>NC_063060.1:6076506-6414840 GCF_018812025.1 Megalobrama amblycephala | reverse complement strand
GCGAGTGTGCTGCTGGGTTTAACAGGTCTGGACGCTCTTTTTATGGCTGTTGGAATGGGATTGCTATCGGGGGGCAGGAATGCTCAGTATCTGTAGCTTTCTCAGAGGATCTCATTGTATTCTCTCCTCTTCTCACTTTCTTTATCTCTACGGTACACTGCAAATAAAACCATCTCAGAATGTCTACAAGAATGCCATCACAGCAGTCTCTGACATATCAGGAAATCTGGTCCACATTGCAGCTTATTCTTGCCAAGAACCGCCCACTTAGACAGGAAGAGACCATCTGACCGACATGTAAAGTGACTTTGTGCCAATTACACTTAAAGGGATAGTAAATTCTGTCATCATTTACATCAAAGTTTCTTTCTTCTGTGAGACACATAAGATATTTTGAGAAACTATTCTATACTTAATTAATGTGAAAAAATTAGTAAGATATTGTGAAGGATGACTTGTGGTGCTGTCAAAAAATATATAGATCTGCAGGAGAGATGCTCTATATTTTCCTGAGTGATAAAAAAAAACTTTATTATATTCACCTGGCAGATGACCAGAAACACACAGCAACAAAAAACTTAGGCTACGTTTACACGTGGGCAGCAATTTTTATAAACGGACATTTCAACCTCTCCGGTTTCAAAAATAACATCGTGTACACCATAGCTGTCAACATTGAACACTGAAAATAAGGGAGATTTCCCGGAATCCATCCCCAAAATAAGGGATTTTTTTTACACGATTATTACGTTGGCACGGGGGACGGGGTCAGGACCCCCACAGTTTTGAACATAGACTGTAAAAAAATATGGACGTAGTGTCCGTGACGTCACCCATAGAGTTCTGAACAGTAGTTTTGATGCAAAAATGAGGCCGCGGCCATCTTAGCAGCATGTGACTGCACGTCACTCCCGGATAACTGAAAATGGGCAAAGAGGCGGGGAGGTGGCTTGAGCTGATGCGACTGGTTGCTGAAACCACGCCCGCCTAGCTCGACGTGACCATGTTAGCAGTCAAAGCCAAGGAGCTATCTATCTATCTAAGATACGATCTAAAATATTAATGAAGACAGGTTTTATCATTAGAAAGTTCTAAAGGTTTACTGTCAATCTACGGTGTTTTTTTTTTTTTTTTTTTTAAGATATAGATGCTCCAACACCAGTGTTGGATGTACAAATAACAACATTGAAAATCAAATGGGACTTCATACCTTTATAATGAAATAGAGATCGCGAGATGAATCCAATCCGTGGCACTTGGGTAAAATATAAGTGTCCATTGCAAAACAAAAAAACATTTCACATTTCTTCTGAATGATCTGCTCTCTGTCATCGTTCTTCAAGAAATAATGCAATCTGAGCAGCGTTTATGTTGTAAAACTGTATACGATCGTATCTAACAAACAAATGAGCCTGTGTCCAAAGTATATTTTTTCAAAATAGTGCAGCAGTTTTAGTTATATCCAAGCAGTGCTGTCAGAGTTGTATATCCTCCCGCCATTGTCATTGTAGTAAATCTCACAACCAAAACTTTCAGCCAATGCCACGATCCAACAACGTGTGTTCTCTTCCGCATGCACGCACATCTACACAGACACACATCAGTCTCGAATATTATGCAGCAAGCCATAATTTATAATTGTATAAAATAATCGAGCACAAATACGGCTGAGATGCCAAATTCAGCGGCTGGAATTAGCTGAGGTAAAGTGACGGCTCACAGACAGCAGCGGCATCTACCTGTCACTCAAGTGACCACGCCCTTAATTATGCAGAACTTTAAGGCTTAATATAATTTAAACGAATGAGTTAGAAAAAAATTCACCCCCCTCAGAGTTGTCATGAAGGGCAACATTAGCAGTATAGACCAAAACCACAATTTGAACCAACTTGTAAACATGTTTTTTTCTGCTATAAACTTGGCCAATTTAACATGGGACTCAATGAGATTCTGCTCTCTTTTGGAGCCTGTCCCTAGCGGCCAGTCGATGAATCGCAGTTTAAGTCACTTCCGTATTGGCTTCACGAGAGACTGGGGGAGGTTGCCGCTTGGTTTTGAAAAGACAGAAATCGACCCCCGCGCTTTTGATAAGGGCTGCTTCAATCAGTCACTCTATATCATCTTTTAGCTTAGAATATTTTCTTTCAAATGAGACCATTTTCATTTTCACGTTTCTGTGAGCTTTCGTTCGTAAACAATCAACGGAAATGCGCTCTCGAACGGAGAAACACGCAATCTCCAAACCATCGATCAAAGCGTGCTAACGTTTTAGGACAGGTCGATGATGGTAACGTATATAAATCATGCCCGAACGTTAGCGTTTGTCAATCAAGCCAAACCGCCCATTCAGAAACCGAGAAATTTGGAGGCTGATCTCTCAGGTTGATGCGAGAGCTGGCTTGACTGAAGTTTTATAGTTTATATTTATAGTTTATGGACTGTTTTGATTTCGGTAAATACCTCTAGAAAGGTAAAAGCATTGATGGCATCTATAAAAGATATATCTGAAAGCGAAACGAAAGTGATATTGCCTCGTCCAGTGAGGAGGACGCACGAGAGGAGAACTGCGCGTTTAATTGCTATGTGTATACTGTAATACTGCATTTACAATGCTTATCAGTGGCGTGCACTTTGATCGTGAAAGTGAAAGTGCCATTTGTTATAGCATCAGCTTCAAACATTACAATGCTCATGATAACTTTTGTTAACTCTATAAGTAAATCCACTTCACCAGCTAATTGTCTTCGACAGCAATGCCATAGAAATACACAGAGCTACCACAAAAATGGAAATTCAAACACAAAATTCTAAAGATGGCTTGTTCCTCTGGCTCATAAGGCCTATACATGCATCTGTGTAGCAATGTGCAAAAACCTCGGAACACCTTGACAACCACATAGCAACACCCTGGAAACCAGCAAGAATACGCTAGCAACACACTAAAAACACTCAAACAACTGCATAACAACAACAACATTCTTAGAAAAACACTAAGACAACCTTAGCAACCACATAGCAACATGCTAAAAAAAACAGTTTAGTAACCACAGAGCAATGCCCTAGCAACACCCTAGAACCTACCTAGAGAAGTGCTAAAATACTCAGAACATACTAACAACCACACAGAAACATGCTAAAACCATTTAGTCAGACAACCTTAGCAAATGCATAGCAACATGCTAAAAAAACATAGAACACCCTAGTAACCCCATAGCAACATCATGAAAAAATCTAAACACTCAGAACACCCTAGCAACATCCATAGCAACCATATAGAGCACCTTAGCACCCATTTAGAAAAGTGCTATAAAAACTCTCAGAACACCGTAAATACTAAAACACTCAAACACTCAAACAACTGCATAACAACAACATCCTAAAAATCGCTCAGGAACAACATGCAACATGCTAAAAACACTTAACCACATAGCAATGCCCTAGCAACCAAACAGAACACCAAACAGAATGTGTTAAAGCACTCAGAACACATTAAGGGTTCGTTCACACAGAATGCGCCTTTGCGTCCTAAAACGAGAGACACGATTTGTAGCAATGTTCAAAAACCCCAGAACACCTTGACAACCACATAGCAACACCCTAGCAACTATCAAGAACATCCTGGCAACATGCTAAAAACACTCAAACATCTGCATAACAACAACAACATTATTCTAAAAAAATCACTTAAACAACCTAAGCAACCACATAGCAACAAGTTAATGACAGTTAAAACTCTAGTAACAGCAGAGCGACGCCCTAGCAACACCCTAGAACCCACCTAGAGAAGTGCTAAAAACACTCAGAACACACTAACAGCCACATAAAAACATGCTAAAACCATTTAGACAACCTTAGAAAATGCATAGCAACATGCTTAAAAAAACACCCAGAACACCCTAGTAACCCCAAAGCAACATGTTAAAAAAAACAAAACACCCTAGCAAAATATACAATGTTGTTCTATCCATACAATGCTGCTTGGGACCCCATCACACTGGAGCTTGTTATTTTAAAAATGCTTTTGTAATTACAGCGTGCATCATCCATCAGACGAACTGATGCAGAGACCTTCCCTGACATAATGTTCCTTTACATCAGCTTGTCCTGCTCCCAGTAACCATCAAAAGAAAAGACACGATTGCACTTTGTCTTTCACTGTTGACAGCAAATCATCAGAATCAGCCATCAGAAAAAAAGTGACAGTAAGATCAGGATGACAATGTCACAATAATGTCATTCCAAAGTGAGAAAAATACATTTCCGCAGCATTGTAAAGGGCTTGCAATATCCCTCCAGTGTGTCACAGAGACAACAACACTGTGATATTCCATCAAAACACAATATTGAGCGATGAAATGAGCTCTGCAGAAAGACCAATGAGACAAATTCTCATACATACTGTAGAATAAGAGCGAGACAGAGATGGGTGAAGGGAAAGCAGAGAGAGAGAAATAGAAAGAAAGGTTCTGGCAGACTAATTAAGCAAAAGGAAGTTTCAAGATATCAAGTTTGATTCAAAAGGTGAGACATTATGACAGATGTGACAACGAATTCCAGTGATAATAAGAGCGATTTCACCTGATACTCAAACTCACAAACTAAATGAAGGTGTTAAATTATGAATTAACAACAATCAGGAAGTTGCAATCTACCTTTTTTTTTAAATTTCACACTAAATTTAACACAATTTAACAGCTGCAGCCAGACTCTATGAAATGATGTCATCTCTAATGTTAATTAAAGGTGATGTCATTTTTGTCAAAATAGGACAAATGATTCTACTGTTATTTAAAGGCCCACTGAAGTGCCTTGAGACGCGCAGCATTATTCAATGTGTTGATGTAATTTGCACTGAAACAGGAAGACAGGGCAGGACATATCAAACAGCTCCTCCCCTTTTTGAAATTAGTCAATAGCATTTCATTTATATCACAGCTCAGCAGTTTCCTCTTGATCTAATCGCTTTTACTCCTAATCTCCTTCATATCACTTTAAAGGTGCCATCGAACGTTTTTTTACAAGATGTAATATTAAGTCTAAGGTGTCCCCTGAATGTGTCTGCAAAGTTTCAGCTCAAAATACCCCATATATTTTTTTTTATTTTTTTTTTTTAACTGCCTATTTTGGGGCATAATTATAAATGCATGATTCAGGCTGCTGTCCCTTTAATTGCTCGCGCTCTCCGCCCCCTCCCGAGCTCTCGACTCTATCATTGCATAAACAAAGTTTACACAGCTAATATAACCCTCAAAATGGATCTTTACAAAGTGTTCGTCATGCATACTGCATGCATACATCGGATTATGTGAGTATGGTATTTATTTGGATGTTTACATTGATTCTGAAAGAGTTTGATAGTGCTCCGTGGCTAACGGCTAATGCTACACTGTTGGAGAGATTTATAAAGAATGAAGTTGTGTTTATGAATTATACAGACTGCAAGTGTTTAATAATGAAAATAGCGACGGCTCTTGTCTCCGTGAATACAGTAATAAACGATGGTAACTTTAACCACATTTAACAGTACATTAGCAACATGCTAATGAAACATTTAGAAATACAGTTTACAAATATCACTAAAAATATCATGTTATCATGGATCATGTCAGTTATTATTGCTCCATCTGCCATTTTTTGCTGTTGTCCTTGCTTGCTTACCTAGTCTGATGATTCAGCTGTGCACAGATCCAGACGTTAATACTATATGCCCTTGTGTAATGCCTTGAACATGAGCTGGCATATGCAAATATTAGCGGCGTACATATTAATGAGCCCAACTGTTACGTAACAGTCGGTGTTATGTTGAGATTCGCCTGTTCTTCGGAGGTCTTTTAAACAAATGAGATTTATATAAGGAGGAGGAAACAACGGTGTTTGAGACCCTAGCACCCACCTAGAAAGTGCTAAAAGCACTAAGAACACAATAACCACATAGAAACATGCTAAAAACCATTTAGACAACCATAGCAAATGCATAGAAACATGCTAAAAAACACTTAGAACACCCTAGTAACCCCATAGCAACATGCTAAAAAATATCAAAACACCCTAGCAACGCCATAGCAACCATATAGAACACCCTAGCACCCATCTAGAAAAGTGCTAGAACACCCTGATAACAATAGAGCAACATGCCAAAAACCCTCATAACGCCTTAGCAACCACATAGCAACATGCTAAAAAGAAACACAATCGCACAGCACTCTACGAACATCCTAGCGTTGTGGCAGTGTGAATTACACAGGCAAGCACCACTCACACATTTTTTTTCAGCTGTAAAAATCTAGTTTTGCAATTCAGTTTGGTGCTACTAATGGCTCAGAAATTACACACTTCACATTCAAGGTACAAATTATACATCACACACATTGTTTTCAATAAATTTAGCCCAGAGCTTCAGGGATCTGCCTGTACCTTCAGTTCCAGTTCAGCTGTGTGTGTGAAGCACCGTAAGCTTTCTGATATAATGATGGCGGGAACCCCTGGGGCCTCCAAAGGGCCAATGAGAGCGCTTAACTTTTTATTAACATAACATTTGCTCTTTTAATTACTCAATTTGCATATTTATTGTCAAATTCATAACTCTTAGCTGTAACACATACCCATTTGGAAAATGCTATCTATTTAAAGGTATCCTTGGCAGATTTCGATGAGTTTACTGGCGTGATTGCGGGAAAACCTGTCACTCACATGAGATCGACCAATAGCAAACCACAACCATACAACCATACAATCAATTTCTGATGGAAAAGATAAAGTCCCGCACCAAATTGTTTCTTGTTTGAGAAGCCGTTTCACTTGGATATACGTCACAATAGGGAAGAAAAGACTATCGCAACTTCCGTTCCATGCTGACTTGAAATAAAAATTCCTTTAAAACATATCATACTGTAAATAGAACCTGTTCACAATATCTCATCAAACTGTGAAAGTTTCCAACTGACACATCGCTAGGTTTAAATCTTGAATATACGCTTTGTTTGTTTGTTGACATATGGATTTTGAGTGTAAGTAACATAACAGCTGTTTTCCTTGCACTCTGCCCGCTTTTTCCTGATCTGTTTGGATCAGCGTGTTATTACGAATGAACGGAGAGCTGTGCTTATGAATACACAATCACAGCGGGAGAGCGGCGAGAGAGAGACAGGCAGAGATGATCCAAGAGCGAGAGATGCAAGAGTATTAATGTAAGCTATGGAACCTATAATCATCCGCACTGTTCTCAAGATAATTCTGTGTGATATTGAGAAGCAGCGCACCTTGGAGAGAGCAGATCTGACAGGTGAGAACATTCAAACAGCTGTCTAATTATAGCTAAAATAATACAGAGTCTTCACATTTACTGACTGTTCGTGACACGTAGCAAACTAGATAAAATGTTTATTAAAAAAAGAAATTAGTAATTTAAAAACTTCATTAAATCAAAATTCCATGTCTATTAGCTTCAAGGTCACCTATATGCTAGCTAAAATAACATTTACACAGTCAACATGAAATAAAAACGGAACTTCTGAATATTGAACAAAATCTACTTTCTTACTATAAATGATTTTTTTTTTTTGAAAAAGGTATGACAAGCCCCTTCAAATATCCCACCTAAACGATCTGATTCAATAGGATATATGTCAATATTTTCCTATTAAGTGCTGTTAATTTAATTGATAAAATAAAAATAATATTTCATGACTTGTTAAAGTCATCCTAACATGACTGAAAATATGACAGTAATTTGGAAAGGCCATCCTCATTGTAAAAAAAAAAAAAAAAAACTTAAATCAAGATGAATTTACTAAAGTAGTAAAATGCCATAAGATATTATGTTTTATCAAAATTAAGTGATTTTTTTCTTAAAACAAGCAAAATGATCTGCCAACGGGGTAAGAAACATAGTCTTGTTTCTGTTTAAGATATTTTTCTTACCCCATTGGCAGAAAATTTTGCTTTTTTTAAGCAACAACTCACTTAATTTTGATTTATTTCCCCAGAAAACAAGACAAAAAATGTAATTTTACTCATCTAGTAAATGCAAATTGATTTAAGAATTTTTTAGATATTTGGACTGGAAACAAGACAAAAATAATATGTAAAAAAAGCTTTTATATATAATGATATTATATATAGAGAGAGTCGAGTTCCGCCGGAAGTGTGACCTCTGACCCGATGTATGAAAACTCAAGCACGTCTTCTCTTATATCGAAATCCTCCTACATTTTTCTTTACAACTTCTCGTCTAATTTGTAACCAGTGTTTTTTGTTCTATCCTCTGCGCTTATGCATTTGTAGCTTACGCTACGCCAACATCATACGTCGGGTCAGAGGTCACCCTTCCACTGGAACTCGACTGTCTCGTAAACATGCGTACGGCCATTGCCGGAAACGCCTCTCGGGCATTCGAGTGCAGCTCCTATCTCTTTGAATGGGGAAACATCAAATTCTCTAAAGCTGTTTGCCAAGCTTTCGATTAAATTTCATATTTGAAATCAGCAATGAAATCTGACAACAACTGTCTCATTAATTTTTTTACTAAACGCTCGAATCATGACAAAAAACAGTATTTTTCAGGCTAGATCAAGCTAATGCGAGACAGTCCTAAATGCGCGTCTCTTGTGTCTCTGTTTCTATAGGAACCAGAGCTTCTAATGGCCGCCGTAGTGACGCAATGACTTTACCAATCGGCGATTGGCTTATTATTATTTAGAAGACGAGACTTATTCCGCCATATTGCGTGTTGCACTTTCTCCCATTCAAAACAATACAAGCGATGTGTCTTATGTTATGCTATAGTCTTTGGTATAGTTTGTAAAGTTTTAAATATGGATTTTTTTTTTTTTTTTACAAACACCAATCACTTAGCTTCAGAAGGCCTTTATTAACCCACTGGAATCGTATGGATTACTCTTATGATGGATGGATGCGCTTTTTGGAGCTTTAAATCTCAAACAAAGCTACAAAGCTGGGAAGAGCCAGGATATTATTTAATATAACTCTGATTGTGTTCAGCTGAAAGAAGAGAGTCATATACACCTAGGATGGCTTGAGGGTGAGTAAATTATGGGATAATTTAAATTTTTGGGTGAACTATTTCTTTAAAGACCCCCAATGCTAGTATTTGAAAATTCTCTAACAAAGAGCATTAGGGCAACAGAAAACACAGTACTGTAAATGTAGCAACTGATATAAAAGATGAGTTTGGGCTCCTACGCAAATCCCCAGCCAAACGTTCTCCATCCTTTAAAATCGTACGTACGACTCAAAGCCTGAGAATATCTCCAGCTGATGCTCCCTCTGACGAATGAATCGTTACGTCTGACTCACTGATTGGCATCTTGCAGCTTAAAATCACTTAATTAACCACAGAGCTCTCAGTTGTCAGCCGTTCCGGATGGCTGGAAATCAACATGGTGCTCTAAAATACTAATAGCTCACAAACTAGCATGTATGTCTCTGTTTATCTCACTAGAAGAGCTTCAAAGTGACTTGGCAATTTTACAGTTCTGTGTGGAGAAGCCGCTGTGTTAACTTTTGTCAACTTAACTTTAACTTAAACTACACTGCTGTTCAAAAGTTAGAGGTTGGTACAATTTTTTTAATGTTTCTTTAAAGTCTCTTATGCTCACCAAGGTTGCATTTATTAGATCAAAACAGTAATATTATTTATATAAAAAAAAAAAAAAACAGTAATATTGTGAAATATTATTACAATAAAAAAAATTGTTTTCTATTTTAATATTTTTTAACATGTAATTTATTACTGTGATACAAAGCTGAATTTTCAGCATCATTACTCCAGTCTTCAGTGTCACATGATCCTTCATTCTAATATGCTGATTTGCTGCTCAAGAACCATTTCTTTTTATTATCAGTGTTGTTTTGCTTAATATTTTGTTAAAACATGACACTTTTTAAGGATTCTTTGAAGAATAGAAAGTTCAAACGAACAGCATTTATTTGACATAGAAATCTATTGTAAAATTATAAGTCTTCACTGTCATTTTTAATTAATTTAATGCATTCTTTGCTGAATAAAAGTATTAATCAAATAAATTAGTAGTATTTTCTTAAGGATTAGTTCACTTTCAAATAAAATTTTCCTGATAATTTACTCACCCCCATGTCATCCAAGATGTTCATGTCTTTCTTTCTTCAGTTGAAAAGAAATTAAGGTTTTTGATGAAAAACATTCCAGGATTATTCTCCTTATAGTGGACTTCAATGGCCTCCAGATGGTTGAAGGTCAAAATGACAGTTTCAGTGCAGCTTCAAAGGGCTTTAAATGATTAAAACGTTAAAAATTAAAAACATTAATTTCTTTTCGACTGAAGAAAGAAAGACATGAACATGATCTTGGATGACATGGGATTGAGTAAATTATCAGGAAAAGTTTATTTGAAAGTGAACTAATCCTTTAAGCTAGTAAGCAACCACCAAGCAACTTCACAACACAATTCTTCAGAAAATATAAAAATCTATTTTTTTATTGTGAACTGCATTCACAAAATTACGACAATGTTTTATTGTCACATTAAAATAAAAAATTAAATCTTAATGCTTTGAGTTACAGGCTGACTTAATTTTGCTATACAAAATATTACTACATTAATCTTGTAATGTTATGACTTTATTCTCATAAAAGGAAACAAAATTACTTTATTCTCTAAAATTCCCTTATTGTTATTATTTGAATGCGGCACTAAAGCGCTGTCACACAAAATACTAGAAAAAAACAAATTTCTGTTCATTTTAAAAAAAGGTATGAGCAAAACCAAAAATGTATTTTTTCTCTGTAAATGGTGTCTGTTTCCAGCCCACTGTAGACTGAGTCATCGCACCTCTTATAACACTCACACAGATATGAAGGTCAGCATCACAGAACTATTTTATTGAAATATACTAATATTTTACTATGCTTGAACTGACCTGTCAGACTCAATTCAACACCTTGATGGGCTGGGAGTCCAACCATGCTGAAAGGTGCCGACATTTTACCCATAAAGCACAGCATCCCTTGTGCGTGCATCTTTGTCTCACACTTTCATGACCTAAAATTCCTTGGAGGAGCACAGCATCAGCAGCTGATCTGAGCTCAAACCGCCTGCGGACCCGCGCACACAGCCTTAAAGCTGCTCTCTCCTCCTCCCGTCTCCAGGCAACCGCTCGATGCTCTGCCACTTTCCTTATGGCTCAGGGACCGGTCCTCTCCGGAGCCTATCAGCTAACCGCTAAACTGCTCCTTTTCACTGTCACAACCACTCCGGCATCCGCAGACCCATTTCCATCTCGCAGTCTCCGGGCGCCGCTATAGCCTAGCCGCAAATGTCCCACAGTAAGGGTCTGAAATGAAGCGAGTCGCTCAGCTAACTTCACAGTGAGACTCATTCAAAGTCGATGTGAGAGAATATAACTGTATTTCACTCACCGCCTGATAATGACTCTCTCCCGGCTGCCACGGTCCCACTGGAGAGTCATAACCTGAACTTGTTTCCCAGCTCTACAACTTGAAAACATCCAACATCCATTAAACAGCAGCTCTGGTTAATGGATGCAGTGCTGCTGTGTGTTTTTGCTAGAACGCACCCAGTAGTAATGAAAAACATAGACTTCCTTAAGCCTATTTTAGACCTAGAAAGAGGAATTAACTATGCTTTTGCATATTTGCAATTCAAATTTAATGTAAAACCAAACAGTGAAATTAATTAAATGAAATGAGTTTGTTTCACTCAAATAATAATGAAAAGTTCATTGTACTTAATAGAAAAAAGTTGTGTGAACTCAAAATTTAATTGTAGTAAGCTGAACTTAATATGATTGAGTTGAGTTGCAGCAGATTTCTAATTCCCAGCATGCTTTGCATCAGACTGTATAAATAAATGTTGAAATGAAGTGTTATTTTGTGTGTTTTTAGACAAGATTAACACAGGGAGACATACGTTAGTGTTAATGTTGTGATTTAAGGGGGTTTTGTTATGTTAGTATTGTAGGGTTATCATTGTAGTGAAGAGTAGAGCCTGTACACACAATGATACACTGTATGTTGTTTGATTATATACATGCAAATATATAATGACAGTCTCTTTGATAGTTATAATAGCATGTGTTATTTGCTATCTAACATTTAACCAAGATTTGAATGTGATGTTTATTTAAATTAACTGTATGTAATTGACATTATGAGTGGGGCGAGGCTGAGAACTGTGGGAATGAAGGGATGCAGGTGCCGTGATTGTTAATGAGAGACACCTGTGCACCACACTGGCCTCTGCTCCGCTCCCACGGCTCTCAGCCCCGCCCTTACTTTTTAAGTTCTACTAACTTAAAATAATGAATTAGTTTACTTAAATGTTTTGAGTATGCTGAACTTATTGAGTTTTACAGAGTATTTAATCTACATTTAACTAATAATCTACATCCTGTAACATTTTATAATTATTATATTATATATTATTATGGGTAATATTATATATTATTATATTAATATAAACCAGTTGTCATAAAGGAAAAAAACTGTAGAGCAGGTCTCGAATTTTAAATATTTGGGTACAATTATAGATGAGAAACTTCATTTTGAAAGTAATGTGGAGTACATTCACAAAAAAGCACGACAACGCCTGGGTCTCCTCAGGAAACTGAGAAGCTTTAATATTGGTCAGCAGACCCTAACTATGTTATATCAATCAATGATAGAGAGTATTCTCACATATAATATTGTTTCATGGTACGGCAATCTAACATTAAAACAAAAGAACAAACTCTCACAAATAATTAATCAAGCAAATAAGATTACTGGACAAAAACAACAGCCACTTCAGAGCTTGTTCGATCATTTCATGGGTAAAATGGCAATTGCGATTTTTAAAGATAACACACATCCTCTTCACTCTGCTTTTGAATTGCTCCCATCTGGACGTAGACTAAAAATTCCCTTGGCTAGTAAAAATGTCTATAAAAGATCTTTTTTTCCATTGGCAGTGATTATCTTGAATCGTACAGTATTTTAATTGAAACAATAGAAAGGCTGTTGATATTTTTCATTTTTCTTTCTTACAGTGTTTAATTATAGAATTGTGTTGTTGATGTGTGATGTGATTTCTAAGCAGTGAATGTATGTTACAGTGTCAAAGAAAAATTTCCTCTCTGTGAAAACAGACTGGACAATAAAGTTCAATCAATCAATCAATCAATCAATTACCTGTCCACTACTCAACCACCTTTAGCTATTTTTAAACCTAAAAACCTAAAAAAAAAAAAAAAGAGGGAGAGAGAATTTAAGATTATTGGATCACCCTCATGTTACCGGTTTGCTTTTAATGTTTCTGTGGAGAACTTCACAAATGTTCAAACTGATCTTTTTCATTAACAACATCCCTAGTGACCCATCAAGCTCCAAAAAATAGACAGAAAAAAAACACCCAAAAAAAGCACTATAAAAGTTGTGTGCTTTTTTCGGGTCTGCTGGAGTCATATGATAGCTTTGTGTGAGGAACACACCAAAATTTACATCATTACTCACTGAAAATATTGCCCTCATTCTCATTTTTGTGGAAACCATAATGCATTTTTCAGATTAATTTTATGAATAGAAAGAATAGTAATTAATTTATTTGAAATAATCTTTTACAACAACGTAAAAGTCTTTACTGTCACTTTTGAAGATGAATGCATGCTGAATAAAAGTATTAATTTATTTAAAATAAAATAAAGTGTCCCCAAACAGTACTTCATATAATAAAGAAAAAAGAAAGAAAAAGAAAAATTATGAACAACACAAAAATAAAGCAGAAAATATTAAAATTGATTAATACAAAATATATAGAAGGAACCCAATTTAATTTTAATTTAATTTAATTTAATTTAATTTAATTTAATTTAATTTAATTTAATTTAATTTAATTTAATTTAATTTAATTTAATTTAATTTAATTTAATTTAATTTAATTTAATTTAATTTAATTTAATTTAATTTAATTTAATTTAATTTTAATTTAATTTAATTTAATTTAATTTAATTTAATTTAATTTAATTTAATTTAATTTTCGTTCATCAGTATGGGCCAAGTTGTGGAACACTGAATGTGTGTTAATGTGTAAATGTGGGTTGTCATATGCTAATTATATCACAACAATAAACATATTTTGAACTTAGTTTCAAAACATCTTTCATGTCTGGGTAGGGAACTTTGAGTTCTGAAAGTATGTCTACACACATAGTACAAACTTTTATTATTTTAAAAGAAGGAAAATGCTGTTTTTTCCATGATAAGTCACTTTTAAAGTGGCTGCATCAGTTGTGCGATGGAGACGATGACAAGAAAGTGTATTTGACATTTCTACGACAGCCGGGATGAATGAAAGCCTTCACAGTTCTAAATGAAACAGCTTTTTAATGAACACAGAGGCCTGGGGAAACTGTAGCCCGTTTATGAATGTGACAAAAAATCATGAAAGAGAAGCTGTCTGTGCACGCTCCAACTAAAACAGCCTTCCCCCAAACAGATATTACGAACAAGCTGGCATTTACAGTCTGACACCTTGCCAGGTTTCTCGCGCTCTCTCTCTTCTTCTCTGCAGCATCGCACATATGCTCTAGGAGCCGCACGGCACCATTTGAAGTGCTAAACTTAATCCGTCCATAATCCCTCACACAGAAAAATATAATCAAAGCAAAAATGAATGATGAAGCATCCATGTTGCAGAAGGGATGATAATGAAAGAAGAAATGTCTGCCGAGATCGCTTTAATTGTGCAACAACGTTTCCTGCGTTCGGCCCCACCTCTGTAACCAGCGTCCTCTGGTGCTGCTGAAAAGCATTATGGACAAAACGTTCCTCAGACGCTGACATTTCTGTGTGTTTAATCCTGTTTAATGAGGCTAAATTTAGCCAGTGTGTTCCACTGTGAAGGTGACTAGTCCCCACAGGAGGTCTTTAAAACATGCGAGGGACGAAATTCATGTCCCCGCTGTCATTTATGGCTTATAGGCTGATGTTCATATTAGGTTTCCGCTTTTAATGCGAGAAAAAAAAAAATTCTTGCCTATAACAAGTACCATTGATTTTTACAACTGTCCTGCCAACAGCCTATTCGGAGTGTGCGGAAAATCCGCTTTAATTATGACAATGGTAGGCGGAAGTGACTTTGCAACACTTCATAAATATTGGCTGCGCACAATAACGCATTTACAATAACTATTTCACACCGTAAACACAGAAAATAAACAGGAAGTATAAGGTGCTAAATGCTTTTGATATTCTGAAGTTTCACACAACCGCAGCAGTTTGCCAGGAGAATAAGGAGGAAGCAGATGGTGAACTGCATTTAGCAAACACCTCCCTCCAGCCCCGACCAAACACACGCTGTTTTTACTGGCACCTGTGAGTTTACCACGGTGACGTAATGAGGTTCAACCATTCATTCATCAATCTGTCTGTCCATCCCTCTATAATCCAACATCCATTCCATCAGTCTGTCCATCCTTAAATCCATCCGTTCTGGGTAGATTACTTACAAATCGTAGTCTGTTACAGATTACAAATCACATGGTAATTTAATCAGATTACTTTTTGATTCGTTTTACATTACTTTTGACCTAACTCATTTATCACATACACTCTTTGAAAAAAAAGGTTCAATGGAGTTCTATATAGAATCTTAGGGTTCTCGACTCAATTTTAAAGAACTCTTTATGCTATATATAAGGAGAAATGTTTTAAAAATGATTGCACGATACTTTAATGTTTAACGGGTTTTTTTTCAAATGTTTCTGTGATAAAGTATGTTTACGAACTGTTTAATTCATAAAATTTAAGCAAAATAAAAAAAATTATTAAAACATAAAATGAGCCCATGATGGGAACCCCTAAAAGGTTCTATATAGAACCTTTTCTTCTATGAGTGTAGATTTAAATAGTATTATTTTTGTACCATATTGATAAAAACAAAAACAAAAAGGGGCCCTATCATACACCCGGCACAATGCGGGGCCAGGTGTGACGCAAGTGTTTTTTGCAAGTTTCAGCCCGACACAGTTACTTTCACATCTTGCGCCACGTTGTTTAAATAGCAAATGCATTTGCACCCATTTGTGTGCCCATGGGCGTGCTGGTCTGAAAACAAGGTGTGTTCAGGTGCATTGTTGGCGTGTTGCTATTTTGAGGCAACTAAAAACAACTGCGCCATTGACCGACTGAAACCTGGTCTAAAATCAATGGTGCTGTATTTTTTCCTCCATGTAAATAGCAAATCCGCCATGGTGCGAACACAACTGGCTTTTAAAAGGAATGGGAGATGAGATTCTGATTGATTTATTGCATGTTATGCCCAAAACACACTCATGACTCATTAAGAGACTAGGTACAAACCTTTTGGACCATGCGCCTGGCGAGCCGACTGTTTTTTTCCGTCGTTAAACTAACAAAAGAGGATTCGGACACGTCCTACGTGCACATGCGCCGTGCGCTTTAGACAATGTGCTTAGATCGTTAAAATAAGGCCCAAAGACAGTGCTAGGCACATTACTTACAAATTATAGTCCGTTACAGATTGCAAATTACATGATGAAAATTGTAGTTAATAATCTTTTAGATTACACATTTTAGGTAATGTATTCAGATTACCTTTTGATTAGTTTTAGATTACTTTTGACCTAACTTATCACATACATCTTTAAAAAAAAAAAAAAAAAAAACGGTTCAGTGGAGTTCTATATAGAATCTTAGGGTTCTCGATTCAATTTTAAAGATGCCAAAACAGTTCTATATAAATGTTTTAAATGATTGCACAATACTTTAATTAATTGATAAAATTTAAGCAAAATAAAAAAATGTATTCAAACAAATTTATTTAAAACTAAACCCATAAAATGATCCCATGATGGGAACCCCTAAAAGGTCCTACTGTATATATGAAGCACCTGACAGAACCCTTTAAAGGGATAGTTCACCCAAAAATGAAAATTTTGTCATCATTTGTCACTCAAGTTGTTCCAAATGGTATGAGTTTCTTTTTCTGTTGAACACAAAAAAAGATGTTTTGAAGAATGTTGGCAACCAGACAGTTGATGGCAGCCATTGACTTCCATAGTAGGAAAAAAAAATTGCATTCCTACTAGGAAAGTCAATGGCTACGGTCAACTGTCTGGTTACCAACATTCTTAAAAACATTTTCTTTTGTGTTCAACAGAAGAAAGAAACTCATACAGGTTTGGAACAACATGAGGGTGAGTAAATGATGATAAACCCTGTTCTACATAAATATAGACACACACACGCACACATCACATTAACCTTTTAATAATACGTGTTAAAAGACAAGGATACCTGGTATCTTTCTGAGATTGTTCTTAGATCTGCTGGGAAAGTCCATTTAATTCCAGACTGTCACTGCAGAAGTCGGTGTAGTTAGAATGTCTATGAATTTCCCTTGTGGGATCAATAAGCTACATCCATTAATCTAGCATAAAGGCTGCATTCATCCAGACTTCGTTAAGAGTCAGATAAACATGTCTATTTCAAGAAGAGTGAAAAGGTCTTAAAGGAGTCTGGTTCATGAAAAACATTCCCCGCTCTGACTATCAGGGGTGTAATAAGCTTTAATCTGATAGAAAGATAAACATTCAATCTTTCTTTTTGAAAAAAACAACCAAACAAAAAAAAACTTAAACATTTGCCAAGAAAACAAAAAAACAAATTAACTTCTCTGATTGCTTCTTCAGAGACATAAACCACAGACAGAGTGACATTCAAAGGATCTGTCAGGATTCGGAGATGAAGGAAAGCTAGAAAGAGCTGAGATCATCGACATACATGGAGAGTGAATGCCAGGATAACTGAGACTGACTGCAGTCTTATCACAGCGAGACACCACTGTAAACAAATCCATCATATCCTGTTTAAGAAGAGCGGGAGCCGTACTACAGCATTACAGATGATGGGAACAATCTGTAGTAGATCCACACTCTGACATTTTTACTGCATAATGTTCTGCATGACCGGAAAGTTTTCCCCAAACACGACTTTGAGCTGGACTTCAAAGGGGCCGTGACATGGAAAACACAATTTTCCTTGCTCTTTTAAAGTAAGCGTTCGATGTATGTAAACACACTATAAATGAAAGATGGGAAAGTGTCATTACTGGATCGATGCAAAGAAGCCAATTAAAACAGTAGTAATTTACAAAGATGTAGTAAAGGGACAGTCGCAAAAACAGATTGCTTTTTTTTTAGGGTGAGAGTGATCATGAAAAATGGCGTGTTAAACCATGACTAACAATACACACAAAGTCAATAAATATAATGAATTAACAATATTAATTAAAATTATAAATAATCATAAAACATTTCATTTATAAATAATTTAAAATATTATTTTAATATTTTTAGATTCTATTAAATACATTATTATTTTATATTAAATAAATAAATACTGTGTAATTAAAATAAATACATAAATAAATGTGTGTAAATAAATAAATAATACATAAAGAGGTACTTTAATACCTTTTTTTTTTAAATGGGCGAACACCGGATTGATATTTATTTTGTATCAAACGTCTGACATTAGAAAATTATAAAACATATTTTCCAGCAGTTTAGTTTGAAAAAATATGAGTGGGTTTTAATAAATCTAATACCCAGTCACAGTGTAAACAAAAAAGAATAATTCATGCAACTAACGTGAAGAACATTCCGCAGGAAAAATCACAACGGCGCATTAACAGCAACAATAACAACCTAAAAGCTCACAAAGCCACTCATTTTTAACAGCAACACTATAGCTTACAACCAAATTGAGTAATAAAACACATTAAACAGGCAATAATGCTTGCATGTTTTGTTCTAACTCTCATAACAAGTAAAAATGATTGATGATCCTCTCGAATGCATTTACAGACTCTCGTGCAAAACTGCTGAATTCTGGAGGTGAGATCGGAGGACGCATTTGTCATTTCACCACAAACAGTGCTGTCTGAAACGCTCCATTTACAGCACAAATCAACAGCAGCAGCCTCAGCATCCGTTTAAAGGTTAAAAAGAAGGAAGGCTAAAGAACAAGAAAGAAAGAGAGAGAGAGAATGATGTCTGGGCCAAGGAAACTTTGTGAGGTCAGCAGTGCTGAAAATGGCAGTGTTATCAACAAGCGCTCCACTGCTGGTCTTTGCAAAGGGCTGAAAGATACAGGCTGAGGTTAAGCTGCGGCTCGCTGGCACACACAGACGTGCTGGGAAAAAGCCTGACTCCTTACAGTTTCCTGCTAATGTGCCTATGCACAAACTTTCTAGAGGTGTGTCTCAATCCGCTCCCAAGTTTAGAAAATACACGGCCCAGGGAGCCATTTTTAGGACTGTCCCACTGTCAAAATCCTTCCGCTGTGCTGAAATACTCACAATATGCCTAAAACACCCTAAATTATGGAATAGAAATTTAATTTTTTTTAAACTTATTTAAAGTGCTTTTCCCATTTCATTGGTTTTGTTTTGTCAAATTTGTCACAAAGAAATAGATTTTTAAATATATTTTTGGTATTTTTGTGGGAAAAGCAAAAAATGGGAAAATCATTTTACATAAGTTTTAATTTTTTTAAGTCTGTTTTTTATGATGTCATGTTTTTTAATTGTTTTTTAGGTGCTTTACATTTATAAACAAAAAATACAGTTCTTTCAATAATTTCTGTCAAATTGTCAGAAACATTTTTGGTAACACTTTAGTATAGGGAACATGTATTCACTATTAACTATGACTTTTCCCTCAATAAACTCCTAATTTAAGGTCATGCAGAATAAGGCATTAATATGTGCTTAATAATTACTAATAAACAGCCAATATTCGAGTGTTCTAGTAATATGCATGCTAATAAGCAACTAGTTAAATGACCCTAAAATAAAGTGTTACCACATTTTTATTGTTTTTAACTTATAAATGTAATTTTTTAAAATCTAAAAAAGCATTTAACACAATCTACATTTATAAATAAAAAAACACACCAAAAACTTTCCAATAGACCACTTTGGAGCAGACGTCACAATTACGTCACTTGCAGCTGCGCGCGCATACTGGTTGCAGAATAATAGTGGTAGCAATTGAAGGAAAATGTGCAAAATCCACAGAAAAAGAGAAAAATGTTTTGTTGTGCCTCTGGATGTTGGAATCGGAATGCAAAAAATATAGTCTTCATTTTTAAAGAAAACCATCGTTAAAAACGTCCTTTGAAGATAAACAGAGACGTTTCACAGACTGGACTGATGACATCTGTAAGGATTAGTCTACTATTAAAGCAGGAATTTGATGTAAACAGTAAGTGTACATAATATTCACATATGCAGTTCAGAGGACATACATACGTAGCAGTTACATCATGAAATAATTATAATTAAAATAATTTAAACCTATAGTATTTTACATAGATAACTTTTAAACATAATAATTTTTATTTCACAATTCTGACTTTTTTTTCTTGCTGACATTTATTTCTCCCAGTTCGGACTTTATAACTCGCAATTGTGAGTTTATTTCACAATTCTGAGGGGGAAAAAGTCAGAATTGCGGGATTTGCAATTGCGGAATTGCAATTCAGAAAAGACAGAATAACGAGTATATCTGACAATTCTGTTTTTCTTTGTAAGAAATGTGAGATGTAAACTCAGATTTGCGAGAAATAAAAGTCAGAATTGTGAGATATAAACTCGAAATTAACTTTTTTTATTCTTTTATTTCATGGCTTCCATAGACTTCTACTGCTCAACTGTCATTTTCTGCAACCAGCTAGGCTCCGCCCACAAAAAACGTCATCGCTGTTTGCAAACACCAAATTGGTCTATACGGAGTCCCGCACAAGACATGCAGAAAAAAAATAGTAGGCTAAATCGTACGCACAATTTACTAAATTGTTCCCTCAATTTATAAATCATGGTCACGATTCAGTAAATCGAGGAAACGAAAATAGTAAATAGTGTGCACAATTTAACAAATTGAGGGAACGAATTAGAAAATCGTGCACACAATTTAGCAAATCGAGGGAACGAAATAGTAAATTGTGCACACGATTCAGCAAATCGAGGGAACAAAAAAGTAAATCGTGCACACAATTTAGCAAATCGAGGGAACAAAATAGTAAATCATGCACACAATTTAGCAAATCGAGGGAACGAAATAATAAATAGTGTGCACAATTTAGCAAATCGAGGGAACAAAAAAGTAAATCATGCACACAATTTAGCAAATCGAGGGAACGAAATAATAAATAGTGCGCACAATTTAGCAAATCGAGGGAACAAAAAAGTAAATCGTGCACACAATTTAGCAAATCGAGGGAACAAAATAGTAAATCGTGTGCACAATTTAGCAAATCAAGGGAATGAAATAGTAAATCATGCACACAATTTAGCAAATCGAGGGAACAAAATAGTAAATCGTGTGCACAATTTAGCAAATAAAGGGAATGAAATAGTAAATCATGCACACAATTTAGCAAATCGAGGGAACAAAATAGTAAATCGTGCGCACAATTTAGCAAATCAAGGGAATGAAATACTAAATCATGCACACAATTTAGCAAATCGAGGGAACGAAATAATAAATAGTGCGCACAATTTAGCAAATCGAGGGAACAAAAAAGTAAATCGTGCACACAATTTAGCAAATCGAGGGAACAAAATAGTAAATCGTGTGCACAATTTAGCAAATCAAGGGAATGAAATAGTAAATAGTGCGCACAATTTAGCAAATCGAGGGAACGAATTAGTAAATAGTGCTCACAATTTAGCAAATCGAGGGAACGAATTAGTAAATTGTGCACACAATTCAGCAATCGAGGGAACAAATAAGTAAATCGTGCACACAATTTAGCAAATCGAGGGAACAAAATAGTAAATCGTGTGCACAATTTAGCAAATCAAGGGAATGAAATAGTAAATCATGCACACAATTTAGCAAATCAAGGGAATGAAATAGTAAATCATGCACACAATTTAGCAAATCGAGGGAACGAAATAGTAAATTGTGCACACAATATAGCAAATCGAGGGAACGAAATAATAAATAGTGCGCACAATTTAGCAAATCGAGGGAACAAATTAGAAAATCAGGCGCAAATCGAGGGAACAAATTAGAAAATCAGGCGCAAATCGAGGGAACAAATTAAATTATGCACAATTTAGCAAATCGAGGGAACAAAATAAGATATCATGCACACAATTTAGCAAATCAAGGGAATGAAATAGTAAGTCGTGTGCACAATTTAGCAAATCGAGAGAAATTATTAAATTGTATGCACAATTTAGTATATATATATATATATATATATATAATATACACATATATATATATACACACATATTAAAATTTAAATAATTTAAATAATTTAAATAAATATTAACTGTGTTATCAGTACACCAGTTTTTAATGAATCAAGGCCCCTTACTAGTGTCCAAATTTGTGATCAAGTTATACTGATTCACAACATAAAGAACGAAGCGATGTAATGGGACACAGCAAACACCTCATCAGTCGTCAAAAAGACAGGGGAGGAAATTCAAATCAGAGGTTAATGTACAGATGTCAGCTTATGCAATTCTCCTAGGACCCCGGCTTCAATGGGCAGACATTAGCATAAACCACAGGGCGCGAGGGGGGGGGGAGACTGATGACCAGTGTAGATGCAGTTTCAAACCCCAGGAGACTTGCCATCGGCAAAATGAATTGGTAACCAGAACGTAGGTTGAATCAATGCAGCAGGCACTAGCATTAGAGCTGTGCTAGAGAGGTTCAGAAATACAGAGAAAAAGAGAGAGACTTGATTAAATGGTCTGATTACAAACCACCTGCACATTAAAACACATCAGACGGACGAAATGATTAATGAGCCCATACCAAACACATTACCGGCCAATCAAATGACAGCTTGGGCGGAGGTTGGTTATGAGAATATTATGTTTTCTGAAAGAGAGTGTAAGTGGTGCTTGTCTATATGCAAAAGTCATCTACATAAGGGTGTTGCTAGGTAGTCGCTAAGGTGTTTTTAGTGGTTTTGGTACATTGCTCTGTGTTTGCTAGGGTGTTTTGCATGGTTGCTTACTGGCTCAAGTACTTGCACTAGCTCTGCGATGCGCCACGCACTACGTAATCACGTTGGAAAGGACACGCGTGACGTGGGCAGAAGTATTGATCCAGTGTCTACAAAGCGGGCGTGCAAAGTGAAACGGCCTTTACAAAAAAAAGGTAAAAGGCATTTGACTTCGTCGGACGATTTTGAAGTTGGAGGAGAAAATGAGATCTCCCACCTACATCACGCATGACCTTTCCAACATGATTACGTAATGCGTGGCGCAATGCAGAGCAGTGCAAGACGAGCATTTGTGGTTTAAAAGCATATACATTGTTATTTTTATTTATTTTTTTTAGAAAATGACCGATCGTTTCACTAGATAAGACTCTTATTCCTCAGCTGTAGATCCCTTTGAAGCTGCACTGAAACAACAATTTGGACCTTCAACCCGTTGTACCCTGGTGAAGTATGGAGAAAAATCATGGAATGTTTTCCTCAAAAACCTTAATTTATTTTCGACTGGAGAAAGAAAGACATAAACATCTTGGATGACATGGGGGTGAGTAAATTATCAGGAAATTTTAATTCTGAAGTGAATAAATCCTTTAAAAATGGCGGGTGCTGGTGTTTCGTATGTGTTCAGCCAATCAACATACACTTATGTCACTGGTAGTTCCTATTGTGCTGGGTTAGACCTTATTCTGAAGTTGGAGCTAATTTAGTCCTCCCCAAAAGGCATTCCAATAACTCAAATTATTCCCAGTTCCTGCGGTGCGAACACAGCAAAAAGCGGGTACTTCGCCAATAGTTATAGGAACCATGTCCCTCCGTTTGCCAATAAAGACCTTTTTTTAAGAATGTAAGAAAAAAAGATTCTTTAGGGAACACGAAATGGATCTTCTATGGAATTGCTGCAAAAATTCCCTTTTGGAACCTTTATTTTTAAGAGTGTAGCAAGCACTACTATTAAATTCAGTATAATTTTACAAGCAGCTGGATGATGAAAGTGATTTGTATAAAAAAATATTAATTTGATAAATGCTCAAATACACATAATTACGATTTCACGTGGTCCGAGATGCCAAACAGCAAGTGACGTGTATAAGACAGGCTGCTTTTTTTCCATTAAGCTGAAAAGGAGGCGGGTAGCGAATGCAAGCAGATTGTACAAAAAGCCTGATTCAATCATATAAATGGCTTTTCTTTTAATGAATTTGGCTCAAATTAAATGAATGGGTCTGTATGGGGTCTTTCACTGACATTTCTCTTTCAATTAGATGGAAGTTTAATAATCACTAAGACTCCTTTGAGATATGTGTTAGATTTCTGCAAAACCATCTAACAATTCCAAGGTTAAGTCTGCCTCCACTGTGAATTTCAAATGAATATGGACACTGTTACGCTGACCTTGCTTAAAATGAATAGATAAAAAAAATCTTACACAGTACATGGCAGTGCTTCAACTTCTGTTATCTGCTCTGTTGGATTTAAAGTGAACATGAAACTCCATATACAACCTATTTTAATTTTGAAAAGTGATGTAGAAGGACTTCATCTCCATCTTCATCACTAACTTCACTAACATCATAAGTTGACCTCAGAAAAATAAAAAAAAATAAAAATGTACCATATGACCCCTGTAAAATATCAAATGGCAGTTTATGGATACGCTCTGTTGCCTTTTGTTTACAAGAGATGAGATGTTATGGATGGTTCTGCTTTGTCCTACAGTGTTGGTTTTGCCATTTAAACTTAAAATGAATTGCAAGCAGTCTGTTTGCAGAGTTGACTGCTCCTGACAAAATTCCCATCATGCACCACAGGGAGAAATGAAAAGAGTAAAGCAATGCTAAATGCCCAAAAAAAGAATAACAAGGGAGAACAAAAAGACTGTGTGAGAGAAAGCTAGACATTTATCGTAATCTTCTCCAAAATCACACCGTGCACTTTTCCTTGGAGATGTTCCCGTGTTCCTCGCCACTTAAACAACATCACACGCTTCTGAAAGTCTTAATTCCTCTCACTTTATTCTTCCCCACTGGCGGGGGGGTCACAAAGCTAAACACTCCTGCAACATCTGACAACTAAAAGATGAATTTCAAGACATTTCTTTTCAAAGGCCCATTCAACTGACTCTCATTAATCAAGTTATGGCTTCAGAACTGACACTGGAATCAAAGCGACCCGAGTTAGTTTTTCGCTCTTTCTTTTCCTCTGCCATGTGCGCTCTGAAGAATAACCCCCCGCCGCCTGTATGTCTGGTGTCGCGGGGAGCAGGTCAGGGGATTGATGCCCCTCTCCAGCCGAGCTTGTGTGATCTACTTCTTCGCAGATACTGCCACATTGCAGGCGCTTTCAAAGGGGCATTAACCACTTTCTAAAAGCCGTACAATAGCATGGTGGGGCATCCAGCATTCCGCATGTCCATGTCATAACTGGGTGATGTAGCTATTCTCAGCATGCATAAACAGATCAAGAGCAACTGCAGGGAAAACAACTCAAATGTTTACAGTGAAACCCGTGATACTGAAACATCAACTTAGCGTAGCATCATCAAACACTGTCTCAGTCTCACATTTAAATTGTGATGATTTTGGTGCCCCATAAAAAATGAAAAGAAACAGAAAACAAAAAGTAACTTCTGCTCTGCACTCCAGCAACTCAGACTGTTCTCCTGAGAAAAAGAACCGATTAATCTCACGTCTCCTCTAGAGTTTCAAAAGAGAGCTCAACAATGTCACAAACATTTCCTTTGATAGACACTCCCTCCTGAGACTGTCAAATTTTTTCAAACGTTTTCGAGAAAGTAGTCTATAGGGCTGTTACGGTGGCAAATTTTTACTAACGCGGTGGTAAATCACCAACAACCGCCGGTGTTGCGGTCCGAAGGGAGCGGGGTTTGGCTATATATATATATATATATATATATATATATATATATATATATATATATATATATATATATATATATATATATATATATATATATATAGGCAGGATCGTAAAAAAAATCCATCATAATCAATAATTACCCGTCATTTTAATGATAAGACATTTATTAGCTTCTGATTTCGTCCACATTTTCATTTTTATTCACGAACTTAAAGGATAAGAAAATAGGCATAGGCTATGCATTTATTTATATTATGAAAAGAAAGTTGATCAAAGACTGTGTCACTTTTCAGTTTTCATCTTGAACACTTGTCACGGATCATGAGTGAATGCGATCATCCTTTCCTCTTTACTACTGTACAGAACGAAATAAACATGAATGAAAATAAAAAAATATGTTGAAAGATACAGTAGCTTACCGAAATCTGTATCACATCAGTTCAATCATTATTGCAAAGTGTCACGTAACAATATACCTCAGAAAAGCCATTCGTTGACCATAAACTCATAGTCAGCAAGAAAAAAAAAAAAAAAAAAAATTTATATATATATATATATATACAGTACAGTCCAAAAGTTTGGCACCACTAAGATTTTTAATGTTTTTAAAAGAAGTTTCGTCTGCTCACCAAGGCTACATTTATTTAATTAAAAATACAGTAAAAAACAGTAATATTGTGAAATATTATTACAATTTAAAATAACTGTGTACTATTTAAATATATTTGACAAAGTAATTTATTCCTGTGATGCAAAGCTGAATTTTCAGCATTGTTACTCCAGTCTTCAGTGTCACATGATCCTTCAGAAATCATTCTAATATGCTGATTTGCTGCTCAATAAACATTTATGATTATTTTCAATGTTGAAAACAGTTGTGTACTTTTTTTTTCAGGATTCCTTGATGAATAGAAAGTTCAAAAGAACAGCATTTATCTGAAATGCAAAGCTTCTGTAGCATTATACACTACCGTTCAAAAGTTTGGGGTCAGTAAGAATTTTTATTTTTATTTTTTTGAAAAGAAATGAAAGAAATGAATACTTTTATTCAGCAAGGATGCATTAAATCAATCAAAAGTGGCAGTAAAGACATTTATAATGTTACAAAAGATTAGATTTCAGATAAACACTGTTCTTTTGAACTTTCTATTCATCAAATAATCCTGAAAAAAAATATTGTACACAAATATTTTGTACAATTGTACACATTAAATGTTTCTTGAGCAGCAGATCAGCATATTAGAATGATTTCTGAAGGATCATGTGACACTGAAGACTGGAGTAATGATGCTGAAAATTCAGCTTTGCATCACAGGAATAAATTACTTTGTGAAATATATTCAAATAGAAAACAGTTATTTTAAATTGTAATAATATTTCACAATATTACTGTTTTTTACTGTATTTTTAATTAAATGTAGCCTTGGTGAGCAGATGAAACTTCTTTTAAAAACATTAAAAATCTTAGTGGTTCCAAACTTTTGGACTGTACTGTATATATATGGCAACTTCACCACCGCGGTGGCGCGGTTGTCATGCCTACCGTCACAGCCCTAGCAGTCTACTTTCAATATACCGTGAATTAACAGCGCTCAAAGTCGATACTCTGAGGCTGTGGTCCCAATCACACCTATACCCTCATTCACTGTTCCCTACATTAGTTCACTAATATAGTCCACCTGAGAAAGTGAATGAAAACACATGAGTGAATTCAGACACTGATGAACACCTGCTGTTAACAAGCAGAATCAATGAAGGAAAGAGAAACAACAAGAACAGAAAAAAGATTAAATCAACTGAAGTTAAAAGAAGATATTAAAACAAATGCACAAACCGCATTACCAGCTTCACTTATTACTAACCAGATTGACTTTATTTCTGGCATACATCTACAAAAGTTCTTATTAAAAAGTAACAGAGGTTTGGATGTTGATGATTTATTGTTTTGTTTGATGCTACCATGATGAAGATCAGCATTTGCTTTAGTTGGGCTCTTGACCCTTGACTTTTTAACATTAGTTTTTCTTTGGCTGTTTTTCTTTGTGACTGTGGAAAAGTACATAGAAACAATGCCAGCAAGAATAAAAAAATGTATTTTGTATGCCATACAAAATAAAAATAAAAAATATATTTTGGGTTATTATGTGTGAATAAAGACTATTTAGTTGTTTCAGTGAGTTTGCTATAATAATTTTATCTAAAAGTCCTAAATTCCTTAAAAAATAAAACATGTATTTATTTACTTATTTTATTGATATAAATTTAAAGAATATAAGCAGCCTCTGAGGACTAACATTTTCCTTTGGGATGCCTTGTTTTTGTCTCATCCCCTCTATCTACAGTTAGCATCACCCTAAATAACCTCCCTACCAAGCATTTCCAAAAAATGCATGAATTCAAATTTCAATACGTATAATATAGACTATCAAATTATTCCATTTAGTTTTTTTAACAGTGAAATCCATTCAAAATGGAATGCACACCTTTTAAAACATGCATACAACAGTCATATTTAAACAACAAAGAAACATCCTGATTTTAAACCCAAAAAACAATTTGAAACCTGTGGTTTTGGACACTCCGATGTCAATGGAGCCACCCTGGGAAGTCAAGGCAAGGGAGTAATATTTCGCTTCGCATCAGTGCTAGCACTCGGTTACTTTTAAAAGCATTTTATTTGTTTACCCAACGCCAGCCAGCCACACCGCATGAATTTATATTCCAATAAGAGGGAGGTGAGAGTTACACAGGCTGTTACGGTCTCCTTGTTCACCACAAAACATTATGAGAGCGCTGCAAAACCCTCACTGGTCAAAACGCAATGTTCCAAAATGATCGTACACAATTCTAAGGTAGATTATTGTGGCACATTTCAATGAAAGTTATGTGGAGCACAAATAAAGAGTTTGCGTGAGTTTTGGGAGGCTAATTCTGGAACATTGTGTGTTTAACTGCTGATGAAATTTAGTAGCTAATTGGTGGCTAACTGCTTTTAAATGAGCCCCTTATGACCAGTTGTGTCTATTTGATTTCACAGGCCTGTATGCACTCTTTTATGTGGTGGAGCTTTGGGGAATACAAAGCGTTCAGAACATGATATGTTTCAAGAGCTTCCTCTCATCTCGCCATGTTAATAGCCTGTCATATAACCCACACATCTAGCAGGAAATAAATGAATTTAATTCAAGACTTGCTAAGATGTGTTTTCAGATAATGTTTTTCTTACACCATTAGTAAACAGTTTTTTGTTTTATGCATTAACCTCACCTAATGTAGTGAGATTTATGCGCAATACAAGATGAAACAATCCACCAATGAAGTAAGAAAAATACACTTGGTTTAAGCTATACTAATGTTCAAAAGCTTGGGGTCAGTAAGCTTACCAAAGATTTCTTTTTTAAAATAAATATTTTTCTTTTGAATTTTCTATTCATCAATGAATCCTGAAAAACAAAATTATGTTTTCACAAATTTAGAACCATTTCTGAAGAATCATGTGACACTGAAGACTGGAGTAATGATGCAGAAAATTCAGCTTTGTATCACAGGAATAAATTCAAATAGAAAACAACTATTTTAAATTGTAATAATATTATATATATTTATAGAAGGTAAACACTACACTGACTCTATAAGCAATGACTGCATTAATGCCAGTGACAAGTAACATCTTATTTGTTCATTAAATATACATTTAGTTACATTTAACAGTTCTATGATAGCTGTGGTTTTGAACTGCAAATAGATAAGATTAATTGGTTCCAGAGCTATAACTCAAGTAGTTGGAGCGACTTAATTTTTTTGAGTAATCAACCTAAAAATTAGTGTTTATGTTACAGATGAAGAGTTCCATTGCAAGTCCATCTGTCACCTTTTCTTTTAAATGAGCATTTTTTACCAGGCTCCTATGTTTAGGTTCAGTAATTTCACTTTAAATTAGTCAGTTATTGAAATGCCTTATTTTCATAAAATGTCACTTTAGTCAATTCATTGGTATTTATGTGCGCGTTTTTTAAGGCTCATTAACTGCACTAGTTAACATGAACTAATAATGAACTGCACTTATACAGCATTTATTAATCTTTATTATTGTTAATTTCAACATTTACTAATACATTATTAATACCTTGTTAACATTAGTTAATGCAGTGTGAACTAACATGAACAAACAATGAACAACTGTATTTTCATTAACTGACATTAACGAAGATTAGTAAATAGAGTAACAAATGTATTGTTAGTTTACGTTAGTTAATACATTAACTTACGTTTAACTAATGAACCTTATTGTAAAGTATTCCTTTTTTTTTTTTTTTTTTTTGCAAAAACCTCTAAGTCCAAGTGTGTTTACTTGATACTATAGTGAAATCCTGTCATTGCCACTGTAACGACGGACAAAACACGCTAAAAAATCAGCAATCAAAAGCCGGCTCATACACACACCGTCATTCATCTTGAAATCATATGATTTAGAGGCTTTTGCTGACAAAGGAAAGTGGCGTTTAGAGGTTTATGCCAATGAACCTGTATTTCTGAATGGGCAGATGCTGGAATTTAGCAGATTTGAAAAGAAAGTATTTGATGAATGTATACTATGTGCGGAAAGCATTCGCTCAATATCATTATCTAATTTTTGACCGAGGTGGTGTTCAGCGGCTTTTCCATCTGAACTCTTCAGATTATGAAGTTCCTCCATCTCAGTGTAGTTTGTTCTTTGAAAATAATTTCATTCAAAGTTGTCATAACTCAAAAAATAAATGATGCAAATTGTTGCTTTATTTTTTTGTGTTGTTGAGCCAACATAATTTTTAGTCACAGTGTGTGTGTAAAACATTTTGCTTCTCAAGTAAATTCTTATTTTTAAAAGGGATAGTTCACACCCAGAAACATACTTTCTTCTGTTGAGCACAAAAGAAGATATTTCGAAGAATGTTTCAGGCTCATAAATCTTTGGAAACCAATTGCAATGAACAGCAAAGAAAAGAAAAGAAAAGTCTTGCAAAGACAGTGCAGAAGATCAACTACCTAAACCAATTTAGACCAGCTAATGATTCATCTTGTACCAGCTAGAAAGACACAGACACAGGTTTTACCTTAATCCAATAACATTCACAGCAGCTGCAAAGGTGTAGTTAACCAGCCTGGGAAAGGTTGTCGTTCACAAGCCTAATTTGTTCAAAACTTAACTAACATCTTTTATTTCCTGTCAGGAAACTGCTAACAGCCAGTTCTGACAGTTCTGCGTTCTGTGGATTCTTGTGCACTCTGTTGTTATGATATGATATTACGGTTTTACTCCGTGACTGGCTTGAATTATCCGTGTCTGTGGAGCTTGTTAGCTCACATTCAGCTCACTGTTAGCGCCGCAGATGACTCAAGGTGACCCATGTGAACTTTCAAAAGGCACGTAGAGATAATTGAAGCCCTCTCAACTGCACTGGCGAGTAAGATACTGTTTTAAGAACATCAATTGGATGTGATGCACTCCACTGGACACGAGCGTACATGTACTGTGAATTTTGAACAAGAATCTAAAGCTGTGAGCACAAGGGACATTTTACTTGCCTTTTACTTGCCTAAATTCTTGTCAGGGAAAATATCGCTTCCTTGCAGTTAACCAATTGCGGTATCTCAAGGAAATCATGAGAACGACGAAGCCTTTCAGGATCGATAAACTGTCAAATGAATTTTCTCTAAATGTGTTTGATGTACTCCCATAATTCTGTATCTCTCCCAGTGACTCCAGTCTGTCAATACTTAATGATTTAATATCAGTCCGATCTTGGCCTCTGACACGATAGCTGGAACATATTGGATTTGAAAGCAAGAGTCTCTAAAATATAACTAGTGATATAACAGAAAACAGCTTTACTTTATTTCAACTTAAAAAATACTCAAGTGCTCAAAGGGAGAAATGTATGAATTGCATAATATCGCAACTACTTCTATTAGACAGCAATAAGATTAAATGGAGAGCAAATGAAGACTTCAAACTACAATACTTAAAGGGATAGTTCACCCAAAAATGAAAATTTGATGTTTATCTGCTTACCCCCAGTGCATCCAAGATGTAGGTGAATTTGTTTCTTCAGTAGAACACAAATGATGATTTTTAACTGAAACCGCTGCCGTCTGTCAGTCAAATAATGCGAGTGAATGGGAACTCGATCAATAAGAGTCAAAAAACATGCATAGACAAATCCAAATTAAACCCTGCGGCTCGTGACGACACATTGATGTCCTAAGACACGAAACGATCGGTTTGTGCAAGAAACCGAACAGTATTTATATAATTTTTTACCTCTAATACACCACTATGTCCAACTGCATTCAGCACTCGGTTAGTGAGGTCTGATCGCGCTCTGACAGCGGCAGTGATGTCTCGCGCATATACTTCAATGAGCGCTAGACATCACTTCTGTTGTTCTTGCACAAACCGATCGTTTCGTGTCTTAGGACATCAATGTGTCGTCATAAGCCGCAGGGTTTAATTTGGATTTGTCTATGCAAGTTTTTTCGACTCTTATTGATTGAGTTCCCATTCACTCGCATTATTTGACTGACAGACTGCAACGGTTGGAGTTAAAAATCATCATTTGTGATCTACTGAAGAAACAAAGTCACCTACATCTTGGATGCGCTGGGGATAAGCAGATAAACATCAAATTTTCATTTTTGGGTGAACTATCCCTTTAAGTTTTCAGAAGCTGGATTCTAATCACAAATGGCATATCTTCTCTTGGGAAGTACTAAGATGAAATGTACGTTTCTACATTTCTGCAAAACTGAAAAAAAAAATTACTATACATAAATTTCACTGCAGTTTCCAGCTGAAATAAACCCTAGTGGCAGTTAAACACCAACAACTTCGATTTCATCTATACATTTGTTCTTGTTCGAGAAGCCCTTTCACTCGAATATACGTCACAATAGGGAAGACTTCTGTTTCATACAGACTTAAAACGACACGTAACCGAGAACTCAATTAACTCTCCGGAGCGATGAAAGAGCAACGCCTGAACAATAAAAATACATCCTCCGGATTGAATAACACACACAAACACAGATCCGCACACATCCATAACACATCCAAATAACACCTTGAGCTTTAAATCCTCCCTTATTGTTGAAAAGACGAGAGCAATCCTTCGGTCCGCAGACCACGAAAAAGGACAAGGCCGGTGGTCACGCGCAACAAGTTGCGGACAACAGCGAGACGTCACCCTTGGTCGCTCGAGCTTACGGTGCATGTGAAGGAGGAGGGCCTCCTCGACGCTGCCGCACCCCAGTGAAGGGTGCTCGGCCCCCGGGAGAGACGGGAAGGGAGGACTATGTGTATTAAGCCAAACAGACACCTGCTATTTTTGTGCAGCACCTGCCTGGCTGGCCTGCTGCGCTGCTGTCTGTGTGCACTGCAGAGATAACAGGGGGGCTATTCACGGCTAGTCAGTCGGAGAGAGTCAAGCCCTGTCTCACTTTCTCTGTGTGTGTGTGTGTGTGTGTGTCTTACTCTCTCATACACATCGAGACCTGCTCTGTCACTCCTTTTCTGTCCAACAAACACACACATACAGACACACATGAACACAACCCTTATACAAATGCACAATCAATCCTTCTCAAGCAATTCCAGCTCAATTCATGTATCTTTATAGGTCGTTCTTTTGTACACACACACACACATACACACACTCTTCAGTCTGTCTGCTGCACACTGCGGCCAGCTGATCTTGGAAAAGGAAGCATTTCTGTGAAAATCTTGTTCCAGTTTTGTGAATAACAATCACTCTAACAAAGCATCTCACATGTAAAAAAATGCACTGTAAAAATGAAGCTGTGAATAAAACTATTATTATTATTATTATATAGTTTTGCAAGAAAATACTATTTCAGTCTTTCTACTTCAAGTGTAATGTTTAATTCAATGTGTTACTCGCTGTTTCTTTGTGATTATTTCAGAAATTTAATAGCAATTTCTGAGTGAAAATTGTTTTAAAGTAAATCCTACACCAATTTTTCTTTTCAGCATGGATACAAGGTGATATACAGATCCAACTTATCATTCTTTCCATTATTAGTGATACTTATTAGAGGGAAACATCATTATTGCTCATACTTTGGGTTAGTGATTTAATCAAACCCTAACCCTTTTGTGTATCTTGACATAAATTATATCTCCAGTCATTTTGCTTATTGAGAAGAGGTGTGCTATTACTTTTCTTTGTGACCAGAGATATGATTTTCGCTTGGTGACGATAAAAGAATAATCACAGAGGCTCTTTTGAATTGGTCACCTAGCAACCACCTTAGAAACTGCAACGCAAATGCTAACAACTACTCTGAACACCTTAGTAACTGCATAGCAACACCTTGGCAACCACCCAGAACACTCGAGGTGGAGAGTTTTGCACAAAATGTACAAATCTAGTTGTTATTTACTGGGCACTGGAGTCAAACACAAACATTTAAGCTCTCTTCATCTGTGCAGCTAGTGTACGTTTCCACCGTTATCTGTAGACGTTATCGGAATATCTAAATATTCTGTTCTCCCCTGGAAGTCTCTAAACTGTCCTTACATATGATTTATTTTTCAAAGTCATGGAACCTATGGGTAAAAAATAAATAATATAAATAAATCATGCAGTGCCTAAGAGGGCAAAGAAACACGTCAGCAAAAAGAAAAACAACAGGCGGTTACAGGCCAGCTTGTTTTTACAACACCTTGGTGTAGGACATTTCTGTCTTTCTCAGGAAGATACTAGCTGCGTCCGAAATCGTGTACTGTTGAGTAGGTACTACATTTGAATTTAAATTTACTTCACCATTGAAAAAGTATGTTCTATATTGTACGAATGCGTGTAGTATGAATGAATTCGGACATTCTACTCTCTTCGCATAATTTTTTTCACGTACTATATAGTAGAGAAGTATTCAATTTCGGATGCAGCAACTGTCTCAAATCCATCCATCCATCCATCCATCTAGCCAGCTAGCTTTCCCAAATAATATCATCATTATTCTAAACCCTTGTCTGCATAGTTGGCGCACAACTGAAACTCCATAGCATAACAAAAAATAAAACATTACAATAAATATTTATTTAATGTATTATGTATAATGGACTAACAATACATACATTTTATTTATTTATTAATTACTGCTGATTCAGAAATATACTATTATTTATTATTTATTCAAAATGCATGGATTAAACTTTAATTTATACAACTTGAAATGTTATTAAATGTATTAGTGTATTAGTAAATGTAGGAATTAACATTAACCTTAATTAGTTCCAGATACCTAATGCGTTAATGTTGTTCACGAATTGACAAGTAATTGTTAGCTCCATAAAACAAACTGCAATAAAACTTGACACCATTTTGACATCATCAAAAAATAAATAAATAAATAAAATCAATTAAAAGAAAACATTCTGAAAGCTTCTTTTGTGAAGTCAGTCTTCTGGTTCCAATTTATAACATGTTATTACCTTCTGACAGCCTCACTGTACCATGGTACCACCACAGTAGCTTTTAAAAGGTTGCTCTCGGTTAAGTTTAAGTTATAAATGGTTGGTTTTCCTTGGAAACAAGGGAACCAATTCCTCTTAACTAAGCTTATAAATTATGCAAACCTACTAGAGCAATAAACCCAGACACAATCATCACATATAGAAAGTAAAGGACAAAGGCTGAATTCAGGTGGCAATTGCATTTCAGCCATGCATTTATATCCCAAAGCACATGGTGAAACGATCCCCTATCCTCCAAGCCAATATATGAAAGCTTTGTCTTCAGAAACACTGTTGACATGTGAAACGTGCTTTACATAAGCCTGGCACTGGAGAGGTTTGTTTATTACCAGCAAGAGCCGCAGAATTATGAAGCATCAGCGGGCCTGGAGTGTGCATGCATTCACAACAATAGAACGATGAACCAGTGAAACCACACCGCATCAGATCGCTCACCCCGCACGTGAGCGAATTACAAACTAAAGAGTTTTGCGAGATATGGATCTCGCATGCATGAACTATGAGACAAGCTACTGAAATCCAACAAGCCGTGAATGAGAAGAAAGAGAGCCCTATCAGCCGGATACACCTGGTTAAAAGTCCTGAAGGAAGGTGAATTCTATCATTATTTCTCCAATCCTGGAAAGAAAATTAAACATCACACAAACAAAAACTGGACCTTTCAAACCACCAATAGAATCAAAAGGAATTTACCATGTGATTTCCTTTAAATGTCCAGCAGCAAAACATTATTTCAGTATAAGACATACAAAGCTCTGCAAAAGATTACATAATGTCCAATAAAAAATCCTGGGAATTTCAGTTTATTTTACTGGATCTGATTCCTAATGGATCCAGATGTCAATATTCCAATAGAAAGTTATACATGTTCCTCCAGAATTTTTGACTAAGGTGTACATATTATGCAAATATTACTTGATTAACCATCTTATTGTGACCTTTCTGAATATATTATTCCCAAAAGGAATATTGCAATCACCAACAGAACAAATGAACCTTCATCAAAAAGAATGTAAGGAAAATGTTCCACAAACTCTTTGCTTCATTGTGATTTCCTTTAAATGCTAGCAACACATTATTCCAGTACAACACAAAAATAGACATTTTTAATTAAAAAAAAGAAACATCTTGAAGGAATGACAGTTTATCGAGTCAGATTCCAGTAAGGATTCTTATGGATGCCATTAGGTTTGGTTCCAAATGTTAATGCTATTTCATAAATATTCCTCCAGGGCTTTTGACTAGGGTGGATGTTGGCTTGAAGAACCTACAAGATCTAATGTGCATCATTGTCAGAAATTAACAAGAGCTCGGGGCAGAAATGCCTGAAAAAGTGACAAAAAAGCTCCATATATTTACAGACTAGGGGCAAGAAATGTGTAACTCATCCCGTTTTTGTATTTTTCATAATTCCTAATATTTTAGGCCAATAGTTATAGGGGTTTAGTGCTTCGTTAGAAACTGTGCAGCTAATATGAAGTGTTTGTGAAGGAAAAAAGATCCATTCAGCAACAAAATGCCCCTGCAAATTCATTTTCTAAATAAAAAAAGTTCATTTCTGACTGTGATGTGCATTAAATCTACCACTAATATTTCACATTGACTGACCGGCTCACCTGGTAAGTTGGATGTCGGTGTGTTTAAATCCTCAAGGTGATGCGTTTCTTCTTGGCGCAGGATGCGGGACAAAGCTGATAATTTCACCTGCCTCTCCTCCAAAGCGTTCACGCGCACCGGGTTGACATATCGGTAAAACACGGGCGTCTTTGAGCGGGTCCGGTGCGCACCAGGCGTTTATAGCGCAGTGGATCCGCGTTCTTCCACCCGCTCACGCAGACACAATGTCCCTTTCGCGACGGGATCAGTCGGGATCCGGTGTGGGGACGCTGCTGCTGCAATTCGGTGAGGATATAACGGGTAGGTGTGGTTGGGTGAAGGGACGGAGACAGACAACCGTGGCACGGGTCCAAAAGAGCAGTCCTGCGTTAAGACGCACGGCGCAGTGTGTGCCCGCCCGCAGAAAGCCTTTCAAATGCAGAAGATTCACGTGCATATGAAGATATCAATGTCTGAAGATCCTTAAATGGTTTCGGGGATGGTTAATAATGCCATACATCCTCCTGCAGTCAGGAACGGAGCGTCTCTCCAGCGGTTCCTTTGGCGATGTTCATGAATCAGTCTGTGCGACGTATAAGCTGATATTTACATCCACCGGTCAGACGCCGAGCGCTGCGTAAACACGAGCATCATCCGCGGGCTTCAGACTGAGGAACCTAACCATCCGAGAGGGGGGGATGGATCTCTCCCTCTCTTTTCCTCACACACACACACACACGCGCGCGCGCGCGCACACACACACACACACACACACACACACATACATTCAGTTAGGCAACGTATACACCCTCGGATAATTAGATCTAATTAACAGGCCTATCTCAGTTGTTTCTCCTCTAGATTAAATGAAGAGAAAATGGAGACCATCATGCTTCTCAAATTTGTCCCTTGAGAAAAATACCCTATTAATCTCACATGTCCTCAGAGATTCATCAGAGATCTCAACAATGTCTCAAACTGTACAGAAGACCACATTCAATAGTACTGAGCAGTCTAAGTCACAATATGAACTGAAAAAATATCATCAAATTCTTCCAATAGCAAATAATTGGAGACCAAATTTGGTAAAGGATTTAGTTTAAAACAGTGTTCAATCAGAAATTGCAAGTGAATTTCACAAATAATTACAGAGAAACAGCAATTCACAGATTTGAACTAAACATGACATTTTGAAGTGAAAAACATGAAATAATTTCTTGTGAAATGTGTTCAAATAATGTTTTATTTACAGCTTTGAGAATTTTTTTTTAAAAAAGTAATTGTTCAGTTGCATCAGAAGAAACATCTGAGATAAAGTCGATACTTGAAACATATTTGACATCTCCATTGTGTCTTTTAAGATGTAAAAGAGCAACAACTGAGCAATAAGATTTTTAATAGCTACTCGAGAGCACCTCCCTTAGACTGGCATTGCAATCAAATAAAGGTAATTATAATTACAGTCTTAATAAAGATTCCAACTCGATAAAAGAAATTACCTTTTCATTCTCCAATATGAAAATCTAGTAGTTTTTTCCATGTACTGGTGCTTTTAAGAACACAGAAACCATGACAGTGATCTGAAAAACCTGTAATAATACATCAAGAACTTTATAAACCTCCAAAAAAAAGTTAAGAATCTTATGTAGAAAAACAAACAAACAAGCAAACAGTAGATTCGTTGCTGAACCTAAGGCGCAAATAACCTTGATTTTAATCCAAACCCTAATCTTGCCCATGGGGATATTTAAACAAAACTGATCCAGCTTTTGCCACTGTAAGTTGCACAAAAGTACACATAGGTCAGAGGCTGACATTTTTAATATATAAACAAATAATTATTTTAACAGTCACTTGTCGCCACCTACTGGTGTAACGATGTAATTGATCATCTTTATTTTAAGTGTCTCGTTAATTTCTTAAGCCCAATGTATACTTCACTTTTTACGTGTACACAAGGGTCAGCGTACAGTGCGCGCGACGCGAATTTCGTCATCAGAAGAGTACGCGTAGGTCACATGCGCATTTAATTGTTTTGCAGTAATTAGTTTATCTACAAGGTAGCAACTGCCACATTCTTGTCCTTGGCGCGTCGATTCACAAGGTAGTCAAAGAAAAACTGCAGAAACAGAACAGACGGAACGCATGCAAGCTACAGCTACAAGGAGGCCTACATAGACGAGAGATTGTGCGAAGAGGTTAGAAAGTACCCTCATTTGTACAACTCTAGCATGAAAGAATACAAAGATGTTTACATGGGTTGTAACTCATGGAAAGAGATTGCTCAAAACTTTGCATGCATTGAAAGCCTGCATATGCGTCAAATTAAGCATACTTTCCAAGGCCGTGCTTTCGACTGTGCATGTACACTAGCATACACGTTTACTCTATTTTGAACGCAACCGTAGACATAAGTGTTTATATCTGAACTATAAACTTCCCACACTTCCAACTCCAAGAAATATGAATTACTGTAACACAGAAATAATAATACTGTGTGGTTGAAAAGACTGTTTGTGAAGCCGTTTCATACCTATACAACTGCTCTCTCTGGATCAGCAGTAGTGCCAACGCAGCTCTGAATGTTCCACTGTGATCGTACTTGTCAAAGGTTTAATAGACACAGCTTGTCATTAAAGGTGCTCTAAGCGATGTCACACGTTTTTAGGCCAAAAAAAATTGTCACATACAGCAAACATCTCCTCACTATCCAGTAGCTGCCTGTCCCCTGAACACACTGTAAAAAAATGCGGTCTCTGTAGTCGCCACAAGCTCCAAAAACGGCAATAAAAACAAACTGGTGCAGCCTGGACCACGAAACGTAATAAACATGCTCCAGCCAATAACAGACAAGAATGATTTTAAATGCGCGTTCATGACTGTTTCAGGAAGCACGGAGGGGAGGGGGAGGAGGAGGAGGAGGGAGGGTCTAGCTAGCCTCTGTTTTGTTTGACAACACTTCGAACGTCAACAGGAAGTTACTCCACCCAGGATCGCTTAGAGCACCTTTAAGAAATAAGTTTAAACCAAGAGTGCCACACGTGTCCTGACAAGCGAAGCCAAAGTTTCTTGATCGCCCCCAGGTGGCTGGATGCAGTATAGGTCATAACCCCGCCCTCTCCATGTAATGTAATGGGACATCTGACAAACTAAACAATCAAATTACACTTCAAATATTTTTTTTCCAAAGATTGTTTCTGTCATTTTAGTTAGTTTTTATCACTCTGATGTTAGTTCAAGTGTTCATTCTTTTAATAAGTTTGGTTTTAGTTAGTTATTAGATGCTATAAAAATTAGGGTTTTGACGTTATGATTGACAACTGAGATTGACGGCTTCTCTGAGCGAAGTAGTCACTGAAGCACCAAAGAAATTTTTTCTGGATCTTCGGGAGGAGATTGGAGCTTTAACGTTGATTTCTATTTTTCCAGAACTGTTTATTTCACACCGACATAATGTGTTGTTCTGCAGTAAACTGTATTAACCGATTATGCAGGAGTGGGTGGGACCTTGATATCCACTTTTCACTCACTACTGCGCAGACTCTGGCTCCAAGTTCACTATATGCAGACTCAAGGTGTCAGCGCCATATTGGCACACTGGCGGCGTCACTTACTACAATGGAAGAGAGTGAAGGTGCGTTGTCCATCTTTTTTTTACAGTCTATATGGTTTAAACACACTATTATCTGTCAAGACATATGTGAATGTAATGCACTATACTACAGAATGTATGTCAGGGTATATTCAAAACTTTTATTATTTCATTTCTGTTTATTTAAAGCAAGAATCCTCACCACCGCATGGAAAACAAAGCCTCTGCTCAGACAATGCATCGGACCATCTGTGTTTGGTTTTTGGATGCCACACCTGCTGAAGCAATAACAGACATCAACAGACTGAACCAGTTGTTGAAGAACAAAAAATAATCTTTCATTGTGATCTCATCTCAGATGCAGGTCATGACACTGACCTGTTCACCAATGACCTATTTGCCTACCAATATGTAATTTAACCTGGATTCCACCAACCTGTTGGAGAAAGTGCACTTTGTTTCTAACTGAAATAAATACACATGTACATTGCCGTTCAAAAGTTTGGGTTCAGTAAGATTTTTAAATGTTTTGAAAGAAGTCTCTTATACTCACCAAGGATGCATTTATTTGATAAAACATACAGTAAATGCAGTAATGTTTGCAAAAAATATATTACAAATTTAAAATAACTGTTTTCTATTTGAATATATTTTAAAATGTAATTTTTTCCTTTGATATCAAATTTGAATTTTCAGCATCATTACTCCAGTCTTCAGTGTCATTCTAATTCAGATTTATTAATAATAAATCATTCTAATTTAATGATTTGCTGCTCAAGAAACAGTTCTTATTATTATCAATGCTGAAAACTTAATATTTTTGTGGAAACCGTAATACATTTTTTCAGGTTTCTTTGATGAACAGAAAGTTCAAAAGAACAGCATTTATTTGAAACAGAAACTTTTTTAGCATTATTAAAGTCTTTACCGTCATCAGTTTAATGCATCCTTGCTGAATAAATGTAGATTTCTTCCAAAAACCTTTTGAACAGTTGTGCATCTAACGGATTACTCTGTTAATATGTTTCATATCAAAACAAAATGGCAACTAGAGATAAAATAAAATGACTGAAAATTAGATTTTTTTTTTCTAAGGCAGATATGTACATTTTTAAATGTTTTTGTACCTTAATTTGTTGTTGACCATTTCATTTCAATTCTTTGTATATTCACGGTTGAACCTGCAGTCAAGGAAAGTTTGACAATGATGAAGTGCATGTAATCCTGGAAGTCTAAAAATATATTCTGCATGTAAAAAACATAGGAAATGTATGTACGTGTCATTATAACACTTTAGGTGACTCAGCAGGGTAGATGGTAGTACTTCATCTCCCTCTGTCACACACACAGAACAGATTTTCCAGATGGATTCTCGGCTGATTCACCAAGATGTGTGGGATATCTGCTTCAGATTCTGATATATTCACCAGTACGATATGACTCATTAAAGATTAAAACACTCAAAAGGCTATAAACACGCTGAACCACAGGATCAAAAGCACATGCATGCATTTCTCAAGGGTTGTTCACATCAAATATCAATGCTTAAATCAGACAAATTATCAAATTAGTAACACTCAGTACTTGTACTTCTTAAATAAATAATTAAAAAAAAAAGAGTTTTGTAGAAAACCACAGAAAAACAAGCCCTTTGCAAGTGTGCGAAACAAATATTTTTTCAGGATTGAAAAACAAGACTATGAAAGCCCAGTTTCCCCTGATATCCCTCAAAGAAACTGCGATCAAAGAGAAAAAAAGAGAGAGGGCAACACTTTTTAGTAATATTCCTGTCAGGCAGGTTTTCATCACCCTTGCTTCTGTTGCTGAGGAGATGAGCATCAGGAAACCATTACGGGTGATATTTTTAGGCAAGCATTGGAACAGATGCTGCTTTGATATGGAACGGGTGAAAAGTATCCGATTCTGACATCTACAAATTGGACACAGGTCAGAGGCAAATCACTCCAGAAAATGTTTTTAGCACAAACCCTGCAAAATGGGAAACCTATGTGCGGAAACTCTCAAAACGTGGCAAATCACCACAAAAGCCAGCAGGCCAGACCAAGACATTGTAACAATTTAATGTCAATAAAACAGTTCAGCAAAAAATGAAAAGTCTGTCCACAGCTCTCAAATCTAATTTGCGCATATAGACTCACTGATGTCAAACAAATGAGATTTAAGAGCTGCGGCAGAGGGGGTTAAAATCGGGCCTGTTTTTCATTCTGGGATGAACAATTTATTTGAACCTGAAGGACAAAAATAATTACTTTTTAAACTTTTCCACGACCTTCCACTGGTAGGAAAGGTTAGCCTCACCCCAAACTGTCAGTAAGTAAGTAGGCCTAACTGCTAAATAATGCTGAATAAATATGAACTCAAGTCTGAGCCACCTTTGCTGTGTCAATCTGAGGGAGGGAGGCACAAACAAACAAAGCAATGATTTAATAAATCACAAAACCATATTTTAACATAGTATTTTAACATAGAAAATGGCATACTAAAGCGTTAAGCAGATTTTATTTGAAGGAAGCCATTTAATCTAATTACTTCAATTTATCCTCAAAACATTTTAATCTATATTGCTACGGAGTAGATAAAAATAGACGCAAACATATTACCGTATCCCTGGAGATGGACCTGAAAATCACAAACAGGTTTATTGAATGTGGGATGTGATGCGTATTTGTTGAGAAGTGGGTAGTGACTGACAGAAAAGTGGTGCATCGTGTTTGAAGCGGTTGGAAGACAGAGGGATTCTGCCATCTAGTGGTGGACGTCAGTAGTGACGCAGATTCTGACGTTGCTGACTGCTGTAATCTTCAGAAACGCAAACGCTAATGATGTGATGTTGATTCCTAGATAGTCTTTGCATTGGGAATCTTATTCTAATAAGGAACAAGCTACTAGCTTTGTGCAAATCACTGTTTTGCTTTTGGGGACTTTTGTCTATGTTCGATTGGCCTGTCTGTCAATGCAATCGCATGTAAACATCAATGTATTTATAGGTCTGGAAGAGTTATTTTAAAACTGTAGTTTGTCTACAAGCGTGAGTTACTTATACTATACATGCTAGAAAAGTCGATAACCTCACGCTATGCTGATGATAGCCTATCATAAACTGTTTTTGTCAGTCACAGCAGTATTTACCTGACACAAAAACATTAAAGGTGCAGTAAGCGATTTCTGATAAATGCTGAAATCACTAAAACAAACATGCCGCTACCCAAAACGATCTTGATAGCTGTTGTCAGTTATTGGAAATATACAGTATATAATATGCTATATAATATAGTTTACATGCTATACTATTTTAAAACCAACTGAACACTCAAAAAAAAAGCACATTTTTAAGATTTAAGAAGTTTCAGTTGTAATTCCATCAAATTGAATTGAATAATCCTTACATATTCATATTATGAATTAAGAATTTTAAACGAGTAAAGAAAAAAAAAATCTAGCACTTAAAACATTTTGTATAAATCTTAATGCAACAAGGGACCATTTAGTTTATGTGATTCACATTTATAAAGGTAAAAAAAAATAAAAATAAAAATGAAAATGTTTAAAATTTATGAATACGATATACAAATCAAAAACTAAATGGTCCATTCCCTTGTTCCATTAAGATTTACACAAAATGTTTTAAGCTCCTTTTTTTTTTTTTACTCTTTAAAAATCCTTAATTCATATTATAAAACTGTTAGTTCCTGTCCTTGATTCTGATTAGTCAATAGCTGTTTTATTTACGCTAAAACATGGCTATGACTGCTTTCACCCAACGGTTCTGTGTATCACTTCACAACACCCTTAGCAACGTAAACTGTTTGTTCTCAATTTATATTGTTCATTGAAGCTTACTGTATTATGTAGAAGAGTATTGTGAGAAAGAGATCGATTGAACGAGTTTATTACCTGCATTTAGATTTAGCATTTTCCTTCAGGTCAGTCCTATGTTCATAATAAAAAAATATGTTTAAATGTCCGCTGCAATATCATGTCCTTTTAACAGTTAAGGGGTTTTCCCGTGACTGACAGCGCTAGTCAAAGCATTTGTCAGTTGTGTCTTGTTTCGTGTTCACAATTCAGTGTTTTCAATATAAAAGTCTTCACTACTTCACTCCTTAAAACTTTGAGTCTTTGCTGCCATCTAATGGCGTAATAATGTAACTTCTGTTGCTGTTCACAGTCAGGGACTATTTTTTACGGTGGTAGGAAGGCTTTTAGTAAATGTTTACTTCATGAAAGTTGCATTGATACATATTTTTTGGCTTTAATATTTGTATTTGTATTTGTATTTGTATTGCTTACATAATAATATGTAAGGATTATTCAATTCAGTTTGATGGAATTTTATTATACAATTAAAAATCTTAAAGGCCACAGCTACTGTTATGCTGCTGGAAATATAGTTAAGAAAGTAGCATCAATACTTTTGCTTAGATACTCCTCAGTTAAAGGATAGTATTGTATAGTTCAATTAATCAGCTGATATTTAAGATCATCAGTAGCGATTTACAGAAGTGTTGTCAAAGAGGCCAAAAAAGCCTCCTGCTTTCTAGAAAATCCCATATCATTTAACCACTAATCTGCCAACCTATGAAAATAAATGTAAAAGTACCGCTGTAACTTTACAGCTTTCCTTTATTACTCAACCACAGATACATCACATCTTCCAGCTAAAAAAAAAAAAGAAGGAAAGAAAGAAATCATTATCCATAAACACACACAATGCATCTTACATCATAGGGGGACACATCATAACCTCATTATACAGACATGTACCTGGAAATATACAGTAATTTTCTTGCAGATCTCGATACAGATATGTGACTCAGCGTGACTAGAAATACAGCAAATTAGCTTCATATCACTATACAAAATTGTGAGTCGGCATACAGTATTTTTGAGTTATCAGATAAGGTTGTGCTGCGTCATTTCAAATGATCATTATGTGGAGTTTTATTGTGGAGTCTGACAGAGTAAATCGACTCTGTCCAGCTCTCACAGTCAAAGGTTCGACATTATTGCTCGGTTGTTCAGAGATGTGAATACTAACCCTTTTTCTTTAAAGCTCTAAAAAGCAAATGACAAAAAACATTCTACCATTCTTTTCATATATTATACTAATGTGGACAATTTAATCTCGGAAAGTCATAATATACACTGAAATTGCACGCTATAATTAGTCCATTTTCATTTCGATTTGTATCTTATCTATTACATGCATACTGGAATTGGCACACCACCTGTTTTAACACAAAGTTTGCTATGCTCATTATGACATTATGTCAACAAACAAAACTATTTTTCCTGCGGTCTAAATCAGATTTAGTTTTACTGGCAGCATTTTGATGACAAATATGCAGTGCGTTAAGCAAAAACTGAAATGTTCCTGAGTACACACTGCATTTTACAGGAGTTAAAGATGTCTTCAAAGTCTTACAGACATCAGGATAATAAAAAAAAACAAGTACTGACCTTAGATGATGCATAGCAAACAAGATGTTAAAGAGGCCGCAATGCCTATTTGAAAGAACAGTTCACTCAAAAATGAAAACTCATAATTTACTGTCCCTCATGGTGTTTAAAACCTCTCTGACTTCTTACTTTGAAGAATTTATGAGCTTTTTTTTTTAAAAAAGACCATAAAGGAGGACAAACATCACCATTAAAGTATCATAAACATAAGCTGTACAATTGCTTTGTATGAGAAACACAAATTTAAAGGGATAGCCGACCCAAAAATGAAATGTCATTATTTGCTCACTCTCGTGTCATTCCGTACTTGTATGACTTTCTGTCTTCTGTGAAACATAAAAGAAGATATTTTGAAGAATGGTGATAACCAAACAAGTTTCTTTTCCCATTGACTTCCATTGTTTGGACAAGAAATACAATGAAAACTAATGTGAACCAAAACTGATCGGTTACCAACTTTCTTCAAAATATCTTCTTTTGTGTTCTGCAGAAGAAAGAAATGCATACAGGTTTGGAACGACATGAGGATGAGTAAATGATGACAACTTTCATTTTTGGTGGACTATTCGTTTAAATATTTATTCACTAATTCACTTACTTCTCTAAGCTTGACAGCCCTTGCTCGTTACATGCTTCATTGTATGGAGCTTCTAATATTCAAAAATTACCCTTCCACAGAACAAATGATGCCATACAGATTTTCATTTTTGGGTGAACTATCCCTTCAAGTGAAAAAACTACATGTCCAGGCTAAAAAGACACACCTATCCCTTTAAAAACGGCTCTTAAACAGTGAAAGGTTTGTTCATATTATAGCAAAGACATATCAACCTTATAAAAATAGATCTGGAAGTTCATGTTAAATATCCACTGAACACATAAGAGCATGTCTATTACAGTGAGGCTGTTTACGAGAGAAGTGAATGCTTAAATAGCTCAATATACAAACTATTATGCGATTAGAAATAGCAAAAAACATGATTCAGTGACCTAGCATGCGGTAATATTAAAAAACCTGTCACAGTTCGTCCTCTCGCAGACATAAACACAGACAAGAGGTCAACGGTGGATGGAGGTCACGACCCCATTCTGAAACGGCTCAGAAAACTGTCAATCACACGTCAGACTGGGGTTGGCTCGGGCATTAAGGTCAGAGTTCATTTATGCACCATTACATCAACGTGCGTTACATCAAGCTAAGAGGAGAACTCAATGTGAGAAGAACAGGTGTAGTGTGATCTTTTGGGTATAGAGTGAGTTTTCCTGTCATTCTCAGGTGCTCACAGTGGGCAAAATTACATCTATTGACCTGCCACAATTCGGTGTGTGGGGAAAAAGTGGAAAAAGGGATCACAAACTGAAATATTTACAAATTCACTCTCCATTTTAGGGGCTGGAAAAGCCAACTACTTCATTGTGACATATGATACATCACGATGCATCACAAAATCATCATTTGGAGCATTGAAGAGATTCTTACTTACTTTACTTCATTTCACTTCACTTCACTTCACTTTACTTTTGTCTCTGATAAGTTTTTGCTTATTTAGACAATCTGTTTCTTCTTCGATCAATAAACAAAATGAATGAACACACAAATTAAAAAAAAAATAATATTAATAATGATACAATGATCAATGCAATACGGCGAGAAGAAAATTGTAATGCACTACCATTCAAAAGTTTGGGGTCAACGTTTTTGCTCATTTATATGATCAAAAATACAACAGAAAAGTTCTATTGTGGAATATTATTTTAATATAAAATAACTTTAATATATTTTAAATATAATTTATTCCTGTGATGCAAAGCTGAATTTTTAACATCATTACTCCAGTCTTCAGTGTCACATGATCCTTCAGAAATCATTCTAATAGGCTGATTTGCTGCTCAAGAAACATTTCTTACCATTATCAATGTTCAAAACAGTTGTGCTGCTTCATATTTTTGTGGAAACCTTGATACGTTTTAAATAAAAGGTTCCAAAGAACAGCATTTATTTGAGATAGAAATCTTTTGTAACATTATAAATGTCTTTATGTGACTTTTGATCAATTTAAAGCATGCTTGCTGAAAATGTGTGTATGTATGTATATATATATATATATATATATATATATATATATATATATATATATATATATATATATATATATATATATATATATATATATATTTTATTTTTAAATAAATCTTACTGATCTCAAACTTTTGAATGGCAGTATTATGTCCATATGTCCCATCCTTAAAAACAATGCTGAGACTCCTTTTTCTAATGATAGGGAAGCAAATAGAAAGATGTCAAAAGAAACAAAATAAAGAAACTGGAGAAAACGAAACCTGTAGAGACCTACAGTACTAGTCAAAGGTTTGGACAGATCTACTTATACGCATTTTAGAATAATAGTAAAGTCATCAAAACTATAAAATACAAATTAAAGTATGTGAAATATGTAATGACCAAAATAGTTCAATTAAAACAGTCTTATATTTGAGCAGCTTTAGATTGTCTAGATTCCAGCTCTGGACTCTGGACATTCATCAACCAACTTCATGAGGAGCATCCTGGGACGGTTTTTAAACAGTATTGCATTTATGCTGGACACATCACTATCTGGTCTGACACATCCCATTAAAAAAAAAGAACATTAATTAAGAATTTAGTTTTGTAAAGTAATTCATACGTACTGTAGGCACAGCTCATATTTGTCTACAAAAATGATTTCAAAAACTATTTTTTGAGAAACAAACTCCGTGTCCAAACTTTTGACTGGTAGTGTATCTCTAGATGTCTAATAAATTAGTTAATCAGAAGATTTCAATGAAAACATTCACACACACACACACACACACACACACACACACACACACACACACACACACACACAATTGTACATTATCTTAAATGAGGACATTCACTGACACAATGCACTCTCTAGCTCCTAACCCTAAAGCCCAAAGTATAGTTCACTTTTTATGCATACGCGTGACACGAATTTCGTCATCAGAAGAGTATGCACGTACTGTACGTGCACCACTGGACTTTTGTAACCACGCATATTTGTACGCGCAGGTTGCACATGCGCATTTAATTTTTTTTTTGCAGTAATTAGTTTATCCACAAGGTGGCAACCGTGCCCTAGGGGCATCGATTCACAAGCTAGTCAAAGAAAAACTGCATAAACAGAACAGAACGGAACACATGCAAGCTACAGCAACAATGGAGGCCTACATAAACGAGAGATTGTGCAAAGAGGTTAGAAAGTACCCTCATTTGTACAACTCTAGCATGAAAGAATACAAAGATATATACATGGGTTGTAACTAGTGGCGAGAGATTGTTCAAAACTGTGCATGTGTCGAACGCCTGTGTACGCATACAAATCAAATTAAGTATACTTTGCAAGGCTGTGCGCATACACTAGCGTACACGTAAAAAAAAAAAAGTATACCCAGGGCTTAACCCTACCCATCACAACATCACAAGTGCCTATCCCGGACCCTTAACCCAATTATAACCTTGTCCCTAAAAACAAAGTCTTGATCCTAAAACAGGCCTTTAAAGGGGTCTCAGAAAGTGAGGACCGGCCAAAATGTCCTCACTTTACTCTCTTTAGCCCTGTTTACACCTGGTGATTAAGATGTGACCACTTCCAGAGGTAGTCAAAAACACATTAAACTAGATTGCTTTTGTAGTGTAGACACTCATGTGGTCGGCATGAGTAAAGGATGCATTCAAACAGCAACAAAAGACCGCCTACTGACCTAACGCGTAAGCATTATGGGAAGCGCGCTAGCCAGATGGGATTTAAACTTTGTTGGCTGAAGACCCAAGTTTGGTTCGAAGACAAAAAAAATGTACCAATCACAATGTTCTCTCACAATTCCTGATTTCTAACGCACACTCACAGCGTTCGGCATGGTCTTGCGGCTGTCAGAGCAGAAAAAAAAGCTGATGCTCTCCGTATGATTTTCCGTCGTCTCAGGGTGCGCTCATATGTAAATTACGCAAGCTTATTTTGTCCTTTAGATCAAATGATCTAAAAAAAAAAAAAAAAAAAAAAAAAAAAAAAAACATACATTTACCCGCCCATAGGCCCTCCCCTCAAAGAAATCAGGACAGAAGTGGTCGAAAGTGGACAAAAGAAATGGATTAAAACACTAGGTGTAAACAGGTGTGTCAGCCTCATCTACTTGTGATCCGATCGACCAAAATGCATGTTAATACCAGGTGTAAACAGGGCCTTTGTCCTCACTCTGATGGTCTAAAAACTCAAACTGGTCCTCACAAAGATAGTTGTACAAGTACACACACACACACAAACAGAATCTGTCCAGCAGAGAGTTCTTGTCTGAAAAGGTGGTGATGCTGTATTTTAAAACAGACTGGTCATCTGCTTACCCACAAGACCTAAAAAAAGGGAAAGTACATAAACACCCACAAGATAAGAGCTTCATAAAGAGATATTAGATTTTAGTCCTGTTCAAATGACATTTCACTTGTCCTGGTCACAAAAACCACAAGCCAAATCAACTGTGAGAGAGTGCCTCAGATGTACTGAGGTCCTTCCTGAGACCGACGCTCACACATTCCGATCTTTTCAGTGTGAAGTCGAGATGTCTTCTCAGTAGAAAACTCAGCTCCAGGCTGATAGAAAGAAAGAGACGGCAGTCTGTAGAAAAACAAACCGTCCAGTACTGAATTCCGTTTGTTTGCTTTCCATATATGTCGAACATTTATGGACGTGAGCACAATTAAGTGTCCAGGGCTGAAAGATCTGCCTTTCTTGATGTTTTGCAGGGTGCGTTTACTGCGCAGCCACTTCCTGGCTGATGAACCGGCGCAGGCGTTCCAGGTACTGGCTGTACAGCTCGATGTCATTGTGCCCAGCTCCTTCGACCCACAGTGGCTCCACGGCCTTCGGGCAGCGCTCAAACAGGGCCAGACCATGAGAGAAATCAATCACTTCATCCTCGGTCCCATGGATGATCAGCACTGGAGATGTGATTTTAGACACCTTCTCAATGCTGAGAGAACAGAATAAGACACAACAAAGGGCCATTAAAAGAACAGTCCACCCAGAGATGAAAAATCTGCCACCATTTACTCTCCCTAATGCCTTCCAAATCAGTATGACTTACTTTTTTCTGTGGAACTTAAAAGGACATTTGGAAGAACATACTGGTCTTTTTTCCAATGTAATTATACTTTAAAGGTGCCATCGAATGGAAGATTGAATTTACCTTGGCATAGTTGAATAACAAGAGTTCAGTACATGGAAATGACATACAGTGAGTCTCAAACACCACTGTTTCCTCCTTCTTATGTAAATCTCATTTGTTTAAAAGACCTCCGAAGATCAGGCGAATATAACACCGACTGTTACGTAACAGTCGGGATCATTAATATGTACGCCCCCAATATTTGCATATGCCAGCCCATGTTCAAGGCATTAGACAAGCCAGTATTAACATCTGGAGTTGCACAGCTGAATCATCAGATTATGTAAGCAAGCAAGAACAACAGTGAAAAATGGCAGATGGAGCAATAATAACTGACATGATCCATGATAACATGATATTTGTAGTGATATTTGTAAATTGTCTTTCTAAATGTTTTGTTAGCATGTTGCTAATGTACTGTTACATTTATTACTGTATTCACGGAGACAAGAGCCATCGCTATTTTCATTTTTAAACACAGTCTGTATAATTCATAAACACAACTTCATTCTTTATAAATCTCTCCAACAGTGTAGCATTAGCCCGTTAGCCACAGAGCATAGCCTCAAACTCATTCAGAATCAAATGTAAACATCCAAATAAATACTATACTCACATGATCCGAAGCATGCATGCAGCATGCATGATAAACATTTTGTAAAGATCCATTTGAGAGTTATATTAGCTGTGTGAACTGTGTGTTTATGCACTGTATTATAGTCGAGAACTCGGGGGCAGGGAGCGCAAGATTTAAAGGGGCCGCACACTGAATCTGTGCATAGTTAATGATGCCCCAAAATAGGCAGTTAAAAAATTTAAAAAAAAACTATGTGGTATTTTGAGCTGAAACATCACAGACACATTCAGAGGACATCTTAGACTTATATTACATCTTGTGAAAGAATGTTCTAGGGCACCTTTAATGGGATTAGAGCTTTCAACCTTAAAAAGACACAAAATAACTATAAAAGTTCTTCATTTGTGTCTGTGTACTATATTCTGAAATCATATAACAGCTTTGTGTTAGGAACAGACCAGATTTGTCAAAATTTGCTCTTTTGTACCATTTAAAAGTTTGGTGCCTGTAAGACTTTTTTAAAATCTTTTTGAAGGCTGCATTCATTTGATCTAAAATACAGTAAAATCAGTAATATTCTGAAATAATATTACAATTTAAAACAACTGTTTTCTATTTTATGACTTTATAATGTAATTTAATCCTCAGAATACAAGTCATACAGGTGTAGAATGAAATGGGTGTAAATAAATGATGACAGAACCGTCATTTTTGGTTGAACTTTCCCTTTAGTTATTAAAGAGGTTATAAAATGTTTTTATTTATCAGACCAGTATAAAAAAGCTAGTAGATGCCATAACTGCTCTATTTTGTAGTTAAAAAGCTAATTTCTTCATTGATTGTCATTCAAAATTAGAGTATTCTGACTACATGTTTTATGCAAATAAAGTTTTAGATAAAGTCTAATTAGTCATTCAGAGAACTTCAAATTTTATTTTTGAATATTTACCATGGTCGAGATCTCTGAGACCTCATAGCTGGTTACAGAATGTGGATTTCAGTACTGCCCTATCCTTGTTAACTTCCTACCTGTCTAACCATCAGCAGCATTACATCTCTAACCACCAGGCTAAGTCCACTACTGCCCCTGTCTCACATGGTGTTCCCCAGGGTTCTGTTCTTGGGCCTTCATCTACATGCTTCCATTATCTGTCATCATGGCTTTAACTTCCATTGCTACGCAGATAACACCCAACTTTACATCCGTTCTCAACACACTGCTCCTTTCCCCACTGATAAAACAGATCTGCTTCTTGAGAATGTTAATGTTAGTATCGCTGGAGTCCTGGTTTGACCTTCCACCGTTAAAAACCTGGGTATAATCTTCGATTCTTTTCTCTCCTTCCATCCTCACATTTCCTCACTCACCAAGTCTGCCTTCTTTCATCTCCATAATATCGTTCGTTTATATCAGTTTTTAAATATCAATGATGCCAAGACCCTAGTTCATGCTTTCATTACTTCTCAGCTTGACTACTGTAATTCTCTTTTCTATGGCTCCAATGGCTTATATAATAAATAAGCTCCAATATATTCAGAACTCCGCAGCTAGGGCCTTCATATAAAAATAAATCTTCCCACATTACTCCTATAATATACATTGGCTACCTGTTCACTTTTATATTCAATACAAGATCCTTCTTATCACATTCAAAGCCCACCTTAAAACATATCTTTTCGCTTATTTTTTCTCTGATCCCTCATGATGCGTTTTATGTTATGCATGTCTATTCTCAGTGTATCTGTATTGTCTCTTTGCATGCTGTCGTGTTTAATTGTTATAATATTGTAAAGCGACCTTGAGTTTGCAGAAAGGCGTAAAAAAGTAAACATAAAGAAGCTTAATAGGAACCCTTTAAGCACACCTTTGTCATGCAAAGAAAAAGGTTTTCAGTGTTCACTAACTTAGGGAAGGCGTCAAAGCAGTATGTCTTCTTGGTGTCAGGGAAGGCCACCCTCATCCCTGAGGTGAGAGGTGAGTGAAGTACCACGGCAGCACACTCATAACGGGACGCCAGGTCCACGGTGGGCACGGTGCCAATGCTCTGCCCGTAAAGGATTATATTCTCAGGGCTGATGCCATACCTGAGACAGCACGGAAGTGAAATAAATACAAAATTTCAATATTGTACCAGTACAGTAGCATGCTTTCTAGTCTCAGGATTCTGACATACCTTGAGCGCAAAGCATGCCAAGCAGCGTCTATGTCTGCATACAGATTCTTCTCAGAGGGTTTCCCTGTGCTGACCCCATAACCAGAGTAGTCATAAGAGAAGATGTTGCAGTTGATACGAGTGCCCAAACCGATGTAGAAGCTGCTCATCTGACCGAGATCCACAGCGTTGCCGTGAGAAAAGAGCACAGTGTACCTATAGTGCACAAAGCAGAGGGACTGGCTATAAAGTTGATGGTGTGATGGTTTGCATATCAGGGCATTGTAAAATAATTACATTTCTTGATTAAGAAGAATAGATACAACAATATAATGCTGACATTATACATATAAAGCACTTAAAATCAGCACGAAAAGAAAATTCACCACATCTATTTTCTAAATCCATGTTATACATATAGCTCGGAAAAAAATTAAAGAGACCAATGCAAAATTAGCAGTTTCTCTTTTTATGTATGTGCTTGAGTAAAATGAACATTTTTTTCAAATTTCAAACATTGTCATTTAGAGCATTTATTTGCAGAAAATGACAAAATAACAAAAAAAGATGCAACGTTTTCAGACCTTAACGCAAAGAAAACGAGTTTATATTCATTTTTGAACAACACAATACTAATGTTTTAACTTCAGAATTGTTCACCAAAAAATGAAAATTATCCCATGATTTTCAACCTCAAGCCACCATAGGTGTATATGGCTTTCTTCTTTCAGACAAATACAGTTAGAGTTATATTAAAAAAATATCCTGGCTCTTCCAAGCTTTATAATGGTAGGCAATGGAGTTCAAGATTTTGCAGCCCAAAAGGTCAGAGGTCACTCTTCCGCTCGAAGAAGACTCACATATGGCCATTGCCAGAAGCCAGGTATTATAGTTTATAAGGTTATAAATATGGATATTTTTCTTAGAAAAACCCATTGCTTTGCTTCAGAAGGCCTTTATTAACCCCCTGGAGTCATATAGATTACTTTTATGATGGATGGATGGATGGATGGATGGATGGACTTTTTTAGGCTTCAAAATCTTGCTAAAGAAGACCTAGGATGGCTGGAGGGTGAGTAAATTATGGGATAACATTCATTTTTGGGAGAACTATCCCTTTAGGAATCATTATTTGGAACTAAATCCTGTCTTGGCCAGCCCATTGTCCAGACCTGAACCCCACTGAAAACCTCTGGAGTGTGATAAAGAGGAAGATGGTACGTAACAATCGGGGTGTACGCCCCCAACATTTGCATATGCTAGCTCATGTTCAAAGCATTACACAAGGGCAGCCAGTATTAATGTCTGGATGTGCACAGCTGAATCATCAGACTAGGTAAGCAAGCAAGAACAATAGCGAAAAATGGCAGATGGAGCAATAATAACTGACATGATCCATGATAACATGATATTTTTAGTGATATTTGAAAACTGTCTTTCTAAATGTTTCGTTAGCATGTTGCTAATGTAGTGTTAAATGTGTTTAAAGTTAGCATCGTTTATTACTGTATTCACAGAGACAAGACTGTCATTATTTTCATTTTTTAACACTTGCAGTCTGTATAATTCATAAAAATAACATTTATAAATCTCTCCAACAGTATGTAATGTTAGCTTTAGCCACGGAGCACCATCAAACTCATTCAGAATCAAATGTAAACATCCAAATAAATACTATACTTACGCGATTAGACATGTTGCATGACGAACACTTTGTAAAGATCCATTTTGAGGGTTATATTAGCTGTGTGAACTTTTTTTATGTTGTTTAAGGCAAGCACGAGCTCTTGGGGCGTGGAGCACGAGAATTAAAGGGGCCGTGCAGCCTGAACCGGCGTATTTATAATGATGCCCCAAAATAGGCAGTTAAAAAAAAAAAAAACTATGGGGTATTTTGAGCTGAAACTTCACAGACACATTCAGGGGACACCTTAGACTTATATTACATCTTTTAAAAACATGTTCTTCGGCACCTTTAAAATTTTAGGGTCACCATGAAATCAAATTGAAAATTCTTGGTTTTTTTTTTTGTGTTTGTTTTTTTATAGAATATTTCTGCATTTGTTATAAATGATTTATCTGTACACATCATTATTTTCCCCCTCCCTCTTGCAGCAACATCTCTTCTCTGATTACATGTTTACTGGCGCGAGGGCGGGAAAACCTGTCACTCACATGAGATCCCAGCAAAACCACAACCATCCAATCAATTTCCGCATAGATAAAATCAAGTCCCGCCCTACATTTGTTCTTGTTCGAGAAGCCATTTCACTCAGATACACGTTGCAATAGTCAAGAAAACCCTATTGCAACTTCTGTTTCATGACGAATATAAGCTGATCATTCCTCACCTTGCGGATGGGGCACAGCGGATATACATACATCCCACTCTGTTGCCACGGCTGGAGTGAGTAAGGAAGACCTCGGTTCCGTCCAGCTCCCTCTGGGAGTACTGGAACTCTGCTCGTTCAGAGAGGTGCAGCTTCCACCGGCCTTCACCACTCCTGTCACCAAAACCTCCTCCACCTCCTCCACTCCCAGCACCCCCTCCTCCACCTCCAGCACCTCCTCCTCCGGCACCACCGCCCAAGCGTGAGCGCAAACCTGAGGCTCCAAGGTTAGAGGTCACAGGTGAGGTGGACTCCAGGTCTGGCAGAAGAGTGTAGGTGGGCTCCGGGGGCAGGAAGGCCAGCTTCGCTGCAATCCGGCTGGGACAGGGCGGACAACAGAAGAGGCCGCACAACTCGCTGATGGATAAGCCGTTCATTTTCTTCTACTCAAAATTAGAGACCTGTGAAAGATTGCACAGTTTAATTATTATATTTAAACATCATTCATATAAGCCAATGCCAACAAAGAAATCCAGCCAAGAGAGAATGTCATTTAATGTTAAGGAGGGTTGACATTTAGATTAAAGGGAAATGTAGATTTGGTCATTGCAAGACAGTGTGATTAACCTTTAGAGACATTTTAACGGGGCACAGAAATTAAAGCTGTATTCGGGTTCATCACTACAGCAAGGCTGATGTCAGGAGAGCCTCATGAGCTGCGCATATTATCACAAAACTAAATCACAGATCAGACCTGTAATTTTACATATATATATATATATAAAATTTTATATTGGTATATAAAATGTTTTCTGTCTATAAATGTATTGAAAGAGTTGTTCCCTTGTCTAATAAAACACATAATATATTAAAGCACCTTTGGTGTTTCAATGGTTTCTACAAAATAAAAATAGAAACCGAGGGTAACGCAGGAATGATGTCATTGATAGGCGACGCACGGACACGGTCCATGTCCTGGTTAAAGTTGCTTGTTTCTCTGGATTTATACATTCTTGGAAACATTTGGAATAATGCAAGTACACAAGTCAAAAAAATCTATAACACTGTTCTAGTGGTTTTTGGATATTTTAATTCAAAAATCTTACATATTGTGCCTTTAACTTAATCGTTTTAATTCAGAAAAAAAAATATATATATATATGCATACTGCAGCTGAATGAATATTAACAAAAAAAAAAAGTGTAAAGTGCTTTTTCTGTAAAAGCTTACTGACAGCTAAGTCAAATAACTAAATTCAAATATATTTACATATATATATTACACAGTTACAAGAATAAGTATGTGAACCACTTGCAGAATCTGTGAAAATGTGCAAATTTTTAACAAAATAAGAGAGATCATACAAAATGCATGTTATTTTTTATTTAGTACTGTCCTGAGTAAGATATTTTACATAAAAGATGTTTACATATAATCCATAAGACAAAAAAATAGCTGATTTTATTAAAATGACCCAGTTCAAAAGTTTGTGAACCCCTGATTCTCAATACTGTGTGTGGTTACCTGATGATCCACGACTGTTTTTTTTGTTTTGTGATGGTTGTTCATGAGTCTCTTGTTTGTCCTGAGCAGTTAAACTGAGCTCTGTTCTTCAGAAAAATCCTCCAGGTCCTGCAGATTCTTCAGTTTTCCAGCATCTTTTGCATATTTGAATCCTTTACAACAGTGACTGAATGATTTTGAGATTCATCTTTTCACACTGAGGACAACTGAGGGACTCAAACACAACTATTAAAAAAGGTTCAAACATCCACTGATGCTCCAGAAGGAAACACGATGCATTAAGAGTCGGGGGTGAAAACATTTGAACAGGAATAAGAGGTCCAAATTTTTCTCATTTCGCTTGAATATAATTTTTTTTCATTTAGTACTGCCCTTCAGAAGCAACAGAAGATACTTGCATGTTTCCCGGAAGACAAATTAAATACAATTTACCTTGATCTTCAAATTCCAAAAGTTTTCACCCCCCGTCTATTAATGCATCATGTTTCCTTCTGGAGCATCAGTGAATGTTTGAACCTTTTTTTAATAGTTGTGTTTGAGTCCCTCAATTGTTCTCAGTCTGAAAAGATGGATCTCAAAATCATTCAGTCACTGCTGGAAAGGGTTCAAATATGCAAAAGATGCTGGAAAACTGAAGAATCTGCAGGAGCTGGAGGTTTTGTCTGAAGAACAGAGTTCAGTTTAACTGCTCAGGACAAACAAGAGACTCATGAACAACCATCACAAAACAAAAAAAACAGTCGTGGATCATCAGGTAACCACACACAGTATTGAGAATCAGGGGTTCACAAACTTTTGAACTGGGTCATTTTAATAAAATCAGCTATTTTTTTGTCTTATGGATTATATGTAAACATCTTTTATGTAAAATATCTTACTCAGGACAGTACTAAATAAAAAATAACATGCATTTTGTATTATCTCCCTTATTTTGTTAAAATTAACATTTTCACAGATTCTGCAAGTGGTTCACATACTTTTTCTTGCAACTGTATATAATTATTTTAGGGGTGAAACCGTTCTGCACACTCGGTTCGGCACGCACTTGCACCGCGGTTTATCTCATAGGCTATCTGAAGACGCATACGCATCTATAATATGGTTTGTAGAAAGTAAATAAAACAGACAGAGTTAGGCTAATGTATGATTCTGTCGATGGATACGCATTCTGGTTTCCTCTAAACTTTGTAACAGCACACGTTGCCATCTGTGTTTAAACTAAACTCATTTAAGCCTTGCTAATTTAAACATTCGAGTCCAAGTCGACACGCAAATATTGAGGTCTCTTTCAAGTCTTGTGCTTGAACGGACAAATTCACACAAAATTATGTCAACATGCCCGTCTTGGCGAGTATCCTAGTAGGTTATGTCTTATTAGTGAACTTATACACTCGAGAGAAAGAAAGCATGTGTTCAGTATCAGAGTACTGATCCGTGTATTATGTCTTAAAGAGACAGCAGCCCTTGCATTCCTGTTGTCTGAATAATTAACCATTAATAATGATTGATCTTTATTTAATTTATACAGTGAAGATTATGCAATGTTGTTTTGCTACTTTATTCAATTTATGTACCTGAAAACTGGATACATAAAAAACCTGAAAAGCTTTATTTATTTGTATCTTTGCTTTACTGTATTTATTTGTGCCGTTTGATTATTTGTTCTTATTTTCTTTATTTTTATTTGACAGTAGTATTTTTTTTACCTGAACATAGCACATACCGAACCATACCGAAAACGTGAGCCTAAAACTGTGATACAAACTGAACCGTGAGTAATCTGAACCATTGCACCCCTAATATTATATATATATATATATATATATATATATATATATATATATATATATATATATAAACACGTTTATAATATACCAAATAATACTAAGAAATTGTGAAATTTGTGCATTTCTTTTACTTTCCACTTAATATTAATTTATTATTTATTAAATAATATTAAATTAGAATTTGTAATGGAAAAAAAACATCGAAAATTAAATTAAAAAACAAAAGTATTCGAATAGTGACCTCTGTATGCAAGCAAAAATATGATGTATATTAAAATGAAAAAAGAATGTATTAAAATATAATTAGATAGCTAGATAGATAGATAGATAGATAGATAGTCCAATGTAAGCAGTACTGCATGACAAAAAAAAAAAAATACAATAAATATGAAATATAATAAGATACATCATATACACATCACACCATTTGCACAATACACAGAAAGGTATCCATTGCACAAATCATTTTTCAAACTACACACCACATGTATCCAAATGATTTAGAAAAGTGCATTACTTTACTCCTGACATGACCATTAATAATCCACTTTTGAAAAATAATCAGGCCAATATGAATTAATATCTAGGCAGTTAGCACTAGCTGGATTTCTGGCCAAATAAATCAAAGACATCACTTACCAAAAAGGTATTGCAATACAAAATGGGCTTTGGCTGCCTACAGATACAGTAAACGCTAACAGTTTGATCCGTATTGATTGGAAATAGGCAGTAGGATGACAAACATCTTGCTGATTGTGGCAGGAATCAGCCCGGCATTAGCACCCAACACTGATGTTTTCATCTGTCGGGCAAAAACGAAGGCAGCGCCGGATATGCCGCATTTCAAAATAAAAGCCCTTTAACCGGAAAAGTTTACTATGTAAAATAGAGTTTACTTCCAAGACGAACTAATTAAAAATATTACAATTATAAGAATAATTTAAATAATAATATTAATGAAACATAGTTATTAAATGTTTATTTAAAAAAAAAACATTTTGCTTTATTAGTTTAAAACATTTTACAATGCCAAACATTATTATTAATACATAGGCTATGTGGTCTTGTAATCACAAATAAAATTGTTTATTCAAAGTTTGTATTATATTTGTGCTCGTTTAATTCTCATGGACAATGTTTGGATGCGGATACTCCCAAAAGTGGGACAAAATACATTCATTATCATTTTATGATGTGTGAGAAGAAAAACAAAAGACAATTGCCTAGACTAAAGTTAGATATTTTTTATGACTATACTAAAACAAAGACAGTTAAGATGGACCTTTTAGGCCTTTCTTATCTCATATTGCTCATAATCTAGTATAGCCTACGTCTCTGTTACTGATACTGCATCATACATAACTTCATCATGACCATTAATTAGGGGTGTGACGAGACCAGTATCTCACGAGACGAGACGAGACTCGAGATTGAGTTCACGAGACGAGACAAGATGGCGAAATACATGACTAGAAAAAATATTCTGCAGGTGTATTTGAAATGTTTTAACTAATCATTTTGTAATGAATGTCATTTCAGTTCTACTTTCTGAGTATGAATTATCATATGCAGTAAAAGACAACAATACTCAAGTAATGTAAAAGGTTTTGCCACTAACTCAACTGACTGACTTCCCTCCTGTATGATTTCAGTCTCTTCAGATCTTACTGTACATGAATTATGAGCTTCTACAGCTTTTGACCTCCTAACTGAACTCCTCTCCACAATCTGATCACAGAAATAAAAACAGTATAAATAAAAATGGTAACACTTTACAATAAGGTCTCATTTATTAACATTAATGTATTAACCAACATCAACTAACAACGAGCAATATATTTGCTACAGTATTTATTAATCTTTGTTAGTTGATAAAAATAGTCATTCATTGTTAGTTCATGATAGTTCACAGTGCATTAACTAATGTTAACAAATGAAACCTTATTGTTTGTACTAGTAAATAATAAGAAGAGAAAACTGTTATTCATTTTTATGGTAACACTTTACAATAAGTGCAACCATAATTGCACTCTCTCAATATTCAAAGATCAAATAAGACCAAATTTTTCTTTGATACAGAGCTGAGAGATGGTTACAACTACACTGCCCAGCCTAAAATAGCTTTCATATTGAGAGATATCTGTATTCATCAGTGAGCCGCTTTCAAAATGCGGGGTATTGAAATCACGTTTGAATGCGCGCGCGCGTTTACTTTCACTTTTAAACGGTCGCGCGTACTCTGTAAATATGGAGCGGCGGCGACCGTTATCCAACTGAATTAAATGTTTTTTTTTTATTTAAATACAAAGCAAAACGACAGTGGAGGCAAAATGTAAACGTAGCGGTGGCATATTCTTTCCTAATCATCCTAACACTCTGTCATGGCAACATCACGAGACTACTTTTCGCCTCGACGAGAAATATCGTCTCAGTTTAGTCTCGCGAGATCTCGTGCCACGAGATCTCGTCACACCCCTACCATTAATGATATAGAATCACAGTGGCTTTACCCACTTGCATAAAGTTCTTTTTATTATTATTTCCAAGATAGAACTGTTTGTTTCTCAAGCACAGTATATTTTGAGATTACTCAAATTATCTCTTTGAAATTACCATAACACATCTTTATAAATGTGGGATGAAATAAATCTAAAACTCTACTTAAAGTTTAATAAGACCTACAAATTTCAATGCAATATCAGATATGATCCATAAAAATAAATAAATATAAGATCATTCATCTTTATTTACATTGATGTAGAGATTTATTTATGTAGCTGCATAACAATGTTTAAATTGTACATCTGGATATGACAGTTTAATTTAGATAAGTCCCATGTAAAAAATTATGTATATTCACAATGTGCAAATCTGATCAAAATGAGAATCTCTTGGACTTTTTCCAAGATACTTCATCAGCAGCAAATGTAATAAAGTGACAAATGTGTATTGAGATGCATTTCTGTAATGAGTGGTTTATTGTGCTATTAACTACTAACAATTCCCACAAATGTTGTTTGAGTTTTAGAATCCGCAGAGTCCCTGACATTACATTCTGTGCCCTTGAGTAAAACACTGCAGATGAAAAAAATCTCTTCTAAATGAAAAGTAACATTGTGTCAGGGTCCTGTCACCTTGGTCGGTCTTATTTTTAGTTTACACTCATGTGTTTTTTTTTTTGTCCTTGTGTGAATGTATACGGCTTTGGGGTTGTTCTCTGGGCCGTGCGCTCTTACTGTGTGACTGTTTTGAGTGTTCGGGGCATGGTGTCTGGATCATGGGGTTCCTGACATCCATGCTCCGTGCACTTCTGTCTTGTCTTGTGTCTTCTTTTCAGTTAGGGCACGTGGCAGACAAGCGGGTTTCTGTTGAGTTTGTTCGCTTTTGTTTGTTTCTGTGTGCCATGTGCTCTTCTGTCAGGCCTATAGTCTACATGTACATGGGTATTTTTATAAAAGTTTTTAAAAAGTTTTTCCTCCTTTGTTAAAAAAAAAAATCTCGTCCACAAAAGCACGATTTAAAAAGAATCTCTATCCACATGAAAACACCAAAACATGCTATGAAATGCTGTCAAGAGCATGCCAAATCAACAGGTGGCATTATAACCCTAACCATAAAGCCATTTTTGCCAATCAGAAGCCTACGTTTGTCATTGCACAGACTCGCTTCATGTAAACAAAGGAGACAGTGGTGCACAATCTGACGTCAAACAAAGGCGATAACAGCGTGCACTCTGACGTCACAAGCCAAAATCTCCGGTTTCACAGGCTACACGACAAATAAAAGCTGCTGTTTTGAAAATACACGTGTTTGTGTGGGCAGTCTTGGCCCTGCCCTCTTTACCAGATTATTGGTTCATTTGCCCCACCTGCTCTCCCTTATTACCCACCTGATTTCCTTCCCTATTTTTTCTCTCTTTGTTCTCTGTCCTTTGCCAATTTGTTGTAGGTTTTCAAGTTACGTCATGCCCAGCCCAGTTCAGCCCAGGCCAGCCTTGCCTAGCTCTGCTTTGCCCATTGCTGGTCTGTTTTTGTAGGCTCCATGTGAAAAATGTAAATAAGGTTTGAAATTAAAAGGAAATTCTTAAAAATGCCCCACAAAATTAAGAATTTAAGATATGGGGGCAAAAGAAATGTAGCCTATAACAAGTGTTTGAGAAATATCATACGCGCAAGAGTGCTGTTTCTTCCCTAATATCAGCAGGATTTTAAATGTTATTTTTATTCATCAGTTCAAGTTCATAATAAGTTACATTTTAGTCTCAATTGCCTGCTTCACAGATAGGGCTTAGATTAAGGAGTAGGCCTTAGTTGAATTAGGCCTTAGAAAAAAATGTGCCAAAGACATTACTGGTGTGCATCTTAAAGCGGAACTGTAAGATTTGCGAAGCTCCCCCTACAGGTTCCTTCAGTGAATCACACTGTCGTAAATACTCCAAGCGCAGCTCTGGTCTACAACGACTAACGCTCACCAGCACAGTAGTTTTGCAAATACAGTACAAGAAATCTCGATGGAGGTGGGTAATTTTCAAAATTGTCTTTTAAAGTCATAATATATACATTGTTTTTGAATTACCGTAAAGCATTTTGTCACTCTCGCGTGAACGTGAACATGAGGCGAGATTGTGTCGGGTCGGCGAAGCTCAACTTGCAAGTGCTGTATTCTGGCGTAAACGTGCCAGAGGGGGTTAGTGCTCGCCTCAAACACACCACTACAAGTCAATTAACCATCGCAAGGACTTAGAAAACTATTTATGAAGATAAAAAAAGTTACTTAGTTCTGCTTTAAGACAAAATAATGGCACTGATATATTTTAAGATTCGTCAGTGCTAGTTGCTTTCAGTTAAGACAGCTCAAATGTGGATTTTAGTCTGAGGATTTTAGCCTGTGAAACAGGGCAAATATTTGTTATTGTTCTATTTTGACAATGAAAATAGTTCCAAACACAGCCACAGCAGAACGTTTTTGTCTCTGAGCAACACAGTGGTGTTTTGTTACTGAATGAATTTGCGGTTTTGAATGAATCGAGTGAGTCAATGATTCAATGACCCATTTTTTAATAATATATTTAAAAGTACATCTGAAATTGTTTTTTTTTTTTTGCTATATGAGAAAGCATCCTACAATACAGTCAACAGATCGTGTTACTGACAACTGTACTTGTACTATTCCTTAATGTCAAGGCATAACTGTAAACATGAATGTCAGGGACTAACAGATGGTCCTTTGCAAACATCCAGAGAGTTCATGATGCCATGCTGTCCTATTTGTATCAGATAACTAGCAGCATATCAGGTGGAGAAACATCAGAGAGAAGGTTACTTCAGTCTCTCCCACATGAAGAGAAACATTCAATGATGATTGATCTAATGGACTTCATATGAGATTCAGACATCATTGGATAGATCACTGTTGTTATTTCACTAATTGTCATAAATGAACTATTATGCCTGTATATGGCTACAGACATCAGCTGATCTTGGCTGACTTTTATCGTTACTGTCTTAGCCTTACTACCTCTGGACAAAAGCCAATCATTTGACTCATTCACGGATTACATAAAAGAGATTATTAATAAACTGACAGTAGATATAATCAGAATAAGAGCATCAGTCTGTTAACTGGATTAGATATTCCTGAACATTCACTGGTACTGAAGCTAAATTAACAGTATAAGATAGCTGCTGAATAACAAATATAATTTATTTTAAAATACTGATAAAAGATGGAAAATATTACCATCCTTTATATGTGCTTTAGGTTTAGGAGGTTTTGACTATCATATGTCTACCCGTGTGCTTGTAAAACAGAGAGGTTTTGTACACAATTGAGACAGATTTAAACTATAATGTAAACTTCAGTTTCACCTATTTTATATGTAAATGCTGTCTAATTAAAGTGCTAACACAGTATTGGATTTCTAATATGTTGATATAATTCAGATTTTTGATTGATTTAATGGCTAATTTAATCATGCTAAGCCCTGTTTTGATATCAGATGTTGATTTGACGAGATTTTCTTGCCTTTTGTTTCGGATAAATGGATGATATGGAGGATTATTTGTTTGGTTTACTTGAGAATGTTGTGTACTTGTGTTCAATACATTTTGCTGGGCAATTACAGAAGGATAATGAAGCCTTTGTATAGCTATTAGCTAAGACTTTAAGATGTGTGAAACTAGCCCTACTCTCCCCAATACAGACAATTAAAATGAATATAACACACCAGCAAATAAATTATTAGTTAATTATTTAGTTAGACTAATCATTAGAGTTAGTATTAGTCAAATAACTGGAATGTTGTCTGCGAATGTAGGTCTGTTGACAGTGTAATGTGAGCCGTCAGAACTACAGCACCCACAATGCACCGCGACCCCATTGGAATTGAGGAAAGACGCATCCAGGACATCGACTCATATAACTCGCCACTCTCCTACACACTTACTAGTTCACGCCAATTTCTTCTTCTCGACGGACCAGCTTGCCACAGAATTCAAGCGCAGACCTTCTTTTTGTACATCCAGACATCTGAATTTATTTACATTTAACGAAAACCTCCCATTAGAGAAGATTAGTGTTGAGTCGAAGTGGATTTTCACAGCTAGCCTTCAGCTACGAAAAAAACAACAAACCCGGAACGCGATTTGTTATTTTTTTGGCAGACAAAACTCCGCATATAAACATCCAAACAACCCTTTTTACTTTCATGGACGACGAAAAACACACTTATAATGCTTTATAGCTAATAACACATTTTATTTGATCGAAAATACTCTCTTTTTTTGAGGACATTTTCATTTCCTCGCTAAGCTAGCAACTCCAGACAAAGAAAGAAAAGCAGCTTTCATCGCATCATCACATCTTGTCAACTTTTCGCCCTTTTTGAGTCCATTTGTGTAGAAATAAAGCAGAAATGGCCCATCAGAGCAGTGCTCAGGTCGCCAGCTCACAGAAAGCTTTAATGCTGGAGATGAAGTCTCTACAGGAGGAACCAGTGGAGGGTTTCAAGATCACTTTAGTGGATGAAGCGGATCTCTACAACTGGGAAGTGGCGATTTTCGGACCCCCAAACACTCACTATGAAGGGGGCTATTTCAAGGTAAGGGGTTTTAGGGGGTAAATGAGCGTTATTTTTAGGAACAGATGGCTATGGTCTATATTTAGAACTGGAACCAGCTCTGGCTAACTGCATCTCTTTATGTGTCCCCGCGTCTGTTTTCTTTAGACATATTTAGATATAATTGAGGTTTTTGATTGATTTAAAGCCTGGTTATGATCTCATGTCTTGTGTTTTCCATCAGATGTCGGTTTGATGAGATTTTGGGGTCTTTGTTGAGGATAATAGGGCTCATTTGTTTGGTTTCTTTGTTCCTCAGACTCATTGTGATTCTGATGGATGGAGGGGGAGATGATTTACATGACTTAGTACAAACAATATTATTAATATTATAGTTAAATGTTCTTTATCATACTAGTATTAATATACTTTAGGTTTGCTGTAAGATTATTACTGATTCAATTTACCAGTTGTTATAAAAATAATTTATGACAAAGTGTTTGTAATCATTTCCAATTCTGCTGAATGTCTATCAAAACTGATTGATTAAACTTTAAAAATGTAATATTCATGACCTTCCAAACACTTAATAGTGACCACTTTTTTAGTATTAGTTGTTGACATCACGTTTGACCTGTATTGTGTCTTTTGTTTTGTTCTTTGTGGAGCCACAAGTTATTCTTATTATGATAATTATAAAAATAGAGTAATGACAGCAAAGGAGCATAAGGTCTCACCTCATTCCACCAGAGCAGATAAACCCGTTCCTTCACACCAGTGTGAATGCTTTATAATTAATGACCTTAATAATGTCAGAAGCTTTATTGAATTATTCAGCTTCATGTTAGTTCCTCCCTGAACTATAAAGGAAGGGCCTGGACTGTTGTGTAGCAATTTGAAGTAGGTCAATGACTTTTCGTGTCTTTGTTTACAGCGACTCACACACGTACAGTGGGTTTGGCAGATACAGAAACAGTGGCGTCACTGTTCACTGGTGTGTCAGGATATGAGCTTGTGTTGAAACTGAACTCTTGTCTGGCAAAGCCTGAAGGCATGCTACTCAAACCTGTAACTGCTCCTTGCTTCGGGATAAATCAGGGTGTATTTGCATGACAGAGACTTGCTTCTCTTTGTTTGAAAGGGGAAATATTTGCACCGTTTATCTGTTCACAGGAACAACAGTGTTAATAGAATGAGTATTCTGCTGGCATATTTTCAAGATCTTGTAGTCGGCCAAGAACCTGAAACCAGTTGTGCCTAACTTGCTTTGGAATAGTTACACGCGTTCTTTGAAAGGTCACTTAACCCAGAAATGATTATTGTCATGTATTCACCCTCATGTTGTTCCAATCAGTATGACTGACGTTCTTCTTTGGAAAGCAAAAGGGGAAGTGTTGATGAATGCCGTTGAGCTAGCAAAAAGCACCATATAAGTCATCCTTATCACTTAGACTACCATTCAAGAGTTTAGGATCAATGAAGATTAAAAAAAAAAGAAATAAATACTTTTATGATGCATTAAATTGATCAAAAGTGACAGAAAAGACATTCATAATGTTACAAAAGATTTCTATTTCAAATAAATGCTGTTCTTTTGAACTAGTTTCTTTTCATCAAAGAATCCTGAAATAAATTTTGATTTCCACAAAACAAAAGCAACTGTTTTCAACATTGATAATAATAAGAAATGTTCCTTGAGCAGCAAATCAACATATTAGAATGATATCTGAAGGACCGATATTGACTTTTTATAACTGATACTGATTATTTGCATGCTTAGCATGTGCCCCATAACCGATAAACAGAACAACAGATATATATATATTATTTCTGTTTTTGACTGTTATGACGCCACTGAACTGAACAAAACTGCTTTAACACATTTTTTTTTTCTCCCCTATACTGTAAATTTTGTTTCACTGTTCACTAATCATGTGACATTGAAGACCGGAGTAATGATGCTGAAAATTCAGCTTTGGCATCACAGTCATAAATTAGGCTACATTTTAAAATATATTAAAATAGAAAACCATTATACAAATTGTAAAATACTATTTCACAATATTACTGTTTTTACTTTATTTTTGATCAAATAAATGCAGCCCTGTTACACATAAGAGACTTCTTTCAAAAACACAAAAAATCTTACTAACCAAACATTTTTGGACATTAGTGTATGTTTGAAAACCATATAGTGGGTTTGTGAGAGGAATGGAAAGATATTGTAATTTTTCACTGAAAATCTGTCCCTCTCGTTCTCGGTTATGCAAATAATAATTCCATTTGGCATCATTGGTGACAAACCTAGCGTGATATGTCTTCACTTAACGTTTTTGAATGGAAGCAAATAAAATTTGAGTGCTATGGTGGAGACAAGCAATTTTATTGAATAAAGACTAGATTTTTGTTTAGTTACTCATGCCAAAACTATCACATGGCTTTAGGTGACTATAAAGCCATATGGACTAAGAACTATGGTTTTTATGTTGTTATTATTGTCCATTTGTGGGGCTTAACAGCATCCAACCCAATTTACTTTTTATTGTACAAGTAAGAACAGCGAATCTTTAGATTTAGACTTCTCCTTTTATGTTCAATGGAAGAAAGTCATACAGGTTAGTATGGAAGCTTGTTTCCTCCATTAAATAAAAAAGGTAATTGCCTTTTTATCTCACAATTCTGACCTTTTCTCGCAATTGCGAGTTTTCAATCACGCAATTCTGACATTATATCTCACAATCCTGACTTTTTCTCACAATTGCGAGATATGAAATCAGAATTGTGTCATAGTCAGAATTGCAAGTTATAAATAGTCAGAATTGCAATTTATAAATTGTCAAAATTGCGAGGTATAAAGTCAGAATTGTGAGATATTGTGAGAATTGTATTATAATGTCCAATTGTGAGGGGGGAAAAAGAGATGTTTTCTCAGAATTGCGAGTTTATATCATGCAATTCTGACTTTATAACTCGCAATTGTGAAAAAAAGTCAGGATTGTGAGATATAATGTCAGAATTGCGTGATTAAAAACTCACAATTGCGAGAAAAGGTCAGAATTGTGAGATGAAAAAAGTTGCAATTACCTTTTTTATTTATTTAGTGGCAGAAACAAGCTTCCATTGGTTTGGAATAACAGAGAGGTGAGTAAATGACCAAATTTCTAGTTGAACTGTTCCTTTCAATATAGTGATTTTAGTATAATGTATTTGAATGTCAGTATGTCCAGTTCCAATAGTAGCAGCCTAAATTGTTTCAAGGGCAGTTTTGCCACGAGACTAGAAAATAATTAGGTCTGTATTGAATAGAGATGGAGGGCATATCTCTTGCGTAACGGATGTTTAACCTAGTTGTTTTCGTGCCAAAAAATGATTTGCCCCACTTCCTGGTTTTCCAGCTCTCTGTCCATTTGTATGTTTTTCTCTCAGATTTTCCCTCCTGTCCATCTGCACTGTTCTCCTGCAATGTGATGCGTCTCCAATCCTATTAAGAGCAGCTGTCCTGGGCTCACCCTGAGACAGAATCCTCCAAAGCTGCTGTATATAAGAAATCTCTCTGCAGTGTACCAGCTGACTGCACTGTGATGTTGATCGTTTTGAACTTTGTGTTCAGCTGCATTGTCCAGCAGAACCAGAATGAGTTTTTTCGGAGTGGGGGAATTCTGCAGAATGGTTTTTAAAATGGTACTACAGTCTTTAGAAGCTTTGACACTAGAGCTTTTGGTGTGGACCCAAGTCCATTTAATGTCAGAGTTTGGCTGTTGTGAAAGCTGTTTTCCAGTCCAGTTTACTGTTGGAAAATCGGGCTGCAAGGGAGTGCAAAGAGTTTTGGCCAAAAGGTTGGAAAAATAGTTTGTAAATAATAATTTTAAATAATAACAACACTCTACAATGTGAGTAAATCACTCGCATATGTAAACTAAATTTTCATGCTTGGCGACTAAGTAATATCTATCATTAGCCATTGGCTAATAATTTGTTAGATTTCACTGGCCTGTGTTTGAGTTAAAGGCCAAGTACAGTATAAGATTAGCACAGATATGTTTTCTCTCGCCTTGTCTTGAACATTGACTGAGTGCTTGAGAGTTTCGTACTATTTCAGTTCATCTCAATGGATGCGTAGATTATTTGACGTACCGTAAAGGGTTAGTTCACCAAAAAATGAAAATAATGTCATTTATTACTCACCCTAATGTCGTTCTACACCCGTAAGACCTTCGTTCATCTTCAGGACACAAATTAAGATATTTTGATTAAATCCGATGGCTCAGTGAGGCCTCTATAGACAGCAATGCCATTGAAAATCTCAAGATCCATAAAGGTACTAAAAACATATTTAAAACAGTTCATGTGACTACAGTGGTTCTACCTTAATATTATAAAGCAGGGGTCTCCAAACTTGGTCCTGGAGGGCCACTGTCCTGCAGAGTTTAGCTCCAGCTTGCCTCAACACACCTGCCTGGAAGTTTCTATTATGCTAAGTTTGACCTTGTTTAGCTGGTTCAGGTATGTTTAATTGGGGTTGGAGCTAAACTCTGCAGGACAGTGGCCCTCCAGGACCGAGTTTGGAGACCCCTGTTATAAAGCGACAAGAATACTTTTTGTGTGCCAAAATAACGACTTTTCAACAATATCTAGTGATGGGCCGATTTCAAAACACTGCTTCGGAGCTTTACGAATTGAATCAGTGATTTGGAGCGCCAAAGTCACGTGATTTCAGCAGTTTAGCCGTTTGATAGGAGATCCGAATCACTGATTCGATTCGTAAAGCTCTGAAGCAGTGTGTTGAAATCGGCCAATCACTATATTGTTGAAAATTCTTTATATTTGAAAGCTGATAAATCTGAATCCAAATTTTTCTATAATTTTTGAGAGCCTAATTACAAAAACAAAAGTTTCACCATTAAAAGCCATGTCCAAAGCACACAATTATAATGTTCTCATAATTTTATGTAGCCTAAATGACAGCACATGTTGTTTAACTGTATTTTCCTTTTTGAAGTGATTCCAATCATATTTCAAGCAATTCAAAACCACCATGGTGAACACTGCGCATCTGAAGTGTCTCAGCTGAAGGAAATAATCCATTATTTATCTGCTTTAATATATCGGCCAAATTTTCTTATTGAGCCGATAACAATAACATTAAAAATGAACATATATCGGTCGATACCTTTTATGGTGGCCGGTATATGGAGCATCCCTAATTATTGTTAGTTTTTTCTAACAGAAACACAGAATGACCAACAATGTCTCAAGCACCACCACCGGTCCTAAGTTCTGTTAAAATGAGAAATATGCATTCATTCATAATGCTTACCACATTTTAGTTCTAATTACTTAAGTTCTATTATAAAAAATGCTTGATTGACTGATGCAAATGTGCACTTTCAGATCATATCAAATATGAATGTAAAGATGTGCCATTTTACAAAGATAAGCTGTTTTTGTGGAATATATCTATAGTTTGGCGAGTAAACTAAAAAATTTACTAGCCAATGGCGATTCGATTGCCAAGGTGTGCGTAGAGGGGTTAATAATAACATAGTTTATTAATCATTAGTTTTTCACTCTGCTCTTTTAAGAGGGGTGGGAAATCATGAGATTAATAAGTCATTTTATTCTGTTGACAGCCATAGTTTTACCTATAAAACATTATATTAATGAGAGGTAGAAAGCAACTTAATAGGAACTTAAATTGTTCTTATAATATTTTACATATTTTTATCATTGTTTCACAGTATATGTGGATCTGAATATTTAAACGCATAGCTGCTGATTGATGTTTTAGGAAGAGGGTCCATCACAAGGGGATATTCATATATGGTGGTCTCAAAAAGTTTGAAACCCCCCTATTTGACATTATGCGTGGTTGCTTGTCTCCAAATAAATTGCCTTCGGAAAGCAGCTTGCATTTTTCACATCTCTTGTGACGCATCCGTTGCAGACAAATGAATACAATGTGAAAAGGGACCAGCGGGTGAGGGGGTTGGAAGACCAAACAATTAAAACAAGAGTAAAAACAGCCCTATTGGCAGCTGAGATCATAACCAATTTAGCCATAATACTTAATAAAACAAATATGCATGGGACAGAGTTTGTCCTGATTGTCCTGACGGTTGTTTTTTGTCTTGTTTTGCAGGCTCGCATTAAGTTCCCAATCGATTACCCCTACTCCCCACCCACGTTCAGATTCCTCACCAAGATGTGGCACCCCAACATCTATGAGGTCAGAGGATTGTTTCAGCCCTCACACTGTGTACTGTGGCACGTGGCTTGTCCGTTGTGCTTCCTCATTTCTTTCTCAGTTGAGCCCTGGATTAATGCACCAGGCAAACATGAACCTTTGTATCTTGGCAATTGCCACTAAACACTTAGGAACAGATATGAAAAGCAACACATTATTTGAACTCTTGAAACAATTGAATGTAAATGGCTGCTATGTGTTAAATAGGTTGACTGGGTTAATAACACACTTACATTATAATATTTATAAATATCTATTTAAGCGTATTTTATAACATCAAATTTTACAAATATTACAGTTGCCCCCATAACTGACATTGTGTATTAAATTCAGTCTTGCATCATAATTTAATTAATGAAACTGGAGAAAAACAATTAATTACACGTAACAAGAGACGGCATTAAATTACCTCATGTCTCAAAGCACATAACATTACAAAGCAGTCAGGTGGTTGTACCTGCTGCAGATTCATTTTGGCGTTGGTAGAGTTGACATAGAAATGCATAAATCTGAGTCTGAGGATGTGAACAGCACCGGTAGAACGTCACGGTTTGCCATCTTGTAATTACGGTTATGACATGGCGTGAAAGCTCCTTGTTTTGGTTCAAGAGGAACTGTAAAAGGTGCATAGCCTTACAGACTGCGCCGATGACGTGTGATGTCTGCGCGAGCAGGTGCGCAGTGGTATGGAAATGCATATGTTGACAGGCTGGTAGGACATCCTATCACTGCATTCGGACCGAATGCAATGATTGGATGAACATTTTTTTTATTTAGACCACTTCTATTATTGATTGCTATCAGGATGTGAAGAGAGTTTCAACCAGTATAACACAAATAGTAAATGAAAGACATTGCGTACCCTACCTTTAAGAAGGCATCTGATCATAGCGATGTGGATATGTTTGCATCAGTGTGCAATTCACTGGCATCAATTTTTGACAAGCTGTTCACACATTGGCAATAAAAAAAGTGATTCATATGTGAAAATTCTTACATATTGCCCCTTTCTCTTTAGCTTTAATTTTAGGTCTGGTTTCACAGACAGGGTTTAGATTAAGCCAGGATTAGACCTTAGTCAATTAGGACATTTAAGTTGCTTTTATAATCGTGCCTTATAAACAAACATTACTGGTGTGCATCTTGAGACACAATGGTGACGGTGACATGTTTTAAGATATGTAAGTGCAAGTTGCTTTCAGTTAAAACAGATCAAACATTCATTTAGTCTGGGACTAGCTTAAAGGATTAGTTCACTTTCAAATGAAAATTACCCCAAGGTTTACTCACTCTCAAGCCATCCAAGGTGGATATGATTTTCTTGTTTCTGACAAAGACAATCTGAGAAATATCCTGACTCATCCGAGGTTTATAATGGCAGTAATGCGCTACCAAAAGAGTATGAGCTGAAGAAAGTGTCTCCATCCACATCCGTCCATCATAAACATATTCCACGTGGCTTCGGAGGGTTAATATTAATATTTAACAAGTTATGAAGTAAAATATCCAGCTTCCACCAGACCTCCTTCCATATGAATATCCAGCTTCTGGAGGGAGCTGGATATTTTACTTCATAACTTGTTAAATATGGATTTTTTTTTTTTTTCACACAAATGCATCACTTCACTTCAGAAGGCCTTTATTAACCCCCTGGAGTGTGGAATATGTTTATGATGGATGGATCAACTCATACTCGTTTGGTAGCGCATTAATGTCATTGTAAAGCTCGGATGTGTCAGGATATTTATTAATATTTCTCTGATTGCCTTCGTCAGAAACAAGGAAGTCATATACACCTAGGAAGGCTTAAAGGTAAGTAAAGCTTGGGGTAATTTTCATTTGCAAGTGAACTAATCCTTTAAGCCTGTTCTGTGAAACCAGGAGTTAGTATTTCAACTTAAACTTACAAAAGAAACAAAAAAATACCTTAGCAACTAACTTAAAATATGTTTTTAATCTAATTTATTTTATTTTATTTTGGCTTTCAGTTAACAGAATTTGTTTTTAGTAGTTTTAGTTGCAATTAATATGGATAATTTATTACTGTTTTAGTTTGTTTTTAACTGAAGTGTTACATAATGTGAAGCAGCTGTTTTTGGTGCCAGATGGAGCTTTAATTTGTTAATTTTTTTGGTTTGAGTTCACCAAGTCTTTTTTTAAAAAAAAAAAAAAAAGAGAAATAAACAAAGATGAGGTACATTTTGACTAGATTGTTGGATAATTATTAAAAACTGCATGAATACATGGTAATGCATTTATATAAAAAACATTTTTTGGTGGAATTTACAGGAAGTTTAACTATATTGTGACATACCATTACTGTGATATAAAATTGATTTTTGAAGATTGTGGCCATATGGCCTTCCCCATGCACCAGTATATTTCCATGTATTGGATATTTATTCAGTGCATGCACAAGGCTTTTCAGAGTTCTGCAGAGGCCGTCCTTCAGTTCTGACAGGTTCTTTCTCCTCATCTCCCTTTCACACGTCTCGCTCTGACTCGGAGTACTCACAGCAGTGGTGTGGAGGCGAGGGCTTCACTGAAGATGCTTGTTTTGCTTCATGAAAGCATAATGATCATGTGATTGATTGAATCTCTGTGTGTGCTTTCCCAGAATGGGGACGTGTGTATCTCCATTCTACATCCTCCAGTAGATGATCCACAGAGCGGAGAGCTTCCCTCAGAGAGGTGGAACCCCACACAGAATGTCAGGTATGGAGTCAGACTTGTTTGATTATCAGCATAAAGTTTGATCCACTTTGCAGCTTATTCTGGCAATTTTCCACAAAGAAAATGTTTTGGTTTTTTTTTTTTTTTTTACATTGTGTGCTGTGCAAATGAATTTCTCTTCAGGGGTCTACAGGTTAGATCTTCAGCAGTAGCTGTCACAAAGAGTGATCATGTATTTTCTCCACTAACAGAATTATAGGAAGAGTGACCAGGCTGGTTTTGTGTTCATGAGTTTCCTGTTGCTTCCCTTATGGAAAGCATCTCAGTGGAGATCTGTGTATTTGTGTGTTTCCTCCCTCGAGTCTGATCTCTGTTCTAGTTAGTCTGGTGTTTTGTTTCACTGGGTTTTGTGCTTCGGTGGAAAAGCTAGTGTCTTCCAGGAAGCTCATGTTAATCATTTGTGCTGTTTGTTGTGAACACTGAACACCTGTCGCTGTACATTTTTGTACTATTTTGACCCCGCACACTGAATGTTGCATTGTTTACACTGTCAAAACCTACAGTGTTCCCCCGATCAGATTTAGGTTGTTGTTTATAGTGACTTATTTAGTTTGAGAAATAAATATGATTTTAAATGTTCCTTTTGTGTTCATTTATAAAGTACTAAGTGGTCACTATGTCTAGATTATTATTATTTTTTTTAACTAGTGTTGATTTTACAGTAGACAATTTGTATGTACTTTTGTAACAATAGTTGTTCTATCCAGATCATGTCTTTTTCATGGGATCATGTTTTCCAGATCAAGTCTTTTTTTTTTACATTTTCAAAAGGAAATGACAAAAAAAAGTATTGAATATTGTCCTACTTATAACTAATGTGTAGAACTGATTTATTTTCTTTCTGTTTGACATATTAATTACACCACATGTATATATCAATTAATTTTGTATCATAACTCTAGTAAATAATTATAACTAGGGCTGGGCGATATATCGCATGCGATTGTCACGCGCATTTCGTCAGTAAAGCCGGTTCCCTGATTACCGCTAAATCGCCATCACCTGCTTTCAAATGGAGCGCCATTTAATAGACAGAACCGTAGATCACTGACAAGCCACGCAATATCGCATTCATTATCGCAGAAGAATCGCCTTCGATAATGAACGCGATATTGCGTAGCTTGTCAGTGAACTACGGCTCTGTCTATTAATTGCCGCTCCATTTGAAAGCAGGTGATGGCGATAACATTAATAATAACGATAATAATATTTATTATTATTTATGCTATTATGAATTTATTTATTTTGGCCTACATCTAATTACTAACTTTAGAACACTTTACTCTTTTGACAATGAATGGCTGTAAGAGTGGTTACGCAAACAGTACTTAAAGGCACAATATGTAATTTTCACCAGTAGATGTTGCTTATTCAAAACAAAGGCATAGCTTGATGACGCCGTGAATGAGCGTGTGATTCATGGGCGTCGTTGTCTTCAGCAGTTTTACTAACCTTGCGGTGGTATGAAGCAGGGTGGGTCGAGAGCCGTGGGAGCAGGACGAGGCAGCTGGAGCGATGCACACCGATCTTGAGTTCAGCGGAGCTTTTAATATGCTTATGCTGCAGTCGGCCTCTTCCGCTCTTTTCGTTGCATATGTGAGGTAACGCAGCACTGTTTTACATGGTTAAAACAATTGTACTAAATACACTGTTGAACGTTATGTTATAACTTGACTCTGTGTGTTCGCTCAGTGGCTGCTATGAGAGACTTGTTGCATTTTGCAGTAATCTAGGTCGATATTCGTAAAACTGGAAATTGAAGCTAGTGCGCATATGATGCCATTGACAGTCGACGCAATGACACGGTCCGTGTCCTGGTTAAAAAAGCTGATTTCTCTGGATTTAAACATTGTTGGAAACATTCAGGATAATGTAAGTTCACAAGTCAACAAAGTCTATAACATTGTTCTAGTGGTTTTTGGATATTTTAATAAAAAAAAAAATCTTACATATTGTGCCTTTAAGTTACTTTATGTTGTTTCATTACCAACTTGGTAACTGAAGTTACTCTGTATCTCAACTGCAAATGTGAGGTCACTGGAGTAGCTGTAAGCAGTACATAAAGACTGATCCTCTTGGGTAAAATCTCCTCACATCTTTAGGAGAATGCAGCACAAAGAAGCTCTGGGACAGATGAGCTTAAAGGTAATGACATTATAACATTGAGTGTCTGTTTGTGTGTTTCAGAACTATACTGTTGAGTGTCATCTCTCTACTGAACGAACCCAACACGTTTTCTCCGGCCAATGTGGACGCTTCTGTCATGTACCGCAAATGGAGAGAGAGTAAAGGAAAAGACCGGGAATACGCAGAGATCATTAGGTAACAAGTGATTGCACAAAAATACAGAATATGGCCTCTTTAAGTGTGTGTTCAGCTGTGTTTAATGATTATTTGTTTAATGCTTGTTACATTTTGATGGCTCTATTAGAAGGCATGGTGCTGAACAACACTTTAGCTAATGGAAAACCCCTCTATAAAGATTTTGATTTATTTTCTGGGTCAGCGGTGCCCTCCTGTGGTTGAATGAGTCACTGAAACATGAGTGACTTTATCTCGTCTTGGCAAGCTCTCTATTGCATGTTGCAATTCATGTTTTCAACCGTCTGAGTTGGGACATTTGACTTGCATCAGATTTCATCCTTGAGGACATCAGTTGTTTATTTCTCTGCCTTGGCTTCTTAAAACCTCAGGGCAACAACTCAAATAGAGAACTGATATGACATAAAATGTCAAGATGTCCCACTGCTTAAGACAGATGAGCCTAAATGAAATAGAAAGAGAAGCTACATGGTTAATATTTCAGCTGTATAAAAATTAAACTAAAAAGAACATTTTGAGCCTATAAAAGGTGTTAAAAAAAATTAAAGGTGATCTATTATGCAAAATTCACTTAGCTTAGCTCCTCCCTTGAGTGAGCTGTAGAGCATTTTAACAACAACAGCAGCATTCAAGTAAGAAAAGTATTCTTATTAAAGCTACTAAAGTTATTCAGTCAAGAGCAGTGAGTAATTTTCTGTTTTTCTTTTGTTGTTTGATTCATAGTAACAGCATATACAGCAGATATAGTAGGAACTGTATATTAAGCTGCTGTCACATTAATACATAGATATGAGATATCTAATATATTATATACATATTATACATAACCGACTGTGTTTATGTGAACTTGTGTGTATTTCACAGTTTAAGCGCAATAAGATGCAAAAGAGAAATGAGTTTAATACTCGCACGACACGTCGTCTGACAGCCAGCTTTCTGTGTGCGTGCTTCAGATCTGTGCACTTCCATCAGAAGTTTAAACTGATATGGCTTTAAAATGCATGCAAATAATAAACTTTTATGATGAGAAGAAATGCAATGTCATGTGAGCGTGAGATTATAATAAAAACCAAATAGATGCTTTGTTCTGAGGTACAAGCTGTAAAGGCTCCGCCCTCTTCTGGGTAGGTGTGGGTAGCAACAGCTCATTTGCATTTAAAAATACATGCACGAAAACAGAAGGTTTGCCCTTCCATTTAAAAACGGGCATTTGCATCATGGAAGAATAATCTGTGGGGTATTTTGAGCTGAAACTTCAGACGCATTCTGGGGACACCTGAAACTCGTCTTGTAAAAAGGGGCATAATAGGTCCCCTTTAATGTCTGCAGCATGCTGTCGATTGCCACAAACCGTAATATCAAATGTGAAAACATGTTTATGGTAATGTAAGTCTGGCCTAAAGGTTTGTAAACACAAATGTGAAGCCAAATATTCCTTCAAAATCCATTTCATGAGGTGTTTGTGTCTGTTACAGAAAACAAGTTCTGGCCACTAAAGCCGAGGCAGAACGGGATGGAGTGAAAGTTCCCACCACCCTGGCAGAGTACTGTGTGCGCACGCGTGCCCCCGCACCGGACGAGGGGTCTGACCTGTTATACGATGATTACTATGATGACGAGGACTTGGAGGACGAGGATGACGATGACGAGGACTGTTGCTATGACGAGGACGACTCAGGAAACGAGGAATCATGACGACATTCCCATTCCCACCTTCATCCTCGTCTTCATCAGCATCAGCCCGAGAGTTGAAGCATCAAGGCATGCGCTCTGCATTTACACTCAGATGGCCATTTTTGTTTCCTTAAAGGACTAAAATGAATTTTTTTTTTTTTTCCTTCAAATAAGCATTATGTCGTTTTCCCTCCGTGTCATAATTGTGCTGGCCTTCAGGCTTTTCTCCAAGCTACTCTTTTATTATTTATTTGCTTTGCGCTTTTTTAGACAGCTCTGTGAAAGTGTCTTCAAAAAGGAATAACAAAACAAAGGAGCGTGACTGAATTAAGTTTTGAGTCAGTGATTATTTGAATGAGGCTTTGTGCTGAATAATGCTTATTACGTCACTGTTCTTTTGACTTTCTTAGAGCTGATCACTTTGATCACCCACGCTCACTTTTTTTTGGCCTTCAAGCACATCTGAGCAATAAAACGCTACGAGTTTGGGGTCAAGGTTTGCGTTTTCTGTTTTTATTCCCCCTCCATTTGAGTAGAAATTACATTGAGAAGCCCTAAGCAAAAAAATAAATAAATTGAAGGATGATGCACATTAAAACAAAGAAATTATGGCCTAAATTTTACTTAATCTCTGTGCTTAAACTCCACACATTATTTAACTTATAGTGTCACTTTAAATTATTGAAATTATGTATATTTCTTCATTCCAAGATATAGGAGCTTATAAGAAAATCGATTGAATCGGGTAGGTTGGCATATGTTGTCTTTTTTTGTTGAGCTGAGTTTTTGTTTTTTAAGCAATGCTGATATTCCTGTGTTGTCCTCTTAAGTAAATCTTATTTAATCAGTTGTGGGGGTTTTGTTTTTTGGCGTGGTTTTCTTTGGGATGTGGGGTGACTCTTGGACTATTGGATGATTTTTTTTTTTTTTTTTTTTGCCGTTTCTTTTGCATTATCACTCCGTGAAATGATGCCACGTCCTGTGTTGTGATATCACAATTGAAACGTTCCTTTACGCTGCCTGGAGGCCGGTGAGTACTGGCGTCTGTCTCACTGATTTGAATTTGAGCCCATACCGACTGACTGACTCTCAGGATCAACCAATCTGGAAAATGGAAAATTCTACCAACAACAAAGTATTTTTTCACACCTGCAAATCATCCATTTTTTTTCCGATATTGTTTTGAGGACAATTTACAACCGTTATCCCAAGAGGCTGAGATGCACACGAGGAGCTGATTTGTCATTTTATTGACCTCTATGTATTTTTACGATTTGTTGGCCTATTTAAAACTGAATAAAGATCTTTATTAGAATATTCTTCTGTTTATTTTCCTAATTACTGTTACATTGTGTGACATGTATTTAATATGTGTGTCTGTTCCTGTGTGTTGTGCGCTTGTTTGTTTTCTCTCTGTTGTCTGTGCAGATCCCGGACAAGCCCCCAAATTTACTCTTAGGGTATGGTTACACTAAAGTTTGTGTTTTCAGACCCCCAAAACACCATTGTTGTGTAAATGAATGGCCAAAACACAGAAAGTTTTCCATTTTCTTTTTTTTTTTAGTTGTGAAAACCCTGTTGTGTAAATGGCCCCTCACTTACAATCTATGGGTATATTAGGAATGAACAATAACCTTGATGAACCTTCATATTCCCGTCTCCAGGCCCAGAGTCATTTTTTTTCCCCCTCAATAATGACAGACTTTTATTGGTCTTTTATTTAACAAGAAAAAAGTTTAGTTACACTACACTGACAAAAAAATGGTGTAGGATTTACTTTGAAACTATTTTCACTCAGAAATTGGTTGGAAATTTCAGAGTTACAAAGAAATGGCAAGTTACACACTGAATTAAACATGAAATTTTGAAGTAGAAAGACTGAAATTCTACTTTCTTGTAAAATGTACTCCAGTAATCTGTTTTATTTACTACAGCAAGCAAATCTAGTCAATATTTATAGACTAAACTTATTTTGCAGAACTGTTCTCTGGGGTTTCACTTAATAAAAAATGAAACATGAAAGCAGAACTTTATTAGAAATGTAACTTTTTTTCATCACAGACTTTGGCATCTTGACAAATGTCTGTCTGTCTGTAAGTGGACTTGACCGAGTTAGATTTCAATGCACTGCTGAATAAGGCATTGGTTACCAGATAAGACATTGGGCACAGCTGGAGAGGGTCTCCAGGCATTCCAAAGTGCAGTTGCTCTGACTCTGTTGCCATGACAACCCTCCAACTGGCATTCAAGGTTTGCCTGGAAACATTTTGCTCGAGGCTTGTTCAGACAAACTGAACTCACAGGGTACACAATGAACACAGAGATGAGGGGCGCCTGTGAGATGCAGTTTATAGAGCAAAGGTTGACTGTAATCAGGTTGAGAGTGTTTGCACACATTAACTGTGAACTGGTGACTTTACATGGCTGTAAAACTGTAATAATATAATATTGGTAAATTATGGAGAAGAATCACTTAAAGGGATGGTTCACCAAAAAATTTAAATTCTGTCATCATATACTCACCAAGTTGTTCCAAACCTGTATGAGTGTCTTTCTTCTGCTGACCACAAAATAAGATATTCTGAAGAATATGGGTAACCAAACAGTTGATGGACCCCAATGACTTCCATAGCATTTTTCCCCATACTATGGAAATATTAAAAAAGAAATTATGGTTTCATCCTCTTAATTACCATTCAGATAAATGCATTACAATCAATCACATGGCAAACAAAAACTTTAAGCTGCTTAGAGGTAGAACAAAACACCTCCACATCTGGGGCCTCGTTTATAAAACTTTGCGTACGCACAAAACAGGCCCTGAAAATGCGTACGCCACTTACGACGCATAAGTTGTGATTTATAAAAACAAACTTGACGGGAAAATTTGCGCACCTCCACGAAGGATATAATTTGGATATAAATAAATTGAAGGATATAATTTGAGGAAAACGGTAAGATTTGCACGTTTTCTTTTTAAAATACTTTGTCAGTGACGTGCCGAGTCAGACAATTGTATTTACTCTGCAATAATAAGTAGGCCTATCTGTTTCCACTAAAAATAGCCTATAAACATCCTAAAAGATATGTTCTCATATTCAGTAAAACTGCTTACATTTTATTCAAATTGTTTAAAACAATTAAATACTATTTGGCCAGTGGAAATGAATGAATCAACTCTATTCTAAAACCTTTATCTGAAGTATTTTATACAATTTTGTTTTTATGTATATTTTGATATATTTATTATAAAACATAAATTGGATGATTTTTATCAGTGTAGTGTATTGCAAAATGGCATTTATAGTCCATATCAGATATTTTCCAATGTCTTGTACCTTTGACAGTGTTGACCATGGTGTCACGTGGATGGGAATATGCATGGAAATGATATGCAGATGAGGTTATGCATACTAAAACTAGGTGTCATAAGCTCCATATAGGCCAATGGTGATTTCGAGGAGGAGACAGGGTGGAGATGCATGTACGCACAGGTTCTTCCGCTGACTGGGATTTATAAAGGGATTTGTGCACAGGTTCTGGCGTACGCATGGCTTTATAAATCTGATTTTTTTCGTGCGTACGCAGAATGTAGCTTTAGCGCATACATACACTTTTAGGATGAAATCTATGCAAAGTTTTATAAATGAGGCCCCTGGAGTCTGCCAGTTCAGTGCCCTACAGCTAAAACCAGCTGGTCTCTCAGCCTGGCCAAGGCTAGCTAAGACCAGCCTGACTAAATAAGTGGCCAAAACCCTTCCAGAACCAGCTTGCTAACCCAGCTATGACCAGGCTAGAACACCAGCTAAGACCAGCCAACCAGCTTTAGCTGATTTGAGCTGTTTTTTTTTTCCAGCAGTGCATGCCTCTCTAAAAGTCTCTCCATTCATTTCATTTCTGCTTGCATGGGTGACAGCAGTGAAGAGCCCACGCACACACTCTGGCCTTGCGCTAACAGATTTGTCCTCCATTAAGACATACAGAGCGTCTCTCTGTGCTTGATAGGGATTCTCTCAGGGAGCACAGAGCTACCTTGTGTCTGCGCACCAGTGCCAGTGGATTGCTGGCTAGCTGCCCGAACGTACTGGAGAAAGTCCCACAGGCCAGCAGGAGGCTGGGGTTAGCAGTGTGTCTTAGCGTAGTAAAAGACTCTGGTTTTTTCAGCTCTGGTTAAGGGGTTGTTCAGAATGGCATATTCCCATACTACTCCTATTTTAGTGGCTTTTGCTAAGGCAAACATCATTATACTATGAATTTGAAGCCCTAACCACAAGTATTTAGCTTTTAGCACGTAGCTTATCCATTACTGTTTGTGATATTGACAAGAGTGACACCTCAATTCCTTTGATTTATTACAGAGAAGTGTACTATTACTTAAAGTCCCCCTGTGGTGAAAATCAAGTTTTTTAATGTTGGTTATATGTCCATGTGTTGTTTTTAATATGCTTTAATACAAACCATGTGCAAATTCATAATTCAGTACCATTGCTGAGTATTTTCTATTTTAAACTGCAATGATCTAAAGATAGTTTCAAAAAATCGCTGGTGTTTGTGACCCCACAAACTACCTTGTAACCAATCACGTCAACGTGCCGGCGGGTTTTAGCATATATCATTAACTATGTTCGCTCTGAAGCAGGGGAGTCTCAAGAGAATATATCCCGGTATATTTTTCTGTTGATATAAAAATCGGGTAAATTTAGCAATATAGCAGGTTTATGATGTACATATGATGATGTAATGATGAATATGTCTTTCTTCACTGACGTTCTGAGGTGTTCAAAGCATTTCTAAGGATACTGATTGTTAGAAGGCAGCTGTCTGAGTCGCGAACGGGAACATGGTTTGTGTGACATTAGCAACGCATTATTAGCTGTTTGATAACGTAGTCAAGCAAAAGGCTAATCATATTCATTACCGTTAAGTGTCCGACATTGTAAAAAGCGATGCATTGTGCAGCGTTTACCTCAGTAAGTTGACCGAGTGGATCTCTCGTGTGAGTGAGTGGAGGCGGGCCTATTAGCATATTCATAGATCCATGCATAATAAATGAAGCAAGGGTGTAGAGTTACATTCAAGCTATTTTAAGGCATAAAGAATTTTGCTTTCACAGGAAATATTTTTTAAATGTGGCATTTTGGTGATCAAATATTAGTTTTAAGGGATAAAAGTATTGACTAATGGACTTTAAGTGATTAGACTTACATATTTTCCCTGATTTTCCAGAAAATTTCAGTGGCAATATGAAACTAAAGTATAATGTGCACAGTATGTAAATTGCTACCCATAATTACCCAGACAACCTACTAGATTTGTCAAAATGTGTAGTATACACACTGGCTGCATCTGAAATCGCATAGTTCTCTACTATATAGTAGGTGAAAAACAGTATGTGACAAAAGAAGTATGTCCGAATTCACAGTACTCAAAAATGAGTAGGCAAAAAGTACTAAGTACTATTACTGGTGAGATTCTGAAGTGAGCATACGATGGACACTTTACTCTCCCATGAGGCCACGGGAGAGGCTTTGTGAATGGCAGTGAAGCGACACAATGGATGCTGGTAGGTCACATGACAGTGACGTCATGGCGAATGCAGTACGTCCAGATTAAATTCATTCTACACACATTCATACTATATAGAAAATTCTTATTATTATTATTTGAAATAACCTACTCAGGAGCACATGCGATTTCGGACGCAGCCATAGTGTGGAATAGTGTATACCATAGTGAATTCCACCTAACCTGACCTTCCATTTTCTCTGACTGTTCTTTTGAACTTTCTATTTATCAAAGAATGTATTATGGTTTCCACAAAAATATTAGGCAAATATTAAATGTGTCCTAGAATCAGAAATTGAATTTACCTTGGCATAGATGAATATCAAGAGTTCAGTACATGGAAAAGACATACATTGAGTTTCAAACACCATTGTTTCCTCCTTCTTATGTAAATCTCATTTGTTTAAAAGACCTCCGAAGAACAGGCGAATCTCAACACAACACCGACTGTTACGTAACAGTCGGGATCATTAATATGTACGCCACCAATATTTGCATATGCCAGTTCATGTTCAAGGCATTACACAAGGGCAGGACGTCTGGATGTGCACAGCTGAATCAACAGACTAGGTAAGCAAGCAAGGACAACAGCGAAAAATGGCAGATGGAGCAAAGGGAGCGCGAGATTTAAAGGGGCTGCAGCCTGAATCGGTGCATAGTTAATGATGCCTCAAAATAGGCAGTTAAAAAAATTAATTAAAAAACATCTATGGGGTATTTTGAGCTAAAACTTCACAGACACATTCAGGGGGACACCTTAGACTTATATTACATCTTGTGAAAGAACGTTCTAGGGCACCTTTAACTGTTTTCAGCATGGATAAGAAATGTTTCTTGAGCAGCAAATCAGCATATTAGAATGATTTCTGAAGGATCATGTGACACTGAAGACTGGAGTAATGAAAATTCAGCTTTGCATCACAGGAATAAATTACATTTTAAAACATGTTCACTGTGTTTTGTTCCTGTTTTGCCTGCCTGAGTTTCTAGTTAGTTTCCTTGGTTGCTTAGTTCCACACCTGTTTCTGTTCACTTTTATTACCCTTGTCAGTATTTAAGCCCTCAGTTCTTTCAGTTCCCTTGTCCAGTATCGTCTAATTTTAACATGGTTGTTTACTTTTTCTCCAGTGGTCTCCTGAGTTTTCCGTTGTGGATTTAATAAAGACTGTTTTGGTTATTTATCTCCTTCGTCATGCAAGTTACTACAGACACACCTGAGAGTTATGAGATTTTAATACAAAATTTGAATACAAATGCAAAATAGCCATTTTTAAAATATCCTTTTTTAATAGTATGGAGAATATAATATTGCACAGTATGCAGTATGTTGCATATTATATCATTAACAACAATTAAAGCCAGACAGAAATTTATAGGCTCATTGCATTATCTGCAATCCCACGGAGAGCATTTGATGACACTTAAGTAGTTTTTAATGTGATATTGGTGAAGGTTGAGGAGCACCACGGTTTATGACAATGATAACTGCTACCTATAAATCAATCATCCGCCTTCTCTTCAAGTGGTCGTAACTGTTAGTGTCTGAGACACAGTCGTATATTCCTTTATGATTTAGTAACAGCATTACAGAGGCGTATTACTTTACAGCAAATCAATAAGGTACCCGGCAGTGATATGAAAGTACAGTCCAATGGAGTCGACTACAAATGAAACAATCCAAAGAGAAAATACCAAGCCAATTCCATTACATGATATTTATTTATAGGTATAATAATGGCATAAAATACCGAGGGCTTCTTGTTTAAGTGTTTTTGCGCATGTACCTCATAAATGGCGAGATCGATGGCAGTATATGAAATATTAAATAATGCCCAGGATGTTGGAGATGTAGGCAGTATCATGCCTTGCAAAGGTTGGTGGTCCTTGTTGATATTCTGGCTGGTTTTAGAGTGTTTTTGGGCACTTTTCAGCTGTTTAAACTGACACTGATTCTACCCGTCATTAGTGATGTAACGTACGTTACCTAATATGCGTAGCAGCGACTGAAAGATTCTAATATTTAGTTTTACAAATAAATAATATTTTTTAACTTGAAATATGCATATAATGTAGTTATTTTACTCAATTTTGAATTGTTATTTTGTAAATAAATTAATAAATCCATCAAACTACCCCTATCTCATGCGTAAGTTGTCACGTGATGAATCTGTATTTTGGCGGATAACAGCCCAACAGATGTCTGCTTTAAAGCAAAGGGTGAGTAATTTTTCACTCCTTTATTTGCTTAATAAAAGCCTACTTTAAAATATTGTGTTTATAGTGCATTTTCAACGTGTTTATTGCTAAGTCACTTTAATATTATTTTATATAGTTGATATCACACATCTCAGAGACGTCTATTTGATGTCTGTGGTTACGTCTGGAAGACATATTTTTTAGAGTCTTTGCTCATCTGTAATACGTCTATAGGACGTTTCCTGTTAGACGTCAAATAGACGTTTATAAGAGGTCTTTAAGATGTTTATGATTTAGAATGCATGTAAAACTGCATGACATCTTAAAGGTGTCTATCAGATGTTTGTAAACACCAGATGCTTTCCAGATGAAGTGATCTTTAACAGACATCTTGTAGACGTACGTGTGCTATCTATATGTAGGTATACTATAGAATGTGATTAAAATGATGACTGACTATTTCAAGCGACTGGCTCGGTCTGTCTCCCCCAAGCTCAGTTGTCCAGCTACGCCCATGAATAATGTAGTTCAACTTTAATGGTAGGCCTTCAAGAGTGACGTTTCCCCCAAGCCAGCAAATGCATTTCCATATGCATATAGTGCATAATGTCCAGTTGTCTATGGTTATTCTTTGCTGGAGACATTTATGTTCAAACACTTATTCAGAATCCCATCTGTTCATAGCCGACATTTCATGGTAGATAGATTCTGGTGCAATTTTTAACATTCTGACATTGTTTTCCTTCCACAGTGACACCTGTTTTATCTGGAAGAATGGACCTGAAAGAAACCCAATCACAACAACACAGCCAAATAACTCACAGTGCAATGCATTTCATCTTATGAAACTATTGAGTAATAGCCTATATTTTATGACATATGATATTCTCTTAGGATCACTTTAGATTAGATTAACAGTTAAAAAACAGACTACATTTGCTTCTAGATTTAAAAAAGTCTAAATATTGAGAAATGCTAATTACGTACACACTTGCTTAAAAACTTTGGTAACAATTTACTTAAAACCTTTCTGTATAATGGTTTATAAAGGTATTCATCATGTATGTTATAATGCATAATAGGTGTGTTCAATGAATAGATAAACGTATAATAATGTTTTATAACTGTGGTTACAATTATTCATGAGATCATATCATACAATGCATTATCAGGTGCATTACAAGGCTTAATTAATGCATTAGAAATACTTTTATAATGCATTAAAGGCTTTAATAAAGTGTTATTCCTGTCCTGGATACTGGTCCTGCCGTTGCTCCAGCACCAGCTGCTTCCACCAGATCCCCAAGGTCTTCTCCTCCTCCTTCTCTGTGTACCCGTTGGGAATGGTAAGCCTGTCGCCAAAATCCAGCACCTGCCACAAATGCAAAAAAACTACCATGTTCACATCAGAAGTGCTGTTTACAAAGGGATCAAAGCCTGTTAAATTGTGTATTTATAGACAAAATTGTGTTTTCTTTGTCTAATGACCTCTTCCAGGTCAGTGTCAGTTAAACTGTACCTCCAGTCCATTGTCGTCAATGTTTGAAGAAGACACCAGGAAACCAGAGGGGTCATTTAACACAAACACATTCTTTTCATATTGTAGAACAAAAATAGTCTGAATTTATACAGAGAGAAATATAATATGACTGTTAAATGGACAACCTTTGTAAGATGTTCTGCACCTCCTCATTAGAGATGTCCATTCCCAGCTCAGTCAGTGACTTTCATCTCAGACACATCCAGATGGCCAAACAGGAGCAGAACATAAAAGCAACTCATTAGCTTTCAGCGATAGGGCTTAATCAAACCCAGACAAAACTCAATCAACGTAAATGATCCTCTATCTGAATAAAGAAACACACAACTCATTTAATCAAGGTGTTTCAAAACTACCAATTAGAAACTCAAGTACTCAAACACTCCAAACACAAAATACACATCGCTTTGCAAATCAGATCATACTGTGCTCATGTACTGGAGGCCAGCTAGTAAAGAGCTGTGCTGGTAAACATTACTCCCCTGGCCTCAAGCTTGTTAGTGCACCTGCCTCACATCCCAGTGATGCCGGTTTGAATCCTGCTTGGAGCGGGTGCGTGAAGGACCAGTCAAATTGGTGCCGTGACCTGGATAGGAGGCCAGCTAGAAAAGAGATGTGCAGTTAAACCTCACTCCCCTGGCCTCAAGCTTGTTACTGCACCTGCCTCACATGCAGGTGATGCCGGTTCGAATTCTGCTTGGAGGGGATGCGAGTAACCAGTCAAAATGGTGCCGTGACCCGGATGGGAGTGAGGTTTATGGTGGTGAGTGTAACAGAGGCCAGCTAGTAAGAGCTGTGCAGTTAAACCTCAATCCCCTGGCCTCAAGCTTGTTACTGCACCTGCATCACATGCTGATGATGCCGGTTTGAATTTTGCCTGGAGCGGATGTGAGTGACCAGTAAAATGGTGCCGTGACCCGGATGGGAGTAAGGTTTAGGGTGGTGAGTGTAATGGAGGCCAGCTATTAAAGAGATGTGCAGTTAAACCTCACTCCCCTGGCCTCAAGTTTGTTAATGCACCCGCCTCACATGCCAGTGACGCCGGTTCAAATCCGCTTTGTTTGGATGTGAGGAGGACCAGTCAAATTGGTGCCATGACCCAGTTGGGAGTGAGGTTTAAGGTGGTGAGTGTAATGGAGGCCAGCTTGTAAAGAGCTGTGCAGGTAAACCTTAGTCCCCTGGCCTCAAGAGGCGCACTAGCAACTGACGCTAGAGGCTGTGGTCTTTAGTGTCCTTGGTAGGTCGCCCGCCCCTGGTGATGCTGGTTCAAATCCCACTTGAAGTGGGTGCGAGTAGGACCAGTTACATTCAAAGAACTGTTAAAAATATTGTTTGATTTAAAACTCTGAGGGTATGTTCAGAATGTCATACTACCATTATTAAAGCATACTACTATTTTTTTGTAGTACGCAGTGTGTATGCTATGCACAGTATGCAGTTTTTCTGATCACTTGCATTACCCATGCAGATTAAATGCTACATTTGCCAAAATGTGAACTGTAATTTGCAGAATGAGGTGTTATATATCTGTTTTTGTAATTTTTCATGAATCTTTGTTTGATCAACCTGCAAAATGTACACATATCTACTCAAAATGCAATAAAAAAAGCCAAATATACATATTTATGCAATTCACTGAATTAGTAATGAGCTCATGTAACAATTTAAAACATTTAGCGTTGTGTACTGTGAACTGGTTTAAATATAATAGTAGGCATTATGCAGTATATACTGCAGCATTTCATTCCAAATATAGCTGAACAACATTTTTACTGGCAGCAAACAATCTTATATAGTTTAATAGATTTAAATATATAGTACCTAGTTCTTTGCTGGGCAAACCATACCAGAATAACTAATGGTTTGAGTAAATGTGCGGTTTTGGCACATTGCTTTCGCAGGAGCATCTGTTTCTTTTTCTTGCCATTCTGCCTAGATTAGTATAACTGTCATTGTTCTTGTCCCGGCTGTGAGCTGTAGTTTTTTTCTCATGTTTATTTAGGTATCTGTTCAATTCACTGAAGGCAAGCCTGCTGTCTTCAGTGGTATGTTTGATGATCATAACACAGATCTTAGTTATATCTAATTACTTCCTTAGAAGGAAGTTTTATTTTTAGCTAACAAAATGTATTGATGCTTACAACACTTTTAGGTTAATTTGAGTGTCTTTTCCTGTGCATAATTTTGTCTTCAGCACACGTGTTATATGTAGAAATTCTAACAGGACTTTTTTTTTTTTTTTGTAGGAGTGAGACAGAAGAGTCACTGTTCCAAACTGCTACTGACATGGACGAAGAGTTGCTGAACAAAACTCCCAACAGTAAGAAAAAAAAGAGGTATTTTCACTTGTCCTACATTCAGCACTGTCTGGAAACATCAAGATGCACAAAGGAGACATTCTCATCTCATCTGGCCTTTCCTATGACAGGCTCACAAATGTACACTACAGTTTTAAATTCACCTGTTATATGGGTATCATTAAAACAGAGATGGCTTAACCAAATTTGCATTTACAATATGTTTCCCAACTAATGACAGCTTACAGAAGTCTAATTGCACAGTTGAAACTACCCTGTGTCTGGCATATAGGCGACACGGTGACAGAGGAGTTGTATTTTTAGAAGCTCCTGAATTCTTAGGACAGAACCTGTAGCCTGTGATGAAGTATCATTGTGTCTTAACCATCAGGCGTATACCATTATATAATGTATTAACTTCATTTGCAAAAAAAGGAATTGGAATGACTGTTTTTGTCATGTGACTGTCCTTATTAGTGTATGTATTGTCACATACATGTTCGTACTAATACACATTAGCCCACTTTAGTACAGTATCACTATATATAAACTACATACTCTCACATTGTATAGCCTATTATATAGTATTTTATTGCCTTTAATTAATATTTTTTTATGTTACAGTTGACAGTTGTGTTTTTAGAAGAGATTAAGCATCCTACCAGCAGATGGCAGGATATATTTCCTTATATTATGTTTGTGTATTATATTTATATATTTTATTTATTTATACATTTATAAAAGATATATATATATATATATATATATATATATATATATATATATATATATATATATATGAAATTATGTAATGAAATTGCAAAATTGCATCCTTAAAACCCATTTTAACTTACAAGCACTGTTATTTAATATTTTATAACATCCAAAAATACATAAAGCTTCACACTTTAAAATGATAAATGCATTATCATATTGCTTAATAAGGTGGGTTACATTTTTCTCTTTTATCATTTTCCTCATGATATTTTATTATAATTTATTATATTATATGAATTATATTGTGTTATAATATCATATAATTAGATTATTTACTAATAAAATATGTATCTGTAGGTTTTTAATACATGTGAGTACAATAATAATTTAAGAAAGAAAAATTTATATTAAATAGATCAAATAATGTATATAGTATATTTAAAGTAGCCTAATAAATCATTATGGTGGCACATGTTTTACAATTTCTAGGAGATATTTTTGTGACCTCATCTCCACCACCTCCCCCCTTCTCCATCCCACCTCTAATTGCCCAATTCTCCAAGCTTTCTGCCTCTTCTCCCCTTCTCTCTCTCTCTCTCTCTCTCTCACACACACACACACACACACACACACAGACACAGACCCACACACACACACACACTCACACACGAACACCTGCGCAGAGCCGGTGAATCACGCCGACGCCGCTTCGCTTCGCTCTCAAATCTCTCATCCATCCTGCCAGTCAGATGGCCTCCATTTTAATCAGAAGACTCTCCGCAGTAGAAAGAAGATTCATTGCCCTCATCTGCAGCACGGGATTGCGTTTCGATTAATATTTCACAAGTTCCTTCGCGCTCTGTGTGGATTGGCTGGCTCTCTTTTGTTTCCTGGAGGTGAAATGATGCTCAAGTGATGCTGCGTCGTTGTTCCCACCCGCTGTAGAACAACATCACCAACATCATCAGCAGCATCATCATCAACATCGCCGGTATGAGTCTGATCGAAGAGCCCAACATGAGAGATTTGGACTAACAGACCCGCAGGGCTGTTGAAGATCTCAAGTATTTAAAACGCGGAAGTTAACGTGCTGGAGAAAGCCTCAGTGGCAGGTAGGGTTTAGTACGTACTACGTATACTGGTTCATGTTTATGTGTTGACCAAGACATGTTATTAGTTAAACGTCAGTAAATGTGCGTGCATTATATGGTTATTTTCCGCTTTGATTCTTGGTTTACGTGACTGCATGATTGCTTGTAAGTATATTGATTGGAACTGAAAATGAAATGTAGCCTACGCTAACAACTAGAATAGCAACAATAGCTATATAAAAAGAAAACATTTATTAAGTAATGAGTTTGAAAGGAATTTAAATGTTGTAAACAAATAAATTGGTGTTGTCGTTATTATAAAAAATAATATTTTATTTATTAGAGTGGAAATGATTGAAATATAAGTACGTGCTATACATTTAGTAAGAGCGAGGGATTGAAAATTAAAATAAAAAATGTGTAATAATATCACATTTATACTATACAAATGTGTAATGATGGACAGTGATCTCCAAGCTTTTAAAAAAATTATAAAAATGTTTAATATACAGTTTGACTAATTGTTATGCACATACTCAAATAGCATTGTCTGGTGGTTTTTAAAATTCAGTTTCACAAAGCTTTGTGTTTTTGCGCTGATTTATATTCCAGTGCTGCTGTAATAGTCATATAAACAGCAGGCAGTGATCCTGTGGTCTCCCAGACAAACATAGGCCACTGGTTGTGTGTGTTTTGGTGTGCGTGATGAACATGTATGTGTGTAATTGCAGCTTTGTGTCACATCTGACACTCTTTTCTCCCAAAAGACCAAAATTAGAAAACATGACAATCCCACTTTCCATCAGGACTGTGAACAAACCACCCACACAAACAGACCGAAAAACAGAGACAAACACAAATACACAGATATACACACATTTGCTCACACATTTGTTCTTTAACTATACACTATTAATTATGTAGGCCTAGCAAGGTATATATATGACAAGTTACTGTGCACATACACACACGCACATCCAGTCATTTGTGCTACCTGCTCCATTCAGTCTAATTCAAGTAGGATTGATTTTTTTTTGTGTGGGTGTGTGTGTGTTTGTGTGTTTTCGTGCCCTAGCTGAGCCCTGCAAATCCTGAAACATGGCAATCTGAGATCTCTTTTGACAATAATCCGGCTCTGTAATGTTACTAGAGTTTTGTGTTTTGAACACATGAGCACATCTCCATACAGATCCATCAATCCATGAAAGATTCATGAGTCTAAATGTGGCCCAGAAGAAGAAGACAGATCATGATCAATCCTCGAGTAGGCGCGATTACTACTGCCAGACTATCAGAGCTAAATATAGCGCCTCACTGGACTTCACACCCTGTGTAAACACAGCAAACAGGATCAGACTCAGTCAGACAGATGTTACCGCTACTGTAGGGATGATGCTGCAGTGAAATATGCCTTTGTAGATGAATCAATAGTGATGTGATATGTGTTTCTAAATGCAGGATGTTGGATATATGTGCAGTGACAGCAGAAATGCGGTTTTCAGCTCAGGTCATGTCACTCTTAAATAGAGTGCAGCAGGGATGACGTACTTCTGTAGGCCAAAACGCAGAAACGAGTTAGCATTTTAGCACTTCTGGTTCCTTCGTCCTGAAGTGGTTGTGATTTTTGAATGGGTTTTTGGTTAAATGCCTGAAATATGGATAATGGAAGCTTAAGATGTTGTCACGTTTTCTTCTATGACATAAAATAAATACGTCAGTAATGACTGCAGAGGCTGTCATGGACATTAAATGTCATCGCACTATGCATCAAACTATTCTAACTCTGAGTTTCAGGAAAAAAATTGTTTTGTTTTTTCAGTCAGAGAACTTTGTCAATCAACCTTGGTGAAGTTGAATTATAATCATTTAACATTTTACTTATGGGAATTATATTTAGGCTTCAAAAATTCATAAAAGTTGTTCATTTGTGAAGATTATCAAGATGAACAAAATTTTGTGAGAATCTTAGACTTTTATTGGTCACAGAGCTTATTTTCTGCAATAATCCAAAAGATATAAAGTTTTGAATTTATAATACATGTTAACACAAGATAAGTATGATAAAATCACTTACCAGCATTGTCTTTTCAATGTTACATCTAATTTTCTCCTGTCTTGACCATTTCAAGGCAGCGAATTCTGCATTATATGCACAAAAATACCAGAAGTGGACTGTTTACCACCAGAATCCACCTTGATTAGGAATCCCACTTCTAAAGTGACTATTTAGACAGCTTTATAGCTCATATAGCACACATTTTATGGAAAAAAATGAATATTTATTTTCACAAAAAAAATCACAGACTTCACATTTATCAACTCTTGCTCCATAGACTTCCATTGTAAGTCATTACTGTGAACATGTGAAAACTGTGAAAAACAAATAAAAAAATGTATTGTCTGTGGTAATCAACAGCATCTTTGACATAGATCTTAAAGGGTTAGTTCACCCAAAAATGAAAATAATGTCATTTATTACTCACCCTCATGTCGTTCTACACTTGTAAGACCTTCATTAATCTTCGGAACACAAATTAATATATTTTGATGAAATCCGATGCCTGCATTCACAGCAATGGTACTTCCTCTCTCAAGATCCATAAAGGTACTCAAAACATATTTAAAACAGTTCATGTGAGTTCAGTGGTTCTACTTAAATATTATAAAGCGACGAGAATACTTTTTGTGCACCAAAAAAACAAAATAACGACTTTTCAACTATATAGTGATGGGCCGATTTCAAAACACTGCTTCAGAGCTTTATGAATCGAATCAGTGATTTGGATCTCCTATTAAACGGCTAAACTGCTGAAATTACGTGACTTTGGTGCTCCGAATCACTGATTTGTTTCGTAAAGCTCCGAAGCAGTGTTTTGAAATCGGCCCATCACTATATTGTTGAAAAGTTGCTATTTTGTTTTTTTTGGGGGGGCGTACAAAAAGTATTCTCGTCGCTTTATAATATTGAAGTAGAGCCACTGAACTCGCATGAACTGTTTTAAATATGTTTTGAGTACCTTTATGGATCTTGAGAGAGGAAGTACCATTGCTGTGAATGCAGGCCTCACTGAGCCATTGGATTTAATCAAAATATATTAAAGGATTAGTTCACTTTCAAATAAAATTTTCCTGATAATTCACTCACCCCCATTTCATCCAAAAGATGTTCATGTCTTTCTTTCGTCAGTCGAAAAGAAATGAAGGTTTTTGATGAAAACATTCCAGGATTATTCTCCTTATAGTGGACTTAATGGCCTCCAGACGGTTGAAGGTCAAAATGACAGTTTCAGCGCAGCTTCAAAGGGCTTTAAACGACACCAGACGAGGAATAAGGGTCTTATCTAGTGAAACGATTTGGTCATTTTCTAAAAAAATACAAATATATATGCTTTATAAACATAAATTATCGCCTTGCATGTGCTTCCGCTTTCCGTATTCTTCAAAACGCTTCTTCAAAACATTCCAGGATTATTCTCCTTATAGTGAACTTAATGGCCTCCAGATGGTTAAAGGTCAAAATGACAGTTTCAGTGCAGCTTCAAAGGGCTTTAAACGATACCAGACGAGGAATAAGGGTCTTACCTAGTGAAACGATCAGTCATTTTCGAAAAAAATACAACTGTATATGCTTTATAAACACAAATGATCGCCTTGTACGTGCTTCCGCTTTCCGTATTCTTCAAAACGCTTATGCTGTATGTCCTATGCCTGCCCTATTCAACTTACGGAACGAATGCGGCGCCAGTTTCATTTTTTTCCGTAAGTAGAATAGGGAAGGCATAGTTTTTTGAAGAATGTGGAAAGCGGAAGCATGTACAAGGCGATTTGTGTTCCGAAGATGAACGAAGGTCTTACGGGTGTAGAACGACATGAGGGTGAGTAATAAATGACATTATTTTCATTTTTGGTTGAACTAACCCTTTAAAGGATTAGTTCACTTCAGAATTAATATTTCCTGATAATTTACTCACCCCCATCGTGTCATTCAAGATGTTCATGTATTTCTTTCTTCAGTCGGAAAGAAATTAAGGTTTTTGAGGAAAACATTCCAAGACTTTTCTCAATATAGTGGACTTTAGCGGCTACTAACGGGTTGAAGGCCAAATTGTGGTTTCAATGCAGCTTCAAAGGACTCTACACGATCCCAGACAAGGAATAAGGGTCTTATCTAGAGAAACGATCGGTCATTTTCTAAAAAAAAAAAAACTAAAAACGATATACTTTTTAACCACGAATGCTCGTCTTGCACTGTGCCATGCATTACGTAATCGCGTTGGAAAGGTCACGCATGACATTGGCAGAAGTACCTTGCTAGTGTTTACAAAGCGAACATGCAAAGACTGAGTCAAATGGCCTTAACGAAAAAAAAAAGGTAAAACAATGATGTCGGGCGATTTTGAAGTTTTGAGTTTTTCGCCTTACTGCAGTACTTCCACCTATGTCATGTGTGACCTTTCCAACGTGATTACGTAATGCGTGGCACATCGCGGAGGAGTGCAAGATGAGCATTTAAGATATATACATTTTTATTTATTTTTTTAAAAAAAATGTCCAAGCGTTTCGCTAGACAAGACCCTTATTCCTCGGCTGGGATCGTGTAGAATCCTTTGAAGCTGCATTGAAACTGCAATTTGGACCTTCAACCCGTTAGTAGCCGCTAAAGTCCACTATATGGAGAAAAGTCTTGGAATGTTTTCCTCAAAAACCTTCATTTCTTTCCGACTGAAGAAAGAAAGACATGAACATCTTGGATGGCATGGGGGTGAGTAAATTATCAGGAAATTTTAATTCTGAAGTGAACTAATCCTTTAACTGTTTTCGATCCTCAAACAGTCCATTATTTGTACTCGGCTGCATTTCTGGGTGGATTTGTTTTTGTGTGGGCATTAGAGCTTATGTTTTATTGTGGATTAAATGCAAAGCAAAGCGAGCCTAAATCTTCTTGCTTCCTTTATGATCGCTTGCTCATGAAAATTTGTTTAGCTGCTTTATAGCTGTTGAACCTGGAGGTTAATTTAAGCCAAGTTAGACATACATATTTAAGTCTGCTTCTTGGGTTTGTGTGTTTTGCTAAGAGCCCTTCTGATAACAAATCGGATGTTTGACTGTGTATTAAAATGGCCTTCAACAGCATGTTTGATGTGGAAAATGTTTTTTAATAGGTTGAATTGCATGAAGTCATCAATGTAATCTACTTAAGTTAATTTCAGGCAGTTAATTGGATGCTTAATGCATAACGGGGGCAGTGAATGAAAGGCTCGGTTCAAATGAACAATAAGCCACAATCAGAAGTAAAATAAAGCTGTTACCCTCTTGGTGGGAGCAAATTACTTTGAAATCCAGAGAATGTCTTGAGAGAATGTTATAAAACTTTCAGCCCATTGGTAAAACTTAATTGGATCTTTTTTGGTTTTATCAGTGTCTGTCTCTCTCTGTCTTTTTTGCAGAAATAACACAAAGGCACAAATGAAACTCTGCAACTGACTATAAAGAACTGAGAAACATTGTTACCACACACACACACACACACACATATTGACTTATCACTTAACACACACACAATGGCACTGGACAACACCGCCTTCTCCTCGTGCCCCGAATCCCTGTCCCTCCCAGTTCCAGAGAAAGGGGAGGAGCCTGTGGAGGAGGCCCCAAAGGATGCTCCGCCCAGTGATGTACAGAACGCATCTGAGGAGCTGGTAACCACAGAGACGGCCCAGCCCACAGAGCCACCATCCAATAACAAAATGTCCTTCCAGGCCAAGATGGCTGCAAGGGAGGCGCAGGCCAATCAACCCATGAAGAAAGTTCAGGGGGGCGGGCAAGAATGGAGCAAGTTTGGATGGGGTAAGACTCAGTCATTTAGATGCTGTAAGAGTGCAGTTGGTGGTTGTCAAAGATTTTGTTCTTCATACATGCATGCTGAAACAGACCGACCTACTCTACAGGAACAGCATGTCAGTGTTCTTCCACTTGTTCATTTAGCCCTTTTTTTTTACTTTTTGGATGTGCCTCACTCAGTTTTACATTGGATCTCTTTTTAAATATGGATTGCGGTAAGCTGCTCAGTGACAGTGTTTGGTGTTTGCCTACTTTTTTGTGTCCTTTTTTTACTCGCTGTCACTTGCTCCAATTTTTCTCTCTTTCTCGCTGTCTCTCTCCAGCACGCAACAGGCGTAAGAGGCAGCGCTATGTGGAGAAAAACGGTCGTTGTAATGTGCAGCACGGTAATATGCGTGAGACGTACCGTTACCTGACGGATATCTTCACAACCCTGGTGGATCTGAACTGGCGCTGCTCTCTGTTTGTCTTTGTCATGGCGTATGCAGTGACCTGGCTCTTCTTTGGAGCAATATGGTACCTCATTGCATACTGCAGGTATGAATAACACACAATGCATATATTATATACCTTTAAACTTGCAAATCCTAAGACTCTTTTATGCAAAATATGAAGCATTTTTAGTAAATATAAGATGCAGAATATATTGGTGACAATTAGTATCCACCAATATTACTGATTTTTTATTATTAAAAGAATATACGATTTTATATATATATATATATATATATATATATATATATATATATATATATATATATAAAATCTTATTTTTTTATAATAATAAAAAAACACTAATATTGGCCAATACTAATTGTCACAAATATATATATATATATATATATATATATAGACACTTATTAAATATATATATTATATTTTATTATATTTTATTTTATTTCTTTTTTATTATTATAATTATTATTATTTCAGCATCTGAAAAGGCTGATGTTAATAATAAAATAATAATAATAATGATCTAAACAGTTATGAAACGTGTGTACATTATCATATATAAAACTTGTGTACATTGTAATTTTTTGAAGCATGTAAAATTATAAGTTGAAAACAACAGACAACATAATGTAGATTTATTATATTGGCATTCATATCAGGCCAGTGTTGTAGCATTTTCTTTAATTGAAATAAAGCTGAAATTGAATAAAGTATTATATAAATATCAGATTAAAAACTTAAACTTAAAAAACTTGAGAACTGAAATAAAAAAGTTGTAGTTGAAGTACTAAAATTACTAAAATAAACACTTAAATTCTTATAGAAATATTAAAAAACTAATAAAAATAACAAAAGCACATAACAAAATGTATTAATCTTTGTTAATGTTCCTTTCAACATTTACTAATACATTATTAAAATCTTGTTAAGATTAGTTAATGCACTGTGAACTAACATGAACAATTTATTAATTAACGTTAACAAAGATTAACAAATACAGATTAACAAATATATTGCTCATGGTTACTTCATGTTAGTTAATACATTAACTAATGTTAAAAAATGAACCTTATTGTAAAGTCTTACATTTTTTATATTGGCAAAAAATAAATTAATTCTTCCCTGAATAATGCTTCTCAATCAAGTGTTTGTATATCAACATTCAGTTTACTGTTCACAGATCCTGCGCATTTGTGTTGTCCACACACTGTCGCGTTCGTCCACACTAGATATGAGCACAAGTAATGTGTGTGGGTGGACACTTGAGAACAAGCGCTTCTCCGTGCGCTGTAAGATGCAAGAGCCAATTTACTAAAAGAGACTCTGTGATTTAAAAAAAGCCAAGAACACATTTTCACAAAGAAAACATCTCCTTCACTCTCTCTCACTCACTCTTTCTTATGGCAGGGGTGATCTGGATCATTTGGAGGATGCAGCATGGACTCCATGTGTGAATAATGTTAACGGATTCATCTCTGCGTTCCTTTTCTCCATTGAAACGGAGACGACCATTGGCTACGGTTACCGTGTCATCACTGACCAGTGTCCAGTGGGCACCATGTTACTCTTGCTACAAGCCATCCTGGGATCTATGGTCAATGCATTCATGGTAAGAACACTCAACAGACATGCACATACAGATGGCGCTTTCCAATTGCGCTTTCCGTGTCCAATTAGTTTTTCAAACAGTTAGTCACAAAAATGTTGTTGTTGTTGTAGAATCAATATTTTCTCAATTTTTATACACAATCAGGCTAAACCATTATAAGTAAATTCTGAACAAAATATTTTATATGGAAAAATTTTCATCTTTACCCTTTATTCAATTATTATTAAAAATGTGTTAAAGATTGATGGATCCGAAATGGTCAATATTCATATTCATGCACTTTTATTGATATTCATTTTTAATCATTTATGGCTTATGATTTATCAGTTTTAATTTTGCTTTCATATATTTATGTACTAATACTTTATATATTAATTCTTATCATATTTTCAAGTATTTACTTGTTATTGTACCCTTATGGTTATTTTATATTTAAGATATTTAATTGTGGTTAGACATTGGACGCCTGCAGAATTAACCATTTGAATTTGAATCTGATCAAAATATGTCTGCTGACATTTAATTATGTAAGATTTGCAAAATTCCCTATAGGGGATAAAACAACTATTTTTGACACTGGACCAGTGGATGACGTAGTGGGTGAAATTAACCTTTTCTTTTAGAACAAAAACATCAATTTAGAACAAAACATCAGTTTGTGTGGGTTGGGAATTTCCCTGTATGCTTATGGTATAATATGGACTGAGTTGTTGATAATTCAGCTTTTCTTCCCTTCTTTGCTCTCCTTGGCTTCTGTTTCTCTCTCTCATCTGCAAATGTTTTAATTCTTTTTGATTTTCATCTATTAGATACAATACTCTGGATTTTACAATACTCTAAATTTGATTATCAACTATTGACTAATACTTTATGACGGTTATTTTACCTTTTGGTTTTATTAAGTATTTTCATTATCGATTAAAGTTTGCGTGTGAGGCTAAATTTAATTGTAATGAATAAATAATTTTTCATCAACTTTATCTACTGCCTGGATCTCAATTTCACAAGTTTTTGCATCAAAGATTTTGTATGCATATTGCGTAGTTGTGCTTGGAGTCAATTGTTTTATTTGTGATAACGCAATGAAACATGCCAAATTGTGCGAACATAATTTTTGGCCAGGCTGTCATACAAAGAAATTATAAACACATGTAAAATTAAGAGAGAACCAACAAAATATTAATAACTGATTATGTTGTAGTCAGTGTATGCATTTTCCTCTGAGCTTTTTGTTTTTCTATGCATTCTTTTTTACCTTAATCAAATTTAGTGTTTTGTTCTTTCATCAAATTTAGCATTTTTAAAAACTAAAATATCCTCATATTTGATGGTTTAATCGAACTTGTAGGGTCATAAAAAAAAAAAAAAAAAAAAAAAAATATATATATATATATATATATATATATATATATATATATATGTATATATATATATATATATATATATATATGCTTGATGTGGTCTGGGAAGAGAGTGTTTTCACTGCACGTGGCTTTCGTTTGTTGATCTGTGCTCTACTGAGTTATATCATCCATAACCAAGAGCAAATGAGTCATGCGTTTTGGACCACAGATGTGTGTACCCTCTCCCTCTGTTTCTGTGTCTGTCTTTTCTCCTTTTCTAATTCTGTCTCTTTTGCTAATTTCAACCCCCTTCTCAATCTCTTTTCTGGCCTATTTTCATGTATTTTTGCGGTTGTGATGATCATTTATATCTCTAATGTCCTGGTTTAAATGTTGCCCCCGGGGGCTGTTTCACTTACACACACACTCACACACTTAAACAAAACACACTCTAAATGCCACGTCCTCTATCTGCAAGTCTGAACACAGATTAACAAATTAAACTTTGTTCTCATGTAGGGCTGTGAGTTTTTATATATATATATATATATATATATATATATATATATATATATATATATATATATATATATATATATATATATATAGAGGTTGCGTTTCGCCGTCATTTTGATAGACAGGATCGTAAAAAAATCCATCATAATCAATATTACCCGTCATTTTAATTTTTATATTTTAATGATAAGACATTTTATTCTCAAACTTACAGGATAAGCAAAAAGGCATAGGCTTGCATTTATTTATACTATGAAAAGAAAGTTGATCAAAGACTAGCTGCGTCACTTTCAGTTTTCATCTTTAACACTTGTCACGGATTGTAAATGAATGCGAATGTGAATTCCTCTTTACTACTGTACAGAACGAAATAAACATGAATGAAAATAAAAAAACATGTTGAAAGATACAGTAGCTTACCGAAATCTGTATCACGTCAGTTCAGTCAGTGTTGCAAACAATGTCACCTAACATTATACCTCAGAAAAGCCATTCGTTGACCATAAACTTATAGTCAGCAAGAAAAATAAAAAAACTTAATTAAGTAAGCATTATACAATTTACTTAAACTGGGTGCTCGTCTGTGTGTAACCAAGCGCATCGTTTTCATTTTATTCTGGAGACTGAACTCGCGCTCTGCTGCCACACTGGAGCGCACTCACCACCTACTGGACAGGGGTGGGAATTACAACAAGCTTACATACAAACTACATAATCTGTCAAAATGACGGACGGACTGCAGATTTTTTCCGTCACTGCTAAACAAATTCCATCAATGACGGAAAATTTTCATTTAACGTGATCTCTGAGATATATAAATATATATTATATATGACGTCACGTCACACTACCGCCGGTGACACTCCATGACCGCGGTGGCGCGGTTGTCATGCCTACCGTCACAGCCCTATTCTCATGTCTCACTTTCTTTTTAATTAGTGAGGTATTTTGCAAGGACGAGCATTACTACAAGATTTGAAAAAAAAAAAAAAAAAAAAAAAATATATATATATAGGCTATATATATATATATATATATATATATATATATATATATATATATATATATATATATATAGAATTCATCCCCCTCTCTTGGTAGTGCTACAGATATGAATGATACCTCAAAATCCCAAAGATTTAGTAACTTTTGACTCTGTCCATTAAGAAACCATCTAGCATACATTGTAGCAATACCCTAGTAACTAGTGTTGTCAAAAGTACCAACTTTAGTACCAAGTCGGTTCTGAAATTTAAAAAATGTGATGCTTTGAGCTCTGTTGAGGTGATTCGTAAACACCTCTGGTTGGCTATTGTGTTCACACGCTCATCAGGTATGTCTGTGATTGGCTACAATGATCAACGCTTCAAAAACATGTTGTAAATAGACATCAGTGATGCTCTTCACTGAGTGCTTACACAGATACACATGGGAGTGTTTGAAAACAGGTGTCTATCAGCGGACCGTTCCAGTGATAGAGGCCTGCTTTCAAATGCTCCTGCTTTCAAAACGCTTTCAAATTCAAACACTTCCGTGTGCTTTCAAACGCTCCCGTGCGTTGATCATTGTAGCCAATCACAGACATATATGTTGAGCGCTTGAACACAATGTACACAGAGTTGTTTACAAATCCGCACTTCTTTTGCACAGACTAAAACTAAAATTATTACAAATTGTTTAATTAAAACATAAATATTAGATAAAAAAATTACACCAAATGAAAATTAGAAATGTTGCTTGGCATGTAACTGAAATAAATTAAGTTGAATCTGAAGTACTAAAATTAGTAAAATTTAAATAAAAAGCTACATTGAATTTTTTTTATTAATATTTTTTTTAAATAAATGCTAAGTAAGGGATAATCCACAGCTAGCTGTGCATTAAAGGGTTAGTTCACCCAAAAATGAAAATTCTGTCTTAAATTAGTCACCCTCATGTCGTTCCACACCCGTAAGACCTTCGTTCATCTTCAGAACACAAATTAAGATATTTTTGATACAATCCGATGGCTCAGTGGTTCAACCTTAATGTTATGAAGCGACGAGAATACAAAAAAACAAAATAACGACTTTATTCAACAGTATCTAGTGATGGGCGATTTCAAAACACTGCATCATGAAACTTCGAAGCTTTACGAATCTTTTGTTTCAAATCAGTGGTTTGGAGCACTGCCAAGGTCACGTGAACCATTGAAATTTCGAAACACTTATGACGTAACGAAGCCTCGTTTACTGAAATCATGTGACTTTGGCAGTTTGAGATCATTTGATACACACTCCGAACCACTGATTCGAAACAAAAGATTCGTAAAGCTTCGAAGCTTCATGTACCACGATTGTGACGTCACTGCAGGTTACCCCCACCAACACAACTTATTTTGACATTTAACCGCATAATACTTGTAGCTACCTTAAGCTGACTTTTAAAGTATTGTTATCATTTTTGTTTGTGTGATTTTTTTTTTTTCTTTAACAGCCAAAGCATACATACAGGTCTATAGAATGGTGCGTAAAAAAAATTCATAAGGAAAAAAACTGTAAATAATACATCAGCTCCATTGCAGATTCCAAGTGATCAAGGGCTTGCAGGGGTGTGCAGTCCTGCTCCTGGAGGGCCACTGTCCTGGAGAGTTTAGCTCCAACCCCAATTAAACACACCTAACCAGCTCATCAAGGTTTTTAGGCATACAGGAAACTTCCAGGCAGGTGAGTTGGAGCTAAACTCGTCGGCACAGTAGCCCTCCAGGACCGGGTTTGGACACCCCCTGGCTTAGTACATTAACCTGTTAGCCAGCACCTCCGCTTTTGAAAGAATCTCAAGAAATGAAAAAAAACAAAATAGCTTCAAAGTTTTGTAAAGTTATTAGAAATGTATTTTTGTGAAATATCTTTATGAAAATAAAATTGAAGTTGGCCTTATTGCAATCTAGAAATGCACTGCAGCTAAATTTGAAATATAACATGCCATGTTATATTTCAAATCTGAAGATGATAAGTCTAAAAGTTTTATTAAATATTTTTCAAGATCATGTCATGTGATTTTATTTTGAAAAGACTCTAAAATGCTAAATGATGTTTATTGCTATCTTCTAAGCATCCATTCAGTGTATTGTCTCAGTTTTTTGTGGTGCTAACTGCCCCATTCAGTTTCAGTCTTCCCTGCACACATTCTCACCTCTCCGGCCTGGTTATGGCTCTAATTGTTCTTTTCTTTTGTCTGTATTATAATTACTAACAATGTTCCATTCACACAGATTTAATCCCTCATTTCTTTCATCAAACATCTCACTTCACCTTCTTTGAAACTGTATCAAATGCCCTTTTTGAAAAAAGAAAAAAATTCAGTGAGCTTTACAATTCAAAATGATTTATTTGCATTGCATTTGCTCAGAACAGGTGCATCTCTATGCGCTTGCTAGCATGTTAGCTCAGCACACCAACAAAAATGACAATTTAAGAGATTAAAACCATGTTTTTGCTTCAAACTTACAAGTCGGGTGCTTTAAATAAACTTCTGTGATGTGCCTTCGCATCAAAAATGTGACAGAAAATATATTCTTTTATGGTTTTCTGCACAATGAGAAAAGCTATCTTGATTAGCATTACATTATAAATATAATCCTTTATTATGAAAATACCCGACATGCCATGAAGAACACAGATAAACCATATATTGTCGCAATGGTGTATTTATTATTTTCAAAAGTGTCGATCTGCTTGTTATAGCGATCTCTGGAAGCCTCTGTTAGTTTCTGGAATGTCACATGGTATCCCTGTTCTTAGTGCCATTTGTGGACAAAATGTGCACAGAGTGCCCTCAGGCTGCCAGTATGAATTGAAAACAGTTCATCAGAGTATCCAGCTCTCATAATGATGACAACAGTGCGTTTTGGGTAAAAATTGAAGATTTGTATAGAAATTTGACATAAACATATGAGAATCCATCAATATTTCTCCAAATGTGCATGCTTTTGAGATAAAAGCCCTGGGGGATTTTGTTTTGTCAAGTGTTTTCATGACGACCATACAGGAGTTTTTTCTCAATGAATGTGGCTGATGCTCATATTTCAAAGAAAAGGTATCGATTCCGTTTTTTCATATTCATAACTCCTGATGCATATTAACAAATTACGGTCACTATAAGATTTTAAGAGTAAAACAGAGGTCAAAAATTGAAGCTTGAGATCTTTTTGCATTTAACATTAGTCAGTTCTAGTTCTTGTTTCTTTTTCCTTCAGTGATTCTGCTTGTTAACAGCAGGTGTTTATCACTAATGGTTCTAGATCTTGTGTTATTAGAGAAGTTGCCAAGGGTGCAAACACGTTACTCACAATAACTTCACATTTTGTCCTAGCACATGTAAACTTTGGCTCATAGAGCTTCTGTGTCAGCAGTGCTGTGCAGTCCATTGATCTATAACTGTGGTTGTGATGCATAGTGTGGTATGCACAAACACCCTCATATTCTTGTTGAGAGGGCTCAACCTTCTTAAAGAATGTGGTTACTGAGAGCACAACAGCACAGGCAGTCAGAGAGTCTATGTTTTTTTGTTCGCTGATGCTCTACCACTGCCGTTCTCCCTCCACGCTCCACTGGTAAATTAATGAAAATAAGGAATTGCAAATGGTGCAATGAACCACCGGACCTGGGCCAAGAAATGGAAATTCTCTCATCACGTTGTCATTAAAATGGCATTTCCGTTTCTTGGAAAGGGCCATGGTCCTTCCTCTGCCTGCTCTTGGTCAAATTATCAGCAACAATTTTCTTATTCTCTTCTAAAGAGGCTTCTACTCTTTATCTCTTCTCCTCACATGTCCTTTTCTTTATTTCACACCTTCGTTCTCCTTCCTTAACCTGACACATTCAAATTAAATGGGTTAAGTTTTTTTTATGCCCTTCCCTGGCTATTTTCCCTCCGTCTCAAGTGTCCACTACTGGAGGAATGTGTTGAAATTTAACCTGTTAACCTTCACAAAGATGTCGACGCACTGAAGCTTCTTTTTTTAAATTAGCTCAAATTTACTGTTAGATATAATGTAGGGTGATCAGACGTTCCTGTTTTCCGGGGACAGTCCCGGTTTTTGATGGTCTGTCCCTGACTGGAACTGTCCCCGGAAATGTCCCCCTTTTACAGCATGATCAATCAAAACAACCTGCAAATATACGGTAAAAAGCCGGATCAATATAGCCTGCTTACTGCGGAGTACCAGAGCAACCATGTAGTAATTATTTTCACCAACAGAGGGGGCCGCTTTAAAAGGCAAAAAATATTTTTCGACGAGACATGAGACCGCATCATCAAGTTATCAGCAATCAAGTTTTCATCAAATATCAAAATAGACAAAGTTATCGAGTTATCAAGGTACTACTAACTACAAATGTTAAATTGAAGTAATATGATTTGTATGTACTAACAGGGCCTGAACAAGGGGCAGGATTGTTTTGACCGCTAACGTTAGTGCCGTCGTCACAACACAGAATTCTCATCTATCACGTGGGTCAAAGTACACAGAGATATGAACAAATAAAAATAATATTCATCTAAACAATTACACTTGCAGCTATTCAATTTGCATAAAGGACATTTGTGCTCCAAATGAGCCTACAATGTAAAATATTAAGCCTAATTAGGAATGGTGAAAAAAACACAAACATTAAAAGACATTTTAAAAGTTTTAATTACTGGTTGTAATGGCTATATACAGTATGTTCACAGTTTGTTAAAAATGAAAATATTAAATACAATTTGAAAATGTTAAATACGATAAATACAGTATATTTGTCATGTTTTTATATTTGTTATATTTTTGTAATGTTTTTGTATTTTTTAATGTTATTTTGTCATAATAGTGTTTTGATCATTTTGCTATTTGTAATGGTTACTATTCACTATTTTTCATAGTGTGAGTTTTGGTAAATTTTATAAAAAACAAGTTAGGGGCAGTTTGACCTGGAAACATAATAATAATTAATAATCACAATAGTATAATACTAATTAATAATAACAAGTACAATATTGTATAACTTTGTGCCCCTGCCACCCTATTTTTTATATTTGTTGCCACCCTGTATTCCCTCACTCCCACCCCACCCCACTCCAAGGGCCCTGATATAGTACATACTGAATGCTGAAAGAAATGTTACGTTAAACACAGCCTAGAACAGAGATTAAACTGACTTGGAACTACCTGTGCTTTAAACGGTTTGCACACCTTCCAGCCAATCAGAATCGAGTCAGACAGACCATGATATATAAATAACACAAAAATAACACTGAGCACTACTCACATCTTCCAAAATGTAAAAACCACATAGTATCTTTCTCTTGCTCTCTCACTAGGTTGGTTGTATGTTTGTGAAGATCTCCCAGCCGAATAAGCGTGCCGAGACGTTGGTGTTCTCTCGTAATGCTGTCATCTCACTGCGGGATGACAAGCTCTGTTTGATGTTCCGCGTTGGGGACTTGAGATCCTCCCACATTGTGGGTGCCAACATGAGAGCCAAACTTATCAAATCCAAACAGACACAAGAGGGTAAGACAGCATTCAACACCCTCACAGGCCTCATCTGCAACATCAGCATCCTCACATAGATCTAGTTAGTGATGAAGTGGCACCACCTGGTGGTAATATTGTACAATGAGTGTATTAGAATTGTTTTTGAACCGTTATTTTTTTCTCTTTCTCTTTAGGTGAGTTCATCCCACTGGATCAGACGGATATCAGTGTGGGTTTTGAGACGGGAGATGATCGTCTCTTCCTGGTGTCTCCATTGGTGATCTCTCATGAGATCGATGTTCGCTCTCCGTTCTGGGACATGTCACATGCTCAGCTGGAGAAAGAGGACTTTGAGATTGTTGTCATCTTAGAGGGGATGGTGGAAGCTACAGGTACATACAAAATAAATATATCATGCAAAATGGATTGATTTGTGTTTAGAAATCAATGGATATATTCTGATCTACAGGTATGACCTGTCAGGCGCGGAGCTCCTACCTGGCTGAAGAGCTCTTATGGGGTCACAGGTTTAGTCCCATGATGTTGCTAGCCGATGGATTCTTCGACGTGGATTATGGGGCCTTTCACCACACATTTGAGGTATGTGGACTTCTGATTGGTTAATTGCAGTTCTGTGGTAAAATATTTTTGTATACACTCTGAAAAAATAAAACTTAATTATTGGCATCTATGGTTCCATGAAGAACCTTCACCATTCATGAAACCTTTTCGATACACAAAAGTTTCTGTATAGTGGAAAAAGGTTTCTTACAAAATAAACTTGTACAAATAAAAATCAAATATAAAATCTTATTTGCACCCAAAAAAGCTGATCACTAAAAGATTCTTTGCGAAACCCAGAATGGTTCTTCTTTGACATTACTATGAAAACTACCTTTGAAAACGTCTCAGGTTATGCGTGTAACCATGGTTCCCTGAGAAGGGGAACGAGACACTGTGTCCGATGAGACGTTAAAGCATTGCCCAATGTGTCTTGGTGCGCAGTGCGAATTCCCATTCGAAAGGGAACGTCTCAGGTTACGCATGTAACCATGGTTCCATAAAAAGGGGAACGAGACACTGTGTCCGAGTTGCAAACGACTTTTCTTCAGTGCTGTGACATATTTCCAAGTGAAACGGAATATTGAATAGAAGGCAGAGTATTACTTTAGCGCTCCTCCTCTCCATCTCTCGCTCATAGCAGACTAACGGTTGCAGGGGAGTGGTTTAAGTGTTTTCAACCCAAGCTGTCAAACTGATGTCGTCAGAGAAGGGGCACCATTGCAGAGGGGAGGAGCATTTTCAGATTTTGATTAAATATTACGAAGCCAAACAATTTTTTTTGTGTGGATTGATTAGCACGGATGAATTGTTCACCACAAAACTAGCAATTTGAGCTAACAAAATAAATAAAGTCAATTTTGATTTCATGTGTGCTTTAAGGCATTGCCCAATGTGTCTTCGGACGCAGTGCGAGTTCCCATTCAAAAGGGAACCCTATTTTTTTAAGAGTGTAAACATGTATAATTCACCTTTAACCAACATTCCTAGGCTAACTAAAATCAATATTTAATTTGCATGTATTTATTGATTTGTATTTATTCATAAAAACACAATCACCATGTTTAGGTTTCATCTTAGTTTTCACCTAAATCCCTTACAAAGTTTCCAACATAATATTAAGTATGTAGTTCAAAGGCTCTATAATAACCGTCTGTCTGTGGAAGGCTGACCGGCACTTTATTATAGAGCAGAATCAGAGATTTCTTCCACTACAGTTCTGATTCAGGTTGCTTTAGGTGTTGCTGCAGTTTTGGATGAGCCATGAATGTTCATCGCCGGAAAAAAATCAAACTACTTACGCAATCACATTCTTATTTTTCTATCCTTCAGCCAAACAGCATGTATAAAAGCTACAAAAAAAGAAAAAAGAAAAGAAATAATATTGTGATAATTAGTTAATATTTATATTTTGGAATAATTTTAGTTAATATATGTGTGTAAATATACAAAATACTTAAATGTATGTAAATGGACAGATGCAATCAAATTTAGTAGGATTTATCTGTTTTAGCTGTCATCCACAGGATGAGGATCTAGTTAAATGACCTTCTATCTCTAGTATTAAGTATATTAAAGCCGGGTGCACACTCTATGATTTATAATAGTCCTTTACGACTGTTGCTTGTCAGACTGAACGAACATGATCCCTGCTGTAAGCCATGTCTCAGTTGTCAGACTGTACAGCAGTCGAGACACGTTAAAAACAGATGCATGCAAGAAGACTCGCCTGGGGTTTCCATCCATCATCAATCCGTGCGGGATTGAAAAGGTGGCTAGCAAACAAAAACAATCTCTATTGTAAATTTTGATCAAAGAAAACAAAGACGAGATGTGTTTGAAGCAAGTGGTGGTTTGTTGTTGTCTCACTAATTGCGTCATCAGGTTCTGCACTCCTATTGGTTTTTGATTTGACGTTTGTCATAGGAGAAGCCACACTGCGGGACTGTGCATCAAATCTTCTAACACTGACAGAATTTCGTCTGAGGTAAAATTTGATCGCCATGGTCGTTAATTGACGAACATGTCAAACTAGCGATCAAAGACTTCAGATTTTGGATCCAAGGAATCTTTTAGGATTCACAAAATTTGGCCAAATTGTGGCCAAAATTGTACATTGTGAACCCAGCTTAACTAAAGTTGTTCGTATTTATTATCTTTCAAAGGTGGACACGCCCTCCTGTTCGGCGAGAGAGCTCGCATTGGCTGCCGCCCGTTTGGATGCTCATCTCTATTGGTCGATCTCCAGTCGGCTTGATGAAGAGAAATGGGAGGATCCTAATGTGACTGAACAGACGGGGAAGTCCACTGATTCAGAATCTATCAGGGAGAGAGACGGGCCAACATTTACTGTTGGCGGAGTTACAAATACCCAGGACCAATCCGTTGTAGGGGAGCAGAACGGCAGTGTCGCCACTGACCAGTCAGAGTCTGAGGCTTAAAAGGATGCAAGAATGTAAAAGGTACGGAAAATGTTCGAAGAAGTCCACAGTTCATGTAAATTTAACTTTAGACTGGATTGTCCAGCGATCCAAGCCTTCTACTCCGAGTTAGATTTTTAAATGTATAGTCGCTAATGCCTAGCATAGAATACTTTCCCCAAGGGGGAAATCCTAGCGTCTCCTTGCTGTGTTTTCAGTCAGATTTATTCTTAACTTTTGATGTTTCACGACAACATTGCCTTTGAATTTACACTGTAGCTCTGTTTCCAACTCTAGTGAGCTGCCTCGCTGTCTGCTGTCTACATAGGCACCTACTTTCTAAGGTATCATCCTAAGTGAAATGAAACCTGAGAAGGATACATGCAGTGTTGTCATAAAATGTGGCCAAAACAAGACATCTTAAAGGCACAATATGTAAGATTTTTGGATTAAAATATCCAAAAACCACTAAAACAATGTTATATATTTAGTTTAAATGTAACAAAATTCAAGATCAGGGAAGAAGTCGAACGTTAAATGTAATAAAATTTGCATAAACAATAAAAAGCTAAACAGGCCACAGGCTCTGCTTCATACCGAGGTAATGTTAATAAAATTTTATGACATTAGCTCAACCATGAATATGATTTCTGTCGGATTGCTTTCCATTGGCTGTGGAGGTGAATATGAAAACTCCCATCATTCCACACTCATTAACGGCATCGTCAAGCTACGCCTTTGTTGTTGTTTCGAGAAAACGACCTCTAGCGGCAAAACTTACATAGTGTGACTTTAATTGATGTCTTGGTAGGCAACTCACTAGGTTTTGGAACTGAGCTAACATGTCTGATTTGTATTAATACCAATCATTTGGGTAAATTTAACAGTCTTAAACGTTTCCACTGCCTTTCTTTCATAAGTGTTCATCCAGTGTGGTTCTGAGGTACGAGCTGCTACTATTTTTAAAACAATCATTTAAAACAAGCCTGTGCAAGTTGTTTAGAGTCACGTTGGTTAGATTCACTTGTACCTGCAAAAGAAGTGAACATGTTACTATGGAGACATTAGTCTGCATTCCAATTTGCAACATCACAGCAGAGTTTAGCGTTAGCTTTTTAAGAGTCAGCCAGTGGTAAATTTAGCACACTCTCGTGACTGCCAACAAGAGTTTAGCCTGGGAAAGTCATTCGGATTTTATTCGTGCCATTATGCGAGTGGATCTAGACGATAAATAGATTAAATGGAGATGTTGGATGCTATTAGGCTACTGCATCATTTCACCATCCTAATTAAATCGATGTAGAAATTAACATCATCCTGTGATTGATCAGCTGTTGCCACCAAATGTGACTGAATACACATTGCTATTCTTTGTATTTGTTATTTATTTTATTCAAATGTGTCCATAGCAACAAATAACTCTATGCTCAGTTACTGCTGCAGATGAGATAAGTGAGAGAAACTGAGAGAGAATTTTTAAAGTGGGCATTAAAGGCAGGAAATTAGTTGGTGAATATTTCAAACACATCAACAGGCCATTTTAACATATTAACTATATTAGATATAGTGCAACAAGGGGGCGTCTTCAATCAGCTGGTTCAAATGTCTTCTCATGCTGGTTTAGACTGGTTTATAGGTGGTCTTTTTGGTGAAGCTTGTTGACCAAGAAAGTCTTAATGGTTAAGTTACTCAAAAGTTAAGATTTTTAAGTTAGCAATTCTCCATATTTTCTCTAAAAGGGATAGTTCACCCTGAAATGAAAATTAAGTCATCATTTACTCACCCTGGTGTTGTTCTGATGCTGTATGCCCTTCTTTCTTTTATGGACTTTTATATCCCGCTCGTGTTCATCCATATTATGGCAGTGAATAGCGACCGGCATCAAGCTTTTTCAAAAGTATCACAGAATGATCCCATGTGACACTTGTCGTATATTCCAAGTGTTTTGGCGGTACACAAGTTCAAGTTTCAAGTTGAATTTATTTGTAAAGCTGCGTATCATCGGCATAGCAATGATAAGACACACCAAATCACCTAAATATAGAACCAATGTACAGTGAAAACAGTAACGATGCCAAAGTTGAACCCTGAGGGACACCACATGTAGCATGCGCTACAGAAGAAGAATGCTTCCCTATATTTACTGAGAATCTTCTGTTGGACAGGAAGGACCGAAACCAGTCAAGTACAGTGTTAGTACAGTACAGTATTATTTAAAGCTGCAGTCCGCAACTTTTTTTGTGTTAAAAATTTACAAAAATTATATAATGTTTTTGTCTTATCCTGAATCATTATGGTACACTTATAATAAGTGTTTATATTCGGACTATTTCAGACCGGACTGGTAGGACTCACCGCAGAGTATCACAGTAACTGCGTGACTCGCCATAGACATACACGGAGAAAAGTAGCTCCGGCTAGAATGTTCCTCCACAAGACGCGTGCAGTTCTGTTTATTAACCGCTAGAGGGCCAAAAATCATGGACAGCAGCTTTAACAAAATTCTTGACCTTGGCCATTGGTCTTCTCTGCACGGATGCATGACATGCACGCTCGTAAGACCCTATTAGTGCTGCATTTCACTCCGTGTTGCCCAGAAAAAGCACAAAAGTTGTCAGAAATTAAGATTGACAAAATCGGCACATGTCACATGGGATCATTCTGTGATACTTTTGCATCTTTTTAAAAATCTTGATGCTGGTCGCTATTTACTGCCATTATATGGACTAGCGCAAGTGGGATTTTTTTTCTCCTTTTTTGGTCCATAAAAGAAAGAAGAGCATACAGCATTAGAACAACACTAGGGTGAGTAAATTATGACTTAAGGGGGATAGTTCACACAAAAATGAAAGTTCTGTAATAATTTACTCACCTTTAAGTTGTTCTTAACCTGTATGAATTTCTTTCTTCTGCTGAACACAAAAGAAGACATTTTAAGGAATGTCATAAACCAAACAGTTGATGGACCCCATTGACTCCCCCCCCATACATGTACTATGGAAGTCATTGAAATTATCTTCTTTTGTATTCAGCAGAAGAAGGAAATTCCTAAATACACACCGGTTTCGAGGGTGAATAAATGATGACAGAATTTTCATTTTAGGGTGAACTATCCCTTTAAAAATAAAGGTTCCAAAATTTTTTTTTTTTTTTTTGTTATTGTTTTTTTGCAGAGATGCTATAAAAAGAACCATTTTTGGCTCTCTAAAGAACCTTTCAGTGAACAGTTCTTAAAAGAACCCTTTTTCTTCTTTTTTTCTAGTGTGAAGAATGTTTTATAATCTAAAGAACCTTTTTCCAGTATAAAAAGAACATTTTGTGCAATTTAAAAGGTTTCATGGATGTTAAAGGTTCTTCATGGAACCATCGGTGCCAATAAAGAACTTTTATTTTTAAGAGTGTACAACAAACCAGTACAATCAAAATGTACACAACAAAGAAAAGAAAAAAAGAAACAGTATCTCTTTCTGTTATTCTTAAGGAAGAATGGAAACAATGATATTAATGAAACAGAAACATCTGCAAATAAACAGGGTTTTTTTTACACTCACAGAAACTTATATCTTAACAAAAGAAATAGATTTTTAAAAAATATATATAAGAGTTCTACGTCACAAGCTGCTGTTTATATTTTTTCCTGATGGTCTCTTGTCATGTTTTTCATTTAGACACTATGATCAAGTATTTCTAGTTTCCTCTGGGACAATCGTGTTTAATGCTTCGGGTTTGGAACTGTGATCCTCAACCCAACTTTAATATTAATCATCATTATGTTGAAGAAATCAGACTGATCCTGGATCAGGTTTCATGTTCTATTTACATACACAGACACTAATTATGCTGAAACCCCCCAATTGGCATGTGATGTAGAGCGCACTGTCACTAGCAATGCACCGATGTGTTGATGTAGAGTAATGTGTGTGTGTGTGTGTGTGGTGTATATTGACATAGAACAGTCATTAATGAAAGCTTCCAGTGCATCATTATGAAGATTTCTATTTCAATATACTCCATTCAGAAGATAAAAATGTTCTGATTCGTATTGGAATGAATTAAAGGTTCACTCAGTAATATTTTTGTCCTTGTTCTTTTGTTGTGCAGCTCATGTAGATAAGTTCTCAGTTCTCAATGCCAGAGTAGAAATGTTTGCCGTCATATGATTAAATTATTCTGAAAGCCTACACTACCGTTTAAAAGTTTGGGGATTTTTTCATGTTTGTGAACGGTCTAATTGTGAAATATTGTGAAATATTTTTACAGTTTAAAATAGCTGTTTTCTATTTGAATATATTTTAAAATGTAATTAATTCCTGTGATGCAAAGCTGAATTTTCAGCATCATTACTCCAGTCTTCGGTGTCACATGATCCTTCAGAAATCATTCTAATATGCTGATTTGCTGCTCATTAAACATTTCTTATTATTTTCAGTGTTGAAAACAGTTCATGTTTTCGATACATTTTTTTTTTCAGGATTTTTGATGAATAGAAAGTTCAAAAGTATTTTTTTTGTAACAATGTAAAAGTCTTTACTGTAATTTTTGGTCAATTTAATGTGTCATTGGTGAATAAAAGTGTAATAGTTTCTTTAAAAAAAAAAAAAATCTTACTGACCTCAAACTTGTCTCAAGACTGAGATAAAGTGAGTAGCATTCAGCTGTGATCATTGTTTTAAAGTTTTTTAATGAGGGAAAATTACTGAGTGCACCTTTAAATTTGAGTTTGAAACAGGCTGAGAGATCATGAATATTAAAGGGATAGTTTACCCAAAAATGAAAATTCTCAAATCATTTACTCACCCTCAAGTTGTTTTTAAACCTGAATGAGATTCTTTCTTCTGCTAAACACAAAAAAAGATATTTTAAAGAATATGGTTAACCAAACAGTTGATGGACCCATAGTATTTTTTTCCATACTATAAAAGTCAATGGGGTCCATCAACTGTTCGATTACCAACATTCTTCAAAATATCTTCTTTTGTGTTCAGCAGAAGAAAGAAATTCATACAGGTCTGGAACAACTTGAGAGTGAGTAAATGATGACAGAATTTTCAGTTTTGGGTGAACTGTCCCTTTAAGTCACTGAGAGAAACTGTGTGTTTTCCCCAAGTGTTCCAGTATGTGCTTTCCTGTATGTGATTTGTAGCTCACTTGAATGTCTTTAGCACATACGATAAGCACAGACACTGCTCTCATGCAGGTTTTCTCCTCTTGCTTTTGCTGCTGTTGACATTTTTAAAATGTATGTTTTTAAGCTTTACTATACGTCATAATAAAACTATATTCAACCTAATGTCTGGTGATTCTGGACATGATTGTGTACAGTTATTTGTTTCTAAGGTTAAGGTGAAGGATGTAATTTTGGCGCCACTAGTGGCAACAAACGGAATTGCGAGACAGAATTGCTAGATTGTCCCACCCCAAACTCACTTATACTGGTGATGCCATTCTCTCATATTAAGAACTGATAGATTTCAGCCTATTTTAGTGCCGTAATTCAACCGTAATCACCAAACTGTTCAGTTCTAATTCTGGATAACCGAATTTATATATTCACCATCACTTCCTGTGTGGGAATCACGGGTACTTCACATGCACCAGTGTGTCCACTTCATCACCCAGTGGGATTATGGGTAAATGTTAAGGTATTGACTGTTCTCCGACCTTCTGACTCTTCCGTCCTCTGCCAGCTCCCTTTGTGCTTCGCTGTTGTGTTTCACCATATCCGTGTCCTTTCCCTGTATTTATATCGCACTGATCGTTTAAAAATAGAAGTTTGCGTTGTTCCTTTAAGATGCAAGGTTATTGAACAAAGTCTCCGTGACCATGTGTGCATATGACCAGCTCTGCAGTTTAGTTGCCTTGCAAAACCTGGGAGTGCCACTAGAGGGCAGTGATTACAGTGAGGCTGAGTGCACAGATTCATCATTTCACTATTCTACATAGTAACAGACCTACAGATCTGTATTAAGCCCCAAAGCTCAGTAGGGTTGTCTTTGAAAAGGCTTATATCCAGGCCCACACAGAATCTGTGCCCGCAGCACTCCGCAGAAAGCTCAGCAGAATCCAAACGCCCGTCGCTTACAAAGTTATACACAATCCTTGACCCTTGTATGCTTGTTTATGAAATATTCTGGGTGATTTGGTTGTGATTTCAGCTATCAGTAAGAATGTATTTATCATTGTAACATGTTTAAATGACAGATTTCTTTTCAAAATCAGCACTGTATACATTTCCCTTGCTCTCTTTCTTTTCTGTAGAATACAATACTGACATAGTTTTTCATACACGAGCCTTTCAGAAACCCTACAGAGGCCTCGTGCGACATACTCTTGTGGTCTATTTAAATGGTTTGTGCAAACTGAGTTCACTCTGACTACAAACTAGTCATGTTAAAAAAATAATTGCATAATACAAATTGTTATTGTATAACTTTATAAACTTAGACTTCAGTATGCACCTACACTGTAAACAAGAATTGTTGGTTTAACTTAAAAAAAGTTCAAATTTTGAGTTCACTGAAATGAAAAATTTGAGTTAATCAACAGAAACTCAAAATATTATGTTATCTGAACCACCAAGTTAAAAAAATTTTTTGAAATATTTGTTTACAGTATATAATTTGTCATAATATTTTGATTCATAATAAGTTGATTTGCAATTCTTGTTGTTTTCATGACACCACCTCATATAGGGCATGCTTTGCATGTGAACAACATCCAGGCTTTTTCTCTCTCTCCCTTCACCTCTAGCATCTCTACGGCGTGTCATTGTGGATAGCTCTCACACCGTGCTGATCTGATCAAGAGCACCGGGAATTCTGGGTCAGTGTTCCATGGTGATGAGGTGTGTGTATATTTGTGTGTTTGTGAGAGTGGGCTGGTCCCTGAGAGAATGTGTATGGCGTTAAATGCACGAGAGAGACGAAGCTCAGATGGGCGGTTTCAAAAAGCACAGGACTTTTTCTCTGTTCATCCATGTGGAATATTATATAATCTCATCTGTTTTCTGGTAGCAAGTCATTTACATGCATGCAAAGATGGTCAATTAGACTCTATACCTAATGCACAATTCTGACTTTCTTGAATGCGTCTGCTAAATGCATAAATGTATATGCAGATAAATGTAAATAAAGAAATTTTCCTGTTTTCAGTTTATGATATACTTCTTTGGAGCTAATTAAAGTTCGTGACAATAAATTACAGCTTCTTCAGACCTGTGTATTGGTTCTTAAAGGGATAGTTCACCCAAAAATGAAAATTCTGTCATCGTTTACTCACCCTCATGTTGTTCCAAACTTGTAAGTCTTTCGTTCATCATCAGAACAAAAATGAAGATATTTTTGATGAAATCTGAGCGATTTCTGTCCCTCCATTGACAGTCTACGCAACTACCACTTTGACGCTTTATGATTGTAAAACTGATCCATATGTATTGAATGGTTTAGTCCAAATTTAGTCCTCAATCGCTTTATATGATGAACAGATTTAATTGCTTTTATTCACATATAGTAAACATTGATGCTATAGAGAACAAACCTCTTTCGGAAGCTCAAACGTGCTGTGTAACGCGAGAATGACCCTCGTTGTTTCTCGCACGTCTAGCAAACATGCTTGAGCTTCTGTTTACCACAACTGACAACTGTGCATTGATGAATGTTTATATGTGAATAAAAGCCTAAATTTAATCTGTTCATCATATAAAGTGATCGAGTCTCTTCAGAAAATTTGGACTAAACCGCTCAATTCATATGGATTAGTTTTACGATCTCTTTATGAACTTTTTGAAGCGTCAAAGTGGTAGTTGCGTAGACCGTCAATGGAGGGATTGAAATCTCTCAGATTTCATAAAAAAGATCTTCATTTTTGTTCTGAAGATGAACGAAAGTCTTATGGGTTTGGAATGACATGAGGGTGAGTAATTAATGATAGAATTTTAATTTTTGGGTGAACTATCCCTTTAATTTGTACACACACACACACACACACACACATTATTTTCTTATCAAGATCCATTTTTTAACTCTATAGAGTTCTTGCGTAGGCTAAAAATTAGTTTATATATTTATACATAAAAATACAAGTATAATGAAATATAAAATATGTATATAAAAATATCTCTGTTTTTATCAAGATCCATTAGAGTTCTATAGGCTAAAAGTTCTTGATGTTCTTCATAAATGACCGCATTGTTTCTAGGTTCTCTTTCACATTGGTTTTCAAACAATCTCAAGATTTTTTATTTGCTCCCGTACCTTATAAATATCAGTAAATATCTTTTTATCAAGAACCATATTTTGCTGTGTAGGATTCTTGAGTTGACTAAATGGTTCTTTGAAGATAAACGAAGTTCTGTTGTTGTTTAGATCCTCATATCGGGGCTTTAAAGCACCAGTAGATGATAAAAAGTTCTCGGTGGAACTTAAAGGTTCTCCTTTAAGGCTGGAACCTTTATTTCCGAGAGTGTGTGCACACCTAGCATGAACTGAACCCTGCTCACATCAGAACACACTCGCCACCAGCATGGAAGGCTCCGCATTAGTGCTGGCGCACCGAGCTCCACTAAATGTCAAATCAAGCAGCAATTTCACGCACGTCTGACGTCAACAAGGGCGAAGGAAGGAAAATAAACTTCGCGCACACTTCGGGAGAAACCATTATCGCCAACGCCGTTTTTTTTCTCCTTCCGCGTAGAGAGGAGGAGAGCCCGCTGATATAGGCATGCTCAGCTGAAGCGTCCTGCAGCCTCTGACGCTGGGCGCAGGCGAACTGCGACGGCCGCGCCAAACGAGCACCAGGTAAGACATATACATTCGAAATGACATCCGAGCGCGTCTCGCCTTTTAACGACCGAATAGATACATCTGCAGCCGGCCCGTGCATGCATGCATTTTTTCCATTAAGGAGCAGTATAACGCGAGCGCGCGCGCGCGTGTGTGTATATTTTCCACCTAATGCAAAAGATAAACACACACACTCAAGCAAAAGACGCATCTGCAAATGGTGCGGAGAGCCGAAAAAACGCATCCCGCACCTTGCGCTTGCCGGTGCGAGTCCAGGCCATTTATGTGTTTATGTTGATATGGGAGGATATGTAAAAACTGAAATAGGATTATGACAGCGTATTTTCCCCACTCAGTCTGTGCAATGTGATTTCTCTACCTGCGGCGCTGCGCTGCGCTACGTATGCGTGCGTTTTTTGGGGCGTTCTGACTTTTAAAATCATTCTTGAGCGGCCTGTTTGATGTATACTGTGGCACACACTGCAGTATGGCTTTGCCAGCATAGCACGTTTGCGCTGCTGATGCTGCTGCTGGTGCTGATGCTGATGCTGTAGGTCATATTACGCGCTTGTGCGCCGCGTTGATGCTCATCAGGAGCTGCGTGTGTTTGTGGCGCAGTGGAGATGTTCAGCGAAATGAAATAAGTGAGAGGTGGAAATTGCATTTGAGTTGGGCTTCTTGCTCTAATATTAACATCCTCTCCCATAGGGTAGGGAATGGCTGGTGCGTTTGGGTGTTACTCTGCTGTGCCCATTCCACCCCACCTCTCTCCCTCTCTCTCTCTCTCTCTCTCTCTCTCTCTCTCTCTCTGTGTCTCTCTGTGCTAAGTTCTTAATTAATTATGGTACACTTAAGATAATAACTGAATCGGCCCCTATTAAAATCTGTATTCTGTAAAAAGTGATGGAGGGGTGATTTTTATCACCTGCTCATGTGCTGACGGAAGCTACCTGTGTGCCCTACACTGGAGCATCGAGCGGGGCCTGCTCCTTAGAGACAGTGTATTCGACCACTGTGCGTGTGTGTGTGTGTGTGTGTCCACAGGAAAATTTTATTGCTTAGAGGTTGCTCTTTTACAGCTTTGAGATCGTCACATGATCAAGTGTTAATATAATCCTTGAGATAAAGGTAAACATATTAGGCTTGTTGTCCATGGTGAAGTGCTCAAGATTCAACTCGAGCTCTAAATAGACCCGCTGGACTTCTTAATTAATGAATGCTAAAGTGGAAGTGAGTAGAAATAGAAGTGGAGGGGATGGGATGGTGGAAGAATTGTCACAGTTGTTTGTTTGACAGGATTAAATGAACTTCCTCCTGAACTTTCATTTAAAAGTCCATTATGGTTTTTGTTTCAACTTTGCTGCAAATGTTTTTCCTGAAGAAAACAAAAAATGCTGGGTTAAAAACAACCCAAGTTGGGTTGAAAATGGACAAACCCAGCGATCGGGTTGTTTTAACCCAGCGGTTGGGTTAAATGTTTGCTCAACGTGCTGGACAGTTTTATTTAACTCAACTATCGTTTAAAAATTACTGTATTGCTTGCTTAAAATGAACCCAAAATGGGTTGGAAATTAAAAATCAGACAAATAATTACTAGAGGGAACAGTAATAATCAAAAAGTGAACATTTATTAATAAGCAATTGAATAAATGTTTATTGTATAATATTCATTAAACATATTAAATAATGTTCAGTTATTAAACATATTAATAAATGTTAATTTCCAACATACTTTGGGTTCATTTTAAGCACGCAATACAGTAATTTTTAAACAATAGTTGAGTTAAATAAAACTACCCAGCAGGTTGGGTGAACATTTAACCCAGCATTTTTTACAGTGTAGTGGGGAGAAATTTAAATGAGAGTATTTTTGGGGTGTAAGAGTATAGAATTAGAAATGAATGAATAATTTGGTCTTGGAAGATATATATGAGCGATCTTTGGTGGCGAATCTGAGCACGGTTTGGATATGCATGTGAGATTAGGCTACATGTTTTTCTTACAAATTAAAAGGAGCAATTTTCCTTTTTTGAAGGAACAACTTTCCTATTTTGAATATTCTGCCATCATTTACTCTCTTTCAAATTCTTAAGATTTTCTGTCTTCCGTGGAGCACAATAGCAGATGTTAGGCAGAACGACAGCTTCAGTCACCATTCACTCTCATTGGATCTTTTTGCCATATAATGAACGTGGATAGTGACTGAAGCTGTCGTTCTGCCTAACTTCTCCCTTTGCGTTTAGAAAGTCATTCAGGATCGAAACACCACGAGGATGAATAAATTGTGACAGAATTTTCATTTTTGATGTGAACTGTCTGTCTGAGTGACTTGCCTTTAGCAAAAATCTAGATTTGCTTCCCATTTAATCTAATTGCTGACAAAGAGAAACATTTCATTGTCATTTGAGGTGTGTGTGTGTTTGGCTGCTGTTGCCATGATGATAGGCATGTAAAATATAGCTCATCTTTATGTTTTAGCATTTATTATATAATGCAGATCTACAGAAAAAATACATAAATTCATTATAGTGATATTTTATCATATTATCTTTCAACTTTCAAAGTTTTCAATGTAAAATAAAGGATAAACGATGAGTTTATTTACACGTGAACGTGTTTTTTTGCATAACGCACATACATGATACCTGTTACTAGTGAGCAAAATGATATGTTAGTATGACACAGAGATTAGATAAATGATGTCAGATCAGTGTTTTGTGAAGTCCCCCTCTGGGATACAGTCAATGGTTGTAATTATGAACCTCCATTCCAGTGGTGATGCTGTGACACTCTCATATTCAATCAACATGAGGCAGCAACACCCCTTTTTCTACCCAGCAACACCGATGTGCTATCATTGACAGCAGCTGTCATGGTCAAATCACACTTTGACTATTGCCATCTCTCTTCCCTGATCCTTACGACTGAATAAGGAACACTACTTTGTGGTGTGATACGATCAGGCTGCGATGGTACCTGCATTCGTTTTCGTATTGTTCAGAATGCAGTATTGGAGGGAGGTGGCTAGTTTAACTGTGTCACAGGCAGTATAAGAGCAAGAGCTGTGTATCAAACAGCATTGTTTGGTTTTTCACTCTTTATTTATTTTTACTCAGAATTGTGCTGTAGGTTACAGCTGATTCAGACTCAGTGGGACGTGATTGGCTGCTCACAGTGATGATGTCACTCCCATACCACACCAATCACAGTTACAGCTGGAAGGGGAAATGCACTATCAACCTCACTGTAATTTCAACCACATATTGGACAAATTTACATCGGTTATTAAAGCATCAGTGGTTTTAATGATTCTGCAATGCGATAACCTGCCCACAACGAGCTTTTCAGACAACCAGCAGAAACGTAGTGAAAAAAGTACGGATATTTTATGCATGCAGTTTTGTAGTATCATTAGACAGGATAAAGTATACACAGGTTACTGGATATATCATGCATCTAATACACTGTAAGTGCAGAACGCTTGCACATATTTTCCACAGAGGTCATCCAGAGGTCAGGTGTGTGTGTGTGTGAGTGCGTGTGTGTTGACAACGAAAAAAAGTGCAGAGATGGTAAACAGGCTCCTGCCTAGTTAGAGAAGGATCTAGCCAGAGCCTCAAGCGTAGCTGGCAGTATTGCATGGCTCACTGTGAATTCAACCTGACCGAATGACACTCATCAAATCGGTGTGAGCGTTACTCAAGAAAACAAGATAGTGTTTAGGCAGACACACACACACACACACACACACAAACATGCACATGTTTGCTCCTACACATGAGCTCCTACAGAGCATGAGTCAAGGTCATTGTCTCTCTTTTTCTCTAAGCATAGTTCAAGGTCAAGTTAAGGTCATTGTGGGGACCAAAGGTTACTGCTAGGATACATTCAGCTCTGAGGTGTGGTTCAGTCATTTTAAATTACCATGGAAACACACAGTGTTGCTCTCTCAACCCTAGATAGAGTGTTTTCATGATTATTTATTGAACAACTATTCAGATATAAATTCAGAAATTACTATTTGCTGTTTGTGTGATTTGTCATTTTTACTGTCTATTAAATATGCAAGTTAGTAGATACTGGTTAAAAAGTCAACATAAAATCAAAATTACTTATTAGTATTATTATTTTATTTAAATGTTCCACACTACATGATTTCTTTCAGCATACCTTTTTGAAAACATTATTTTTGCAGTTGCATTTAATGTTGTTAGTAGTGTAGAAATGCTTTAAAGGAATAGTTCAACCAAAAAATTCTGTCATTAATTACTAACCCTCATGTCGTTCCAAATCCATAAGACATTCATTCATCTTTGGAACACAAATGAAGATCTTTTTAGAGAAATCTGAGAGCTTTCTGTCCCTCCAACTTTTACACTTTTAAGTCCCAGAAAGGTAGTAAAGACATCATTAAAGTAATCCATGTGACTCCTGTGGTTTAACCTCAATTTAATGATGTGACGTGAGTGCTTTGTTTGTGCAAAAAAACATAATTTACCACTTTATTTACAAAATATTAAAGGGGTGGTTGATTATAATTTCACTTTTTTAACTTTATAACTTTAGTTAGTGTGTAATGTTGCTGTTTGAGCATAAACAACATCTGCAGAGTTACAACGCTCAAAGTTCAATGCAAAGGGAGATATTTTCTTTTACAGAAATTGCTTTTTAAGGACTACAACAAATGGCTGGTAGGGACTACAGCAAGCTTTTTCTTTGGTTAGTGACATCACTAACCCTAAAATTACATAAACCCCGCCCCAGAGAACATGAAACAAAGGGGGTGGGGCCATGTTGGTCTGCTTTAGAGAAGAAGTAGAGAAGAGGTTTTTGTAGTAGAGTGTTGTTGTCATGCCGTCATTTTACGCCAGACTGCTTCACAAACGAGGGTCAATTCAACGCTGGATTTGAACAAAAGATTAACATGACGGCACATGCTAGTCGATGAGTTGAATCAACTCCACAGCAACTACATAAATGTATCCATTATCCATTCAGAAACGTCCAGTTTCATTCTAAAAGTTGTAACTTCTTCCTGAGTCTCTCCATCAGTGTCGACTCTGGTTTGAACAATGTAAGGCTGAACACCGTTACTGACAATCCTCATTTTGGCTGCGTGAGATTCTCCAGCTTTGTTGTTGTTGAGCAACCGAAGCATGAGCTGTTAAAGCTCCGCCCTCTTCTGGAAAGAGGGCATTTGCATTTAAAGGGACACACACAAAAATGCCGTATTTTTGCTCACACCTAAATAGGGGCAAATTTGACAAGCTATAATAAATAATATGTGGGGTATTTTGAGCTGAAACTTCACAGACACATTCTGGGGTCAACAGAGACTTAGGGGCATTATAGGTCCCCTTTAATCTCCAACGCGCATTCACGCGTTAATATTTTGCAAATAAAGTGGTTATTTGACGCAAACCAAGCACATGCAACACTTCATAAAATTGAGGTTAAAATACTGGTGCCACATGGATTACTTTAATAATGTCTCTGCTACCTTTCTGGGACTTGAAAGTGGTAGTTGCGATGTTCCCAATGGAGGGGCAGAAAGCTCTCAGAGTTCTTCAAAAAGATCTTCATTTGTGTTCCGAAGATGAACAAAAGTCTAACGGGTTTGGAACGACATGAGGGTGAGTAATGACAGAATTTACATTTTTGGCTGAACTCTTCCCTTTAAACTTCAGTAGCAAAATGGCATAATTGTTAGATATATTCATTTTTGTGAATCTATTTTAACTGTCTAGTTTAATGTCTTGATTTAAACTAATTTGTTTGCAATGCATTTTCACTCAAAAAGAAAAAAAAACCCACTATTTTTCCATGCTTTAGTAAAAATATACTGTAAGTACTGTAAACATTGCTATTTATGACTACGTATTGTTACATAAGTGTATATACAGTAAATAAAAATGATCAAATATATTGTTCAGAAACACAGTATTTAGTTTCTTGCATAAAATCTGCTCGGCAACAATGACTCTTTGATCAAAGTTATGGTTCCTTTGATAAGTTGAGTATGATGTTGAAAAAATATCACCCATGCAGCCCCAGATTATCTGAGTAAAATGGGAGCAGAGTCTCGCATTGACTTTACACTGCACCTCTTGAGCATTTTGTGCATTGGTTATATAATAACCTGACAGGGTGTGGCCACATCAGATCTAAAGAATAAATACTGTATGTAGCTTTAAAGTTTCATGCGCTCAACCAAGAAGATGGTTAGGTCTCTGCAGAGCAGATGGTTATTGTTTTAGAGTGTAATGTTCTCTCTCTATCTCTCTCTGTCTCTCTTATTCTCCAGTGATGGCCTCTGCTGAGCAGCTGTGTCCCCGCCTGCTGCACCAGCACTGCCCATAGGCCACACACACATACACACACACACTTACACACGCCTTTGGGCTCCCTTTCCAGCTCTGTTCATACACACACACACACATCATGTACAGTGTGGAGGACCTGCTGATCTCTCATGGATACAAACTGCCCAGGAGCGGCCCTGCCTCCTCCTCTTCCTCTGCGCCTTATGACAATCGAAACAACGAATGTCGCCGTGACAACGTAGAGAACCGGCCTGCTGGTGGTGGTGGTGGTGGTGGCGGTGGTGGTGGTACTCTGAATGGATTTGGGACAACAGAAGGGGGAGCGGAAGCGGGCACGGGGGTCTACAGACCGGCACCGGTGAAGGCTTATCCGGAGAACAACAACAACATTAATGAGGGCCATGAAAGAATTCAACGGAGATTGGAGGTTCCTGTTGCTTTCCTTGGTGACCTGCAACCTTTGGGTGACTCTTTAGCTACAGATAGTGGGTAAGTGTGTACTGTCATAAGGCTCCACATTAAAGTGTCATGTTGAAAAAATTTGATGTTTCAAATATTGGTGGCATCTGTTTTAGGGGCGTTCTTGCCAAAAACCATAACCTTTTAATTAATTTTCTAATTCTTTGAGAACAGGGAAGTCTACATCGCAACTATAACGAAAACGACACAGACATTGTTGGAATCACTTTTGAACTTTTTTTTTTCTAGCTGATGTACGATTAAAACATTAATTTATCGATATGATTATCATCCTTGGTGTGAATGGTGCTTTAGACTTAGGGTACGTTTACATGACAATGATGTACTAAAAATGGAAAAGTTTTGCATTTTTTGCATACAGATGACAATGATGTCAAAATGATTCCTGTTCACACAGATCCACGAAAATGATTAAAAACACTGTAATATACTGCCAGGCCAGTAGATGGCGATGTCACTTAAGATATCACATTCTTGGTGTGAATGGCTCTTGAGACTTAGGGTACGTTTACATGACAACGATGTACTAAAAACAGAAAAGTTTTTCCTTTGCATTTTTTTTTTTTGCGTACAATGTCAAAACGATTCCTGTTCACACGGATCTGCAAAAACGATTAAAAACGCTGTAATATGCTGCCAGGCCAGTAGATGGCGATGTCACTTTGTAAAGAAACACTCCGCGCCTACAGACTGAACACGTTATATGCATGCGCATGTCACAGCTTTCAGAAATTTGCGTTGTTGTAGTTTATGTGGAGACAATAATGCTATCGTTTTATCATGTCATCTAAATTAATGGCCAAAATGCAATAAAAAGTTTTCCGTTACTAGTTGAAAATGGTGTTGTGTAAATGGCTCCTTAATTTAATTCAAAGTGGTTAAAAAAAGTTATATATTAAGAAAGCGGATTTTGGCCATTGCAAAAAATAAATTTGATTTCATTTAGTATCAGCAATTAACTTATTTGTTACCTTGTTAAGTGTGATCGTATCACATAATTTTCACTGTTAAAATGGCTTTGTAAACTTCCTGCTGGCAATAAAGTTAGCCTAATGCCTCCTTCACATGCTATCGGAAATTTCCTACTTCCCAGTTGTGATTACAAGCTTGTCACATTCAAATGCTTTGTTGTTCGGTAAGAACAGGAATCATGGAGGACACCAGGTTTATTTTTGCCTATTCATTGTGGAAACCTTATTAAAGCCAAAATGTAATTTTTATCATCCCATTCATTGACAACTTTTAAACATTCATAGCACTATTTAGATTCCAAATAGCTTGCTAACAATTCTGGAATTTCAGATGGTTATTCATGTAAATGTGCACTACTTAAACAAAAAGACAAGGCTAAAGCTGTTGTAGAAAAAACAATTAAAGGTGCTCTAAGTGATGTCATGCGTTTTTAGGCCAAAACATTTTTTGTCACATACAGCAAACATCTCCTCAGTATCCGCTAGCTGCCTGTCCCCTGAACACACTGTAAAAAAACACGGTCTCTGTAGTCGCCACAAGCTCCAAAAACGGCAATAAAAACAAACTGGTGCAGCCTGGACCACAAAACATAATAAACATGCTCCAGCCAATAACCGACTGTTAACAACTGACTGTTTCAGGAAGCACGGAGGGGAGAGGGAGGAGGAGGAGAAGGGAGGGTCTAGCTAGCCTCTGTTTTGTTTGACAACACTTCGAACGTCAACAGGAAGTTACTCCACCCAGGATCACTTAGAGCACCTTTAAAGAATGCCACTCACAGAAGCAAATGTCCCCCCCCCCTCTGTAATGTTTAAAGTTTATAGAACAGCCAACTTGAAAACCCAGAAATCAAATTAGCTCCCAGTATTAAATACGACTTGAGAGGGCGGTAATGTCCAATATTTTACTAGGAAACTCATATTTATATTAATTCCAAAATGTGAAGGCAGCATAAGGTCTGTTCACAAAGAACACGTTTTTCCATTTCACAGCACTACTTTTCCATAATTTTTCTATGTAAACATGCACTAGACGGACATATTTGACCGTTGCGATCACACCTTGCGTCTTTTGCAGCATCTCGCGCATGACACCGCGTTCTAAAAATGTGGCTCTCAAGTTAAAATAAATTCAATTTTTAAAAACCATGTCTTGAGACCTTGCTGTTTTCCCCATTTCACGCCTAAGTCAAAAATAAAAAAGGCGTTCTGTGTGAACTGGCCCTTAAAGGCTGATTTATACTTCTGCACTGGACCTACGCCGTAGCCTCTATACCGTATGCTACGCGTCGGTTTTCATTTATACTTCTGTGTCGATTTTTCTTTTTGACCTGAGGGAAGGGTTCTAGGAGACCAATCACAGCCATTTGGTCCGTGTAGAATTGAAGTGTTGTTACAATTTTAGAGAGGTGCATGTCAGGCTACTCCATAGGCTATGCGTGCTACACACAGTCTACAACGTAGCTACGTAGCTACAGTTCAAATCCTCACTTAATCTATGTTTTTGATGGTCATCTAACCTAACCATAACACATAAATAAGCCATCAAAGGTTAAAAGAAAAGAAATGGCAGCAATTAAATAATTAAAAAAAATATATATATATATTACGCACAGTTAAAGTCAACGAATCAAGTGTCAGAACTTGCTCAGTCAGGAAAAAAGTTTATATAGGCTACAGTCTATTTCTGGTGTTTTCTGTCGTCTTTATAGAATCAGAACTAGTGAATCGATGTATGTTTCATGAGTGACTCACTCTTTTTAATCGTAAAACAGATTAGCAAAAACTCGGCTTTGTCCGAAATCGCCCTATACCAATAAATAGGGCACTATTTGAGGGGACAGCCATTGTAGTGGTATCTGAATCCATAGTGGACCTTATCAAGTGCACTCATTCAATCCCACAATGCACCGCAATAACGAGTGTACAACCAATGTATGATCAATGGCTAGAGAATGCCCATAATGCACTGTAAGAGTTGGGTGCCGAATTAATTCCCGCGTCTGACCAAAAAATGGCGCCCACAGCGGAATCATCCATCATTTTCCAAACCACGGGTCCAATGTGGCTACAGCGTAATATCAAACAGGTATAATTTCCATTTTAATTGATTGTTAAATTGTATAATTTAGGTTTATACATAGTTTATTCAAGATAAATATTTTCATCTTACCACTGGAGCTGCCAGTTTGCTAAGTTTCAAATGATTATGACAGCAAGCACAAACTTGAAAATGCCTCCTATTGTTTGCCAGCAATGAAGAAGTTCTTTATTAACATCGACACCTGCATGCATTAGTGAACAGCTAGCAGGTAAAAACACTTTACAGATAAGAGTATCAAGACACAATATATGCTCACATGTATCCTTGACAATTGTATTAAATACAAGCTATTTCAAAAATGTGATAGTGATCTGGTAAACACCGATCTTGGCAAAAGTGGTGGGGATAACCTGTAAGTGACACACATCAAAACATTTTTTTTACAGGTTGACACTAATAAAGGACATATATTTTGTTTGTTATTAGCAGCTTTATTTTGGTTTATCATTATTTTGGATGCAATATTCCAGCCATGTTTATGGCCCATATTTAATAGTCTGTTGTAACTTAAACAGTGACTGGATGATTTAAAAGTATCTGGGCACTTTGGTCATGATAAAAATGTATGAATGCCATTGTATTAAAGAAAACATCTAACCAAGTGGTATTTGCAAACAAAAGCTTTTCTCAAAACTATTGCAACTTCATTTTTCAGATGTTTCCCACACATAAGATCACATAGGTGTAGTTCATCACGTTAACAATTGACATGTGCCCAAATATGTTTTGAGGCCACTGAAATCTGGGTGGATGTCATGCCACGTATGTGCTGCTGTTGGAGACTGTCTTAGACTGTCCTAACAGAAACAAATTAAAATAGATTTTATCTATATTTCATGTTGTCGCCTAATCCATTCCACTGTGATTTATCACAAAAATCCAGACCGGCAACATTGATGTAATCTGAAAGGAAGCGGCCATGTGAATGTAATCACATCTATAGCTCGCCCAGAGGTGCATTTTGTGTGTGCGTAAAGTGACACTGAATGGACATCTGAGTTATGCAAAACACTAACCTTTTTCATCAACAAAAATGTTTTATTTGTCATTATGCTTAACAGACTAAATTGCATATTCATTTTTCCTGGTTCTTCCTTAAGGTTTTTCTTTAAAGTCATGGTTAGGTTTTTGCCAATGTTTATCACTAAATTTGATTGACTGATAGATTTATTTAAGTGGAAAACATTAGGGATGCACCGATCATGCTTTTTCATGGCCGCTTCCGTTTTTTTTTTTTTTTTTTATAAGCCAATGGGCTGATTCAGATACCGTCCCCCCACCACCCTTTAAGTACATTTGTTTTTTGTTTATTTGCTTTATTACAGACCAAACAAACAAAAACACAGGCCTTAAAGAAAAAAAAATCTGTAGCAATACCTTTAATAGATTTTAAGTGACAGGCACGCAAACTTTGAAAAAACATTATTTATGGCACTCAGACAGGTATATTTTATGCAATTGTGTTGATAGAAAAAAAACAAGATACATTTCTAGCTTCAGCATTTTTTGTTGTTCAGATATTCCTCTTTAAAAGAAATAAGCATCGGCTGTATGTAAAATTACCCACATTTGGTTTTTGGCCACTGAAAATGTCTACAACTTACTCATGGAACCGCATTAAGATCTCCATATCTCTGGGATTGAACCAAATAGGGCCTTTAAAATGAAGATACCAAAATAAATGTTTGTTAAAAGCCAAAATATAAAACGATATCAAGATATCTTTAATATTTCTTGAGTTGCAGGCATGCAAACTTGGGGCAAAAACAGACAAGAAGTGCTTTTTCCCATTTTTGAATTGTCACTGTTGGCATATGTTGCAACAAAGATTGCAAAACTCAACAGATTTTACTAATAGACCTACCAATCTCTGTGTAAAAATAAAATAATGTTGCTGCCATCTTTTTAAAGTCATTTTACCCCCCTGTAAATTGGCTCTAAATCTGATGTTAAAATGATCATTTTGACCTCCCTCTACAAAATAGTGTATTACTCAGTCAATATACATCTATTACATGTAATATTTCATCACTAATTATGTTTGTCTTATTAACAAAATAAAAAATTTGAGCTGGGGAGGTTTCCAAAATTTGGCTCATTTGACAAGGAATGACCCTTTTTTTTCTTAATTTTGTAGTTTATAAAGGCCCTTCTAGGGATGAGTGTTGCAAATAAGCTTTCACTACAAACACTATGATACTTGCATTGGATGGCTGTTTCTTTTCAATTTTATCTATGTATATTGTATCTGTCCCAAGTGCTTGGTGCATTTAGAAGTGTACGTGAATGAAAGTTGATGACTTGCGGTTCAGTAATTCAGTAACCAGACTGGTGGATTCAGTGCAAGATTTGTTAGAGAAAGACTTTGTCAAACCAATAATAAGTCCGTGAGTCTGTTTTTGTGATTCATTACAAGTCACTACTGGGGGCATGTGCACCCTCAGATTTTTGAGCCAAATGGATTTAAAAGACAAAAAAATTATATTTTTACATTTGATAATGTGATTAGAACATTCAGTACGTCATGTGACCAACTGCTAAATTTAAATCTGCTGAGCCAGAGATGGACGCGCTGTCTTGTCATGTACCACAACTATTCTAATCTTAGAATATTGTAGGTAGCCTACAAAATGAATAGTGCCCCAAAGTTGTCATCTTTTGGTGAATTTCTTAGTTTTGGAGCTAAAATATGTCACATAGCCTAGGCGATTCTTGCAGAACCATCAAGTTTTCGTGTGTGGGTGGTTGGGGTAATCCGTCCAAAATTTTACAAAATATAATTTTTTAACCTTCTGTTAAAATGAGTTTTACTGATCGACCAAATACAGTGTACACTAGGTAATAGAGGACGCTAGGTTTGAAGGACTTCAAAGAACAGCCTCTGATTCACAAAATATGCTGTCAAACACCAAGATAAGGTGTGGTTTGCCTTGCAGTGTCAGTGCTTTGCTTATATGCTGTATATATTTGTTTATTTCTACAAGCTACAGAATACGTGGAAGACTGAATCAATGCAGGACTTATAGGCATAATATTCTTAATATTCTGGAATAGCAACAGTAACAGTAAATAATGTTTGTTCTCACTTCAATAATCCCAAAATATAATCGGATATGATGACATGCCCCATAACCCCCCACCCCCAGTTACTTGGTGCCCCTCAAAAATACTAAGTGCATGATGCCCCTGATCACACTGTATATTTATTTTTGGGTAGGATTGGCAATATAGTTTAAGTCTAGTTTAAAATATTTTAAATATAGCATATCATAGTGTAGAACGTCAACTTTTCAAACATATTTTATGTCTGTTATTATTTTGTCAGCGTTACTAGCATGCTTTCAATGTTGTTGACAGCCATACTGCTATTTTTTGATGCAGCAGCTATAAATAAGCAAATAGTTTAATTGTTTATTACATTTTGATTTTCTTTACTGATTGATTGATTGATTGTATTGTCTACATAAAATGATAATGCGTATAAATGTTTCTCTCTGTCAGTGTTGTTAAGCAAATCAGCAGATTTCAGATAATTTTGTAATTGGCTGTTATTGCCAGTAAAAAAATATGAGCAAAATTATAAATTGATACTATTCTACTCCCTAATTTGCCCATTGTCAACTATGACATATTTGACATAAAGTAACCCATGGTGTTAGTTTACCACATACTGGTTTACTTGACTATATGAATATAATTTTATTCAGTTCTGTGAAATCTGTTTTTGTAACATTAAAGATGCAATTTCTGATTGCTATAATAGCATTTTAATTTTTGTAAACTTTGTATTTCAATATAGAAAAATTCCACAAAAGTGAGGCTTTTTCATTATTAAAGTTTTTGAATTATTTTTTTTCAAGTTTTTGAAAATTCAACAACAGAAGTGCTTCTTTAATTAATGATCTGTTTTTGTCTATATTGCTAGGTTTTATGATGCTCCCAGCCTGACATTCTCTGAACATGCAGATGAGCGAGATATTTCGTTCTGGAGAAGGAGGGGACAGGACTTCAGTGCTCTATTGGACTATGCTGATCCCAGGGAGCTCAGAGTTTCTGGAGGATTATGGCGAGGTCCAGTGTTAGCTGTTGAGGAGTTGAGAGCTGAGAGGCCACTGGCACGCTGGGAGGAAGGCCCATGGATACGAGAACCAATAGACTCAGGCCCAGAGACTTTACGTGTGACTGGAGAGAGAAAATGCCAGAGCCTGGGCACAGAGGAGTGGCGCCCTGCAGTGGGCTTGGGCCGGCAACTGTCAGATGGGGAGGCTGAACATTGGTCTCAGGAGCAGCAACACCGCCTGCGACCAGCAGAGGGCATTGTGTCTGCCACAGTGCGAGCTAAATCCCAGTCTCTCCCTAGAGTCCTTTCCCCTGAGGATCCTCACTATGGAGATCTGCCTCAAACTGGTGCCCCAAATCAGCCCCCTATACAAAGAAGCAACAGCTCTGCTCCATACGGTCGATACCACAGTGAATGGCAAGCAGGGGAGAGGTGGAGTGGTCAGACACAAAGTCATGCTCCTTCTGCAGTTGTACCAAAGCCACGGTTCAGCCGCCCCGTTAAGCCCCCATCTTATGAGACTCACCAGCAAAACAGGGGGAGCTGGGAAACGTTGTCCTCTGAACCTGTGTCCAAACCCAGAGACCGCTCAGTGTGCTTCTCTCAGAGTTTTGAACCACTCAGAGACCGGTCTGGTTGTTATTCTCAGAGTGCAGAGCCTTTAAGAGATCGGTCCATTTGCTTTTCACAGAGTGCAGAGCCAATTCGAGACCGCTTGGTGAGTCACTCTCAAAGTGCTGAACCACTAAGAGACAGATTTGTCAGTCATTCTCAGAGTGCAGAACTACTGCGCGACCGTTTTTTCAGCCACTCGCATAGTGCCGATCTGTTAAGGGACCGATCCCTTTGTTACTCTCAGAGCTCAGAACTGCTACGAGACCGGTCCATTTGTTACTCCCAAAGTGCAGAGCTCCTGAGACCAGAAGCATATAGGGCAGATCTGTTTTACCATGAACTGACTGGCATGGAGCCCCCTGGTTACATCCCACCTCCCTCCTACAGGAGATTCCTGCCACCCAGGAGTGGACAGAACTACAGAGCAGATTCCGCTCTTGTCCGATGGAAACGCGAGCCTGTGAGTGCAGAGATGGGTCAGTGGTTTTCCAGGACTTCAGGATTGTCGTGGTCAGAACGGCGTGAAGACAGGAGCATGGCAGTAGTTCCGAGAAGGCCTGTGCATCCAGGGCCTGTCGTACCTAGCCGTCCAGGACTCGTGCAGTATGTCCCATTTGATGACCCGCGCATCAGGCATGTCTCAGGGGGGCCCTGTGGAAACTCGCTCACAGACGCGGACAAGATCCGACACGTCAACAAAGAGCTTCCCTGCGCTGCAACTTTAGGACAATCCACACATGATAGTGCCTTTCTCCCTTCACAGGGACTGAGTCTTAGCACGGACACTAACAAACCGGCTCTCACTGAACAGGAGAATACTAACCGCTGGCACAAGGGGATGAACAAGGGCAGTGAAACTGTAGCATCTGACCAGAGCTGTGCCAAGTACCCCATTGCGTTTCAGCCCAGACCCCTGCAACCAATCATTAAAACAGACAGAAGTACAGACCAGCAAATTAGAGCTGACAGAGTCACTGACCAAGTCAAGGTTGAGAGAGTAACAGAGCCGGTCAAAGTGGAAAGAGGTGCTGAGCAGACAAGAACAGATCAAATCAAAGTAACAGAGCAAGTGAAAACAGATCGAGTTACAGACCTAATCAAATTAGATAAGCCTACAGATCAAGTAAAGCCAGACAGGTTTACAGACAAACAAATAAAGGTGGAAAGATTAACAGACCAGATACAGGTAGATAGGACCCCAGATCAGGTCAAGGCTGACAGATATACAGACAAACAAATTAAGCCTGAAGTCAAAGCAGAGAAAATCCCTGAAAAGCCCATAAAAGCAGATAGAATTTCGGACAAGCAAAGTAAAGCTGAAAGACTCTTGGAGAAGCACTTGAAGATTGATAGAATTTTAGAAAAACAACTTAAAGCAGATAAAATGTTAGAAAAACAGTGTAAATCTGATAAATTCACTGACAAGTTGATTAAGGCTGACAAGCAGGCAAAAGGAGACAGCAATACAGACCAGACAAAAGCTGAGAAAATCACTGACAAGTCTGGTAAGGCTGACAAATCCATGGATAAAGGTTCCTCAGAGAGTGTGTCAACTGTAAAGACGGAACCAGTCCAGGAACCCGAGAAAAAGAGCGTGAAAAAGAAACTTAGTGAGACTATATTCTGCCTCGTGTCTGTGCCACTTTCGCAGTCCAGTGCAAAATCTCGAGATCAAAACAACAACGAAGAGAAAGAACCAGACTCTCCTCCAATTCCTCCTCCTCCTCCACCAAGCTCCTCCAGCGAAAACAGCAACACCCTTGGCTCCCTGCCAAACCAAAGCCTCAAAAGCACATCCACCACCTCCACTGACTTGGAGCTACAAGCACTCACACTTGGCAGTGGGACCAGTAGCATAGCCACAAGGAGAGCTCATCGCAGAAGGAACTCACGCTCTAGGATCATTAAGCCAAATCCACATGATGAGCTTCGAAGGTACTCTGGGGCTTGGCCAGGGGACCAGTACCGTGACCAGGAGACCCAAACGAGCCCTGAGCCCACAAAGAGCAATGCAAATCCAGGTCCCGCCAATACAGAAGCACAAGATGCTCCTGCTGCCCCAGAGGTAACAGCTACTGCTGAGACTACATCAGTGGCTCCAGGGGCTGCCCCAGGGGCTCTTGGGGCTTTGACGGCTCCATCAGTTCCATCAGTGCCACCAGTTCCCCCGACTCCAGCAGCTCCACCAACTTCAGGAGGTCCTGACTCCAGCACCCCTTACGGGTATCCCATGAAGGGCCAGAAAAGTCTAAAACCATCCAGCAACAGTGCTTTTTCACGGACAGGTACCTTCTCCAAGAGCACAGGTTCTCACAGACCTCCATTACATCCCCCGCCACACCCTCCACCCCCACCTCCAACCCAACCTCCATCTCAACCTCCACCCCCGCCACCAACACAGCCCCCGGCTCAGTCCCCACCATCAGATCTGACTGAAGAGGCAAAGTCAGCCTCAGGGCCAAACCCTGAGGCCTTTGGCCAGTTCCTGCTGAAGCCAGTGAGCCGACGACCATGGGATGCCATTGAGGAGCTTGAGACCATCAATAAAGAGGCCCAAGACCAAGCAAGTAAACGCCCCAGTGTAGACCAGTGCATTGAGGATCTTAATGAGGCCTACAAAGATATCCTGGAGCTCAGCACTGCCAGCAATAACCTTCCCAACCGTTCCTCCATGCAAATCCCTGACCGCATCAAATCGAGGCTATCTTCAGATTCAATTGGAATTCCTGCAACCACTCTTCGGCCAAGCTTGGTGCCTGGAAGCGACCCAGAATACCGGGAGGTGAAAAGTGCCTTTTCCCGACCATCAACTGGGAAGAGTGTGAGCTTCAGCAAACAGCTAAGAGAGGAGATTTGTCCTGCTCCTCCCCCACCAGAACCAGGTTTCAGAGATTACAAAACAGTCATGTCCCAGATAACCCAACGCAAAGCCTGCAGATCAGTGAAGCTGGACATCCCAGCCCCCAAAGAGACCCAAAGAGATGACGATTTGACTGCACAAACCTCCTCCACCTCTTCCATGGCAGCCGAGGTCCCATGGGCTGACAGACAGCCCATGCAAGATGCCTCCACTCTAACCAGCCCCCCAGACTACGAGCACATCTGTCAAACTCTCCAAATGGCCCGAGAATCTGGGGCCGTTAGCCGAGCTTCTGTCAAATCCAAACCAGGAAGTGCAATGAGCATCGAAACCCCACAGCATGTGCCCATACCTAGTAGGCCTCCCGTAGATTCTGAACAGCCATGTTGTTCTTCAGCATTAGAAGTGAGACAGGAGCCAGTCTCATTATTCAGGGAGGAAAGAAGCTCAGGCTTTAGGAGGGTAACAAGCCACAATAACAGGTTCCTTAATAACAGGGGTGTGCTCTGTAGCCTCGCAACCGGAAAGCCGGTTGGTGACAAAGCAGGTTTAGAGGCCAACCCAGAGGTTCCTGCTGACTGGCAGATGCAGCTTTCATTAGCTGAAAAGCATATTGCTACTCTGATTACAGGAGAGGGTTCAGCAGTAGACCTTGATGAGTCAAACAAGGATAAAGGTGATACAGATATTACTGGCATTGAGTCAGCTGAGAATGAAGTGAACAACATTTTAGCCACTGAAATGAAAGACGATCCTGCCAATACTGAGCAGAATCATTCAGAAGTAAAAGAGACAGAAACAGAGCAAACGGAGACACCTAAAAGCCAACAACCTGAAGTGACAGAGAAAGTGACAGAAGAGGACACTTCTAGGGAAAAGACAGAAACAGAGCAGGAGAAATGTGAGCTGAAAGACCCTGTTACTGAAGAAACAGAGCAAAAGAACGATACAGCCTCAGAGGCAAAGAAAGAACCGAATGTGATCTTGAGGGCAAATAAGGCTGCAATGTGGACTCATTCAGGTTTGGATTCAGAGCTACGTCCTGAATTTCCACCGGATCACCTTCCCCTTTCTGTGCTACCTTACCCTAATCGTAGATTGTCTCTAGGGTTAGATTGGGAGAGAGCTGGGTGGGAAGGGGAAAGTTTGGGCCAAGGTGGATTCTGGTCAAGAGAGAGACGGTCTCTTGATGCTGAAAGATGGGGTATTGGTGGGGAGAGGTGGGGTTTAGACAATGATAGACAGGAAGGAGGTGGTGAAAAACGGGGTCTGGGGGGTTGGCGTGGGTGTGGGATTGATGGGCAAGGCACAGATGATTCAGACTGGGAGTTAGATAAAAATACCCAAGACACTGGTGACAAAGAGGCAGATTCTGACACAAAACAAAAAACACTTAAGCATGAACAGGGTCTCGGTGAAGATCAGAGCAGTCTAGCCTCTAGCACTGACAAAGTGGAGCATACACAAGTTGCTGCTGGCGAAGGCATTGATAAGGGCCAGAGTCAAGGTCCAGATGAAGGTCAGGTTTCAAGTGTAGATAGACGGAGCCGTGGACTTTCCCAAAGAATAGAGGCTCTTTTTACAGCCCCACCCGGGCATGGCTCAGAGGAGAGACTTGCCCGCATGAGGGAGGTGGACACTGTCTCACGAATGAGACGCCTTAGCCTCCGTAGCTCAGACTCTTGGGATGGACTGCAGGGAGTGGGAAGGTGGGGAGATTGTGGAAGGGAGGAAGAATGCCCCCTTCCTGACTCGCAGGATTCTTCAAACATCACAAAATTAGAGGATAAAGAAGGCAGCACCCTCCCTGCAGTCACCAGTGAACCTAAAGAAACAAAAGATCAGGCAACCCTAAAAGGTGAGAAAATTTTACAGCAGCTTTTTACATTTTACAGTGTTTACCAGAATGTGGAAGACATTTGATAGTAGAATTTGATGGTGACATTTTGACAGTAAAGTGTTTGAGAATGTCCTACCCGTTTCCTTAGCTTCAAAATGAAATGTTCTGTTTAATATGCATTTTAAACTAATATTGACTAATATTATTAAAAATATTGACCAAAACTAATATAATTTGAAAAATTGGTTGAGAAAGCACAATTATGAGAGTTTGCTGACCTATATATATATATATATATATATATATATATATATTTATTAACAACAGTTGTGTTTATGCTGAATGGCCACTAAGGGGAGGCCTACTCCTAAAGTTCAGTTTACAGCTTACCTGCCAAACTTGACTCAGTATTTAAGTCTATCAGTCATCAATCATTGTTTATTATATTAGTATTATTTTTTACAAGGAAAAGTCTGCAGTGAATTGAATCCAGCGTAGTGTTATTAAAACTTGTTTTAATTGGAGGACACATTTTTTGCTATTTTCACATTTCAGCTATTTACATTATTAATTTCTGCTCTATTGGCATTTTCAGAGTCACAGGAGCCCAGCCAGGTGGAGAGGTCGTAGCTGAACCCTAGAGGTCAGAGGTCATCCAACTAAGGGCCAGCCTCCAGCACTGTGACCTGGCTGTCTGCTAAATGCCTTCATCCTCATATGCTATTGAAACATCCTCAGACATTGACACACACACAAACACACACACACAACATTAGACACTGAGCGATGCGTCTCTCTAATACATGTCTGTGCATTAACATACACAAACTGACACACAAACACTCAAAGTCATCGTCATGTATACAGACACTCACGTGCATTCAGAACACATTTAAACACCTCACCACACTGAGACATCTGAAATGGCCTTCTACTCCGACAAGAGCATTGTGTATCAACTCCACTCCACGCCCACTCAGTTCCAGCTTTGCTGGCTTTCTAAGTGTTGCTGTTCCACTGCCAGAAGGAGGTTCCCAACTATGCCCCACCCCCTTCATATGTTACGGTTCTCATCATAGCCCATTTCTCACAAATCCTCATCATTCTTCTGTCCTTGCATAAAAGATTGGTTTATTGGACCTTGTCTGGTGTGTTACTCAGCAACAATGAAAATGTTGTTGTGTAACCAAAAAAAACAAAAACAAAAAAACAAGTCACCGTCTTTTGTAAAGAAAAAAGTATTGACTGTTCAAAAAGTATGACAGAACAATCAGTGAATTTTAAAACCAGCTACAATCTCTTATACCCCTTGCAAACAACCTATCTTCTTCACAACCATTTCCTTCCTCGCATCTTAGCATGCTCCATCAATCTGTTTTTTCAAAGACCCTTCTCACTAACCCTTTACTACACTAACCTTGTGTACATCTCATTCTTTTTTTCGTCATCTAGACAGTGTTATCTCTGCGCACCAATGTTTGCTAATAACTTGCAATATAGCTATTTGTTTATGTCTTCATCACACTTACAATATCATCCCGCCAGTATTAACAACGTCTTGTCTCTGTATTCAAGGTCTTTTGCTACACTTTTTAATTACTGACTACAACCATTCTTTATTTATTGAGTTAACAACATCCCCCAACTCACTGGTATCATGTATCAAGATGCTAGAATGTGTTTGTATCTTAGCACTCTTGCTGAACTGCACTGCTTTAATTTCTGACTTTAAAGAGTTAGTTCACCCAAAAATGAAAACTAAGTCATCAATTACTCACCCTCATGTCATTCCACACCCATAAAACCTTTGTTCATCTTCGGAACACAAATTAAGATATTTTTGATGAAATCCGATGGCTCAGTGAGGCCTGCATCGCCAGCAATAACACTCCATTTTTCAATACCCAGAAAGCTACTAAAAACATATTTAACCACTGATTCGAAACAAATGATTCGTAAAGCTTCGAAGCTTCATGAAGCAGTGTTTTGAAATCGCCCATCACTAGATATTGTTGAATAAAGTCGCTATTTTGTTATTTTTGGTGCACAAAGTATTCTTGTCGCTTTATAATATTAAGGTTGAACCTCTGTAGTCACATGAAATGTTTTGAACATGTTTTTAGTAGCTTTCTGGGCATTGAAAAAGGGAGTGTTATTGCTGGCGATGCAGGCCTTAATAAACCATCGGATTTCATCAAAAATATCTTAATTTGTGTTCCGAAGATGAACGAAGGTCTTACGGGTGTGGAACAACATGAGGGTGAGTAATAAATGATATAATTTTTATTTTTGGGTGAATTAACACTTTAAGCAAACCACATCATAATACCATGTCCTAACCAGGTGCGTTTACAGTGTAATTGATTTTTTTTTTTTTCATATTCACCCCAAAATCAAATAAAAAATATTTTAGATTTAAGGAACTATAATGAAAATGAAGACTATTTTTCTCAGTATCCCAATGTAATCACATTCTTAATATGTTCTGTGGAAATATGTTGATTTCTTTTAATTATACAATTATATATGAAATAGTAAATGGTACACAGCAAAATCCCCAGAGTTAAATCAACTCTGCTTAGAGAACATATGGTCCCTCTCTACATAGAGTTAAAATAACACTCAAGCAGAGTTGCTGTTTGTAGAGCTGTTTATTCAGATCTTGAGAGATTTAATGTCTTTTCTCTTCAGTTGATTTCATCTAAGGCTGTGGCTGGAAGTCATTTGTAGTTATTGTGTTTCTCTTCAGTGATTCTGCTTGTTAACAGCAGGTGTTCATCACTAATGCTAAATCATAACTTAATCACTTAATTATCTAATTAACTTTAACTCTGCTTCAGTTTTACTTTAACACTATATAGAGAGGGACCATATGTAAGAGCAGAGCAGAGTTGATTTAACTCTGGGGATTTTGCTGTGTAGTATTTGTCGTACTGCCTTTATGATGATTTTAATAAATAAATGAATAAATATATATAAATATTAAATATATAAAACATCTTATGGTCCTGAAAATATAGGCTTCATTTTCTTTATGCGACAAGTTCTTTTTTATTTTCGGATGAAATATGAACCCGACATTTCACATCCCATCTGGTTGGAACAAGGTTTAATGACTCTTCCCATGCATGATGTTCCTCGACCCATTTAAAACCTCACAAATCCATCAGTCCATCATGAAACCAGTCCATGGGGGCAGCCTCTACCCATCCTCCCCAGTGAGTCTTCGTCCCGCCAGCCTTTCCTCTGTTGACATCCTGGAACTCTCTTGTCGTTTGTTGGAACATGTGGTCCGTTTGTGGAGTGCTTTCAAGGGGTGTGGTCGCCCCTCTGTCCAATGTGGTTCTGTCTGAGCAGACATGAATGTTTTGTAAACGCTTTTTAAATTTTGGTATATATTGTTTTTTGACTTTACCAAAACCAGTATGGCAGTTTTACGAGAACTGTTCTATTTATTCATCCTTTTTTTTTTTTTTCCTTTCATGTTTATGTGTCACCTGAGCTGTTCTGCTCCAAATCAGGAGTTCCACACGAGGTGGTAAAAGACGCTCAATGGCTCTGAACTGTTTTCATTTTCCGACGAATCGATCAAAGAAACCGTATCGCTCTTGGTTCGAACCCATAGTGCCCTATTACCAGAACTTTTCAGCACACTGTAACGTATGTCCCTGAGTGTGGAGAGCTTTGTACATTAACGATTAAAAACCAGTGATGTATTGCAGGTCAAACGGAGACCTGGGTTGGATGAGCGTTTCAGTATTTGATGTATCAACTTTAAAAGCACCTTGTTAACATATTTTTATCGTGATTGGATTCAAAGAGAATTTTTAGCTATCGAGTGGCCTTTTTGAAACACACCAGTAACGATAAGCCTAAGGAGTTACTTTGAAACACCACCAAAATGTTTGATATCTCAAGTGTCGAAATGTGCATCATGTTTTGAATGTTTGTCTGATATATCAAATACCTTAAATGATGACCCAGGTTTCACGCAGGTGCGACTTCGAATTAGGGAACTATTTTCAGGCGATGTAGACTTTAAAAACAGGGTCCAAATGCGAACACAAAGACACACGTTAGATACTGTAATGTTTCGTGTCTATACCCTAAACCCCCAGGTAACTTCGGGAAGCAATAAATGCTCACGAGTGTTTCGATGAACAAGCTAAATGTGTACAGATAATTTTAATGGTTAAACGTAGATGGTTGCAAAGTAGAGGACAGCTCTAGATATGTAATGATTTGGATTAGTTTAGGTGAAAGATACTCTATGGTAATGTGTGATATGTATGGAACAATTTTAGGAAAAATGAAAATTCTAAGATACCATATGCTATGGAATGGAGAGATGTGATACTTTCAGACATCATAATGCATGAAAGCTTGAGCAATATTGTCCAACACAAAAGCTCTTTGGCTGTAGAAAATCTGGGAAGCGGGATGTACTTGTGTTAAAGTGTCATCTATCCAAATGTCACTCACAGAAAAGCGTTTAAAGTTGCGTGTGGAAGAGTGCGCGCGCGCGTGCATGTGTGTGTGCGTGTGTGCGCTTGCTTTTTCCCTGTCATAGTGCCATCCATGTGATTTAAAAAAAAAAAAATGCATTTCACTGAATACTTATTTTTGTTATCATTGAAATTGTTAACCAGTCTGCATAATGTATAAAATAAAAGTATATTTTAAATATTTTAAAAGATATTTTGTATTTAACCATAATAATTAATTTCTTCGCTCTTGGATCAAGTTGGCAGTATTATGTTGCTGTATAGAATGATAAGAAAATGATATAATTTTCTAGTGCTTAACGAAAAAAAAATCATAATCGATGGGCAAATTTAACCGAGAGAATGACACCTGCAGCATGTCCCATTTTGGCTTCTTGATTTTTAGGGGCTCTCGTTGTGAACATTGGACATGGATTACAGGATTTTGCTTTTTGAGTTTGTAGTAAAGGATGCAGTAAAGCGAAAAAGGCCCACGGCTGATATTTGATGCTTTGTATAGTTGTAATGTTCAGTCAGTTTATATAAACATCAATAAATTTAGTGCATCCATTCACAGCTGCCTAGAAACTTGTTACAGCAAAGTGCATACAGCGAGGAAATTGCAACATTAAAAGTGACTTTGTTTGATCTTGATTCCGTTCAAAGCTAAATGTGGCCTTATTTTATTTGAGCATTTGTACGTCTTCCATTCAGAATCATGTACTGTTATCATCATGAGCTCGTACCAACGTTTTTCTATAAAGAAATGATAAATGAATGAATAAGTAAACAGTCTTTAGATCACACAGCCAAATATTTCTTTCTTTCTTTGCAAGTACGATAAGCTAACGTTTGGATCGAAAGTAAGATGTGTAGCACACTGACAGGATCTGTTCCCTATTTCACTGAAAAAGGCCATAACTGTTATATGATTTCAAGCTGTTTTCATGAACTATGTAGCATTTTTGCCATTGTAGCATTCAGAGTATGTGAAAAAGCCACTGAATCGTACTGTTTTTCTTTTCATTTGTAACGGGAGTCGTAATGATAACACTGTCTGTTTTGAAAACACAAGCTGTTGCATTTTCATGCCAAGAGTGTCATGGGTTACATTTTTAATGCTTTTTTTTTTTTTTTTTTTTTTTTTTTTTTTTTTTATCATTGGACATTTCTGGATATCATGGTTTGCATTTGCATACATAATTTTTTGGTTCCATGTTTGTAAATGTTTTAGGCATTTGAAATGTAAATATGTGACATAAGGATAAAAAAAAAAAAATCAAATTTAATAAACATTTTCTACAATTTAATTGCTGTGATTATATACCTGAATAAGATCTGCATAACTATGTTTGGAGTTAACTCTCTTTATTAAAGTTCATAATTTGCATATGTTGAACAAGGCCAAAAGCATGTTTTCAATTAATATATTTGAATTTATAACTGTTTTAAATATTGCTCTTCTTAAGTATAGGCTATCATATTTTTTTTGTTTGTTTGTTTTTTGAATAATTTAATGGGTTGAAATCTAATTTAAATATGACATTTTACATTAAAAATATACTGAATATGTTTTTATCTTCTCTACCCTTTAATTTGCACATTTTGAGAAGAGGAATTGTGTGCTGATGTTTAAAAATCCATAGACAAAGTAAATGACCAATAACTACTGAGAGTGAGAAACATTTTAAAAAACCAAATGGCATTATAGAACCAAAGCACAAACACATTTTACAAATAGAAGTTTGTTGGGTTTCAAATCATAAGACAATACAGTGTTGAAAATGATTAAAAGTGACACTTTGTGGTTAAAGTGTGTTAATGATTTTAAAAGTGCAATTTATAGTTATAGCCTAATGTGTGTTTGTCCATGTGTTACTGAAAAAACTCTGATAGAGAAAAAAATGTAGATGGACATCCTCCAAGTCTCCTAGAGCATGCTGAGAGGATTTTATGTTTCATTCGTAAAATGCTCTACTGGCCTGACACATTCATAAAATGTTGAGCCAACGTTGTGATCCATTGATAATAAGCGTTGCCAATATTTGGGTCCAACTGGCAGCTCCGTGTGGGAGTCTGGCTAGAGAAAAGTGCTAAAATCATCAACAGACACACACAAACTCTGACATCCTCAGACTCTGTTCTAATTAAACTGTAGTTGTGATTATGTATTCAACACTTAGCCATTATGTCATGTCAGCGTTAGACACAATTTGACTCATTTAAATACAATGACAATGATGTAATTAGGACCTGTAATGCATTCATTTGCGTGAATGAATGAATGAATAAACAAACATTTTCTTAAAAAAAATGTCAGTGAATATTTCTCAGGGTAGGTTTACGGCACTGTTTATGATGACATCCCACATTATATCTGTATTTAAATGTATATTAGACTATTTATAAGATTGTCAGGCTAATTTAAACAGTAAAAATAATAAAACACAAAACAATGAAACAACAAAAATGGAACATACATTGGAAAAAGACGTGATTAGACCTTCGACTATCCCCAGTTAGGCCTACTGTAGCCCCAATTGCAATGATGTTGTTCTGTCATTGGTTGATTTCACCGGAAATCTCGAGCTCGTGTTTATCGGCGTTAATGCCACCAAACGCTTTGGTCCCGCGGGACTGATGTTTGTTCGTTCAGGCAGTATGAATGAAGCAAGCGAAAAGAAATAATCCCGAAAAACACGCGAAAAAGTGGAGAGTTCATGTTCATACAAACAAGTTAAAGGTAAGAATACGCATTTATAATCGCTTTTGCATCTTTATTTGGTATTTGAGTGTAAATTGAAAGTTTATGTAATATTTAAAAAGTCTTTATTATTGTTTAAAAAACTTTAGGCAGGATAGTCTTCTCTTTATGTGAGGAATAAACTCCAGGACATATACAGGCTATTTTAAGTGTTGATAAAACTGTAGGCTATATCAACTTTAGACAAAAAAAAAAAAAAAGTTTAATTGTTGAATTAGTTTGTGGACTTCTCAACGGCTCAAGTGAATAAGCTCTGTGATTGTGTATTGGTAATACTGTTGTTGTCTAAAGGTTGCAGTTTCATGGCTTTATTAAATGATAACAACTTCCAGCCAGTGATGACTTTCAGCACTTCAGAGGAGGAAATGACTGATGATACTAATAAGAGTTTTCATATAGGCTATACAGCAGGGTAGCTGATATAGGCCTAACTCAATTTAATAATAGACAATGGTGTTAAAATGTAATTTTCACAAAAATATTTTAGAAATTGTTATGCTTTGAGGATGCTGTTGGACCATTGGAACAAAAACCATTTGCACCATCAAATCTTTATTTTGCTTGTATAAAGTTACTTGTATAAGTTCCTTAAGGTTATAGATTTACTCAAATTCTACTTAAGTAGCCTATGTGCTGTTGTTTAAATTCAAACAAAAACGTCTTTACTTCTGCGTGTAAATACCTTATTTTATAATCTTATAAGCGCATTAGAAAACAGCCATATTGCTTGTGGACATACAGTACACTACAGTATGTTTGGGTGCTTGGGATCACATGACCAGGCCGAACAAATGCATGTGATTAAATGAATACCGCACATGTGTTTTGTGCTTTCTGTTCAAGCAGCTGAAGTTAAACCCCATGAATGAGTGCAGTATGCGGTCTGTCTCTAGTGTGTTTACATTAGCATTGAAGTCCATAGAGGCAATAATCAGCTTTCCTCTGCCTTGTCCCATGCTGTATGTGGACATGGATAAAGCTCATGAAGGCTAACACCTTGACCCTGTGATTGAAGCCGGCCATTGAAAAGTGGATAAGTGTCTCAGTTCATGCTCCGTGACCCGGGTGCTCTTGGTTCTGAGCTGCGTTTCTCAAAAGCATCATGAGCTAAGTTGATTGTAGAGATCATTGATGGCAGTGGTTCTACGGTTAAGCTTATGATGCTTTTTGGGAAAGGCAGCCCTGGGTGGTACACTTTAATGCATTACTGTTTTAAACACTCACTAATGGTACAAGAAGCAGCTTCACTGCAACACAAAAGAAGATATTTTGAAGAATTGAAGAAAGTATTCTTGTTGCACCACTCAAAGGTTGAACCACTTAAGTTACGTTGACTATTTTAACAATGTCTTCACTAAATTTCTGGACCTTGAATGTGGTCATTTGGTTGCTTTCTATGGGAGATAAAAATGTATTGTATTTCATCAAAAATATCTTAATTTGTGTTCTGAAGATGAACGAAGGTCTTACGGTTGTGGAACGACATGAGGGTGAGTACTTAATGACAGAATTTTCATTTTTTGGGTGAACTAACCCTTAACTGAGAAAGTTATCACTGCATTTAATTATTGTCATAGCATGATTTGTCCAGCAGATGGCTCTCTTCCTTAGTGTACAGTTTGGAAGGGTCTTTTTTTTTATTATTTCATATGACTTTCTAGATATAGCCAGTTACCCCATCTATCTCTGTTGCCATGCAACTTTGTAAGTGGTTTAAGTTTTTTTGTATGGGTGAATTTCAATAATACATCAATTTCAGCACAAAATCAATTACTAATATAATATAAACACGCACACACACACTCTTTACCATGCTTTTATTTAAATGTGGTCTCAAAAATGTGCGAGGTTATGTGAAATTCACCCATATGTCTGAATAAGGTGTGTTCAGTAAGGTTATATAAAGTAAATGGATGCTTGTGTTTGCTATTGGGATAGACATGCTTCTGAAATTATGAATTACCTGGAAAAAAACTCACTTTGGCATGTGGCTTAATTTGGAGCCTTCTTCAATTCATTGCCTATAATGTTGTGTAATGATAAAGTTCACAAACAGATGCCGTCCTTTGCCATTTTTAGTGAGAAAAACATTCAAGGCCCTTTCATTAATGTTTGTCACGAGATTGAGCATGCTGAGTGTGTATTAAAGTGACACTGCAACAGCGTGACCATGCATGTTCTGGTCAGAAATCTAGATTGGTCATAAAAGTTCTGTCACGTCCTTCAGAGCCTGAGGTTCAGTGCCTAACTGCAGCCTGATCTGCTTTGGCAATGAGTCGGCATTCACTGCCACGCTCAAGGCCAAAGAGACAACATTAATATAACTGGGTTAATACAGCAATGGTCCCTTGTCCACTTTTTACATTTGATGAAATATCATCGTCATTAAAAGGTTAGTTCACCCAAAAATGAAAATTCTGTCATTTATTAGTCACCCTCATGTTGTTCCAAACCTGTTAGACCTTCATTCATCTTTGAAACACAAATTAAGATATTTTTGATGAAATCCGAGAGGTATCTGACTCCTCCATAGACAGCAATTTAACCACCACTTTCAAGGTCCAGAAAGTACTAATGACAGAATTTTCATATTTGGGTGAACTAACTCTTTAAGTTTTTTTTGTGATTTTTCTGATGATAAAATAGCTTTTCATAAACATTATAATTGAAATCCATATATATATACATATATATATATATATATATATATATATATATATATATATATATATATATATATATATATATATATATATATATATATATATATATATATATATTTTTTTTTTTTTTTTTACATCATTGCTAAATTGCAAATTAGCATACATATTTATAATTTCTCAACACTTTTAATTGAAATAAACATGCAAGAAATACTGCACAATTGCCTTTTAAAATGCTGCACTTGTCTCACTGAAAACTTATGATACACATTATTTTTAATGCCAAATAATTCATTAACTATTTATTTAAGCACTTTCATTTGAAAAAAAAAAAACTTGCACAATTTCATTTTAATAAACATTACACTGTTTGATCTTTGCAGCTTATGATGCAAATTGATTTCAGTGCCAAACAGTCTAAATAATTAATAAATTCAACTACTTTAAAACATAACAAAACAATTCAACCACTTTTAATTGAAATAAACTTCCAAGAAATAGCCTATTGCACAATTATATTTTAATAAAAGCTTCACTATTTGCTCTTTGAAATTTATGATGCACATTGATTTTAATTTTGATTTCACTAACTAGTTTAATCATTTAACCACTTTTCATCAAAGTAAACTTACAACAAATCTTGCACAATTCCATTTGAATAAATGCTGGACTGATTGCTCCTCGCAACTGATGAAGCGCATTGATTTTAATGCTAAATAATTCAATACAAGTTAAAAGTGTTCTTCAGTGTTCAAAGTATTAATGATTTATGTGATCATATCAGAAGTATTGATATTTCAAGATCAATCCATCCATTCCTACTCTATACGTTCCATCTGATCCATGCATGTGTCTATCTCTGGTAGTCTGGTGATGTTGTTGATCTAACAGCTGATTCAATCCCTGGGTCTCTCAACCCCCCTCAGGCTATTTATGGCAGATTCCCCTGTAGGACTCAGTTCTCAGGCCATACATGGAGTCCACTGGTTGAGGTTACCTCTGAGCGTGTGCACTAGCGTGACTCTCAATAGACTGTCACTCTGGAGTTGTTAGCTGAACAGGATATTCAGAGAATTGCCACCTGCGGATTTTCAGTGACCGCTTCTCCACAGAGGAATATTTTTTTTGGATTAGGACGCCATTGGAATCTTCTCATTTCTTTACCTGTGTTGTGTTGTTTTCTTTAATTGGCCGCCGTATCCTATTTTTCCCTTCCGAATATCCTTTCCCCTCCTCTCCTTCTCTTTTCCCCTTTCCCTCCCCCTTTCCCTTCTTCCTGTCTATCATCAACACTGTTATTCCTTTACATCCTTCATTCATATGGATCAGCATCCCTTCATTTTTAGGGAGGAGTATGACGGGCGTCTGCTATCTCTTCACCTCTCATCATTCACAAACTGACCCGCACTTTATTCAAAACACTGTTTAGAAACTGTTGCGCTTGGAATAGTTGCGCTTGGACTCTTCGAATGAACTTGGGAAGCTTTTCTAGGCAGTAACCAGTAAGTACCTTTTCAATCTTTCTTCCTTTTTGTTTCTCCATCTACGTCTCTGTGTGGTGGCAGCCGTAAGCCCTCGGGCTGAGCCGGCTTTATTAAGCCCCATGATAGCGTAATCCCCCTGTGACTCCAACCCACCCTGATCCGCTCCCTGCTGGACAGTAGACGGGTTGGGAAGCATGTGTCAGTGATTCTCGTCTGCGTCCGTCCTCTTACAGCTCAACAGGTATATTTTGACAGAATCTTCTATGGCTGTTGAATGTTCTGCTGCTGATACTGCTTCTTTACCAAATAACTTCCTGATTTTGTTTTTTGTTTTAAGAACAAATGTGGTCTGACCTTGCTTTAGAGTTGGTGACAATGGAACTGGGATTCTTACTAAAAGCATCCAGGAACATATTGAATATGTTTAAAACCAGAGTATACGATGGTAGAGATGCATCAATGCACATCTCAATCTTGTCTAGTAAGATGCCTCCATCTGGTTGGTTTTGGAAGTCAGAATAGATGTCGCTGTCTGTGATATCCCACAATCCTGAGCATGTGCTTTGTTTGAAGTTTCCGCCTGTCCGTCCGTCCATCCGTCTGTTTGTTTATTTAATTATATATTTATTTGTGTATTTATTTACTTTACTAATAAATTCACTTATTTATTCATGTACTTATTTACTTATTTATTTACTTAATTTTTCTTATTTTCTTTGTACTCATTTTATATTCTTTTTATTTATTTTATTTTTACTTGCTTATTTTTTACTCTCTTATTTTTTATCTTCAGTTTACTAATGTATTATTTTTACTTGATTGTTTTCTTTTTACTTTTTTGCATAAGTTTTATTTTTTACTTTTTTGCATAAGTTTTATTATTTGTTTAATTTAATTAATTTTTATTTCATTTATTATTTTTCATTTTTCACTTATGAGCCGTTAAACATACTTGTTTTACTTTGCTTGATTATATTTATGGAATGTTCTTCTCAACATGACGTCATTCCTGTTTCTCTCAATGGTAGGTTTTATAGAGAGTTAATCTATATTTAGGAACTAGAGATTTGGGGGTGGCTTTTTAATAAGTACCCACATAACAAGTCAAGTCACCTTTATTTATATAGCGCTTTATACAGTACAGATTGTTTTAAAGCAGCTTTACAGGGATAACAGGAAAATGATTCAATGATGCAAACAGTTTCATTTCAGCTGTACAGCAGCTCTAAAAGAAAAAGTGCCATTGCTTAGCTGCAGTCAGTTCAGTCAGTGTTGATTCAGTTTTGTTGTAAAGATCATCAATTATTAAATTAGTTCATTTCATCTATAAAGCAGCTCTGTAGAAAACAGTGATGTCATCATCCAATAGTGTCAGTACAGTCAGATCAATATTGTTATTTTTTAAGTGTCCCCAACTAAGCAAGCCTGAGGCGACAATGGCAATGAACCCAAACTCCATTGGTGACAGAATGGAGAAAAAAACCCTTGGGAGAAACCAGGCTCCTCTGGCCAACGAGTGAACATGGTGTGATTAGTGTGATCAGAAATCAGATCATGGGCTGGTAGCATTCAATATTTCATCCAGTTCCTTTTTCTTGAAGATCGCATTCATCACTCCAGTATGGAGACGAAGCTGGTCATATGTCTGTGCAGAGGACTTGTCTGGTTCTCATGGTCTTTGCTGAGGATCTGTGCCGATGACTGTCGTGTCGATGAGGACTTTGCAGGGGATTATCTAGTTGACAGGATTTCTGCTGACATTCAGGGCTTCGTTGTGGTCGTGTCTAGGTGCAGGTCCACCATCTGATCTGGATATGGACCGGATACGGCTGACTATGGTAACCTCGGGATAAACAGAGAGACTAATATTAGCCTAAATGCCATTCAAGTACATCTGGTGTTATAAGAAGTGTTCCTGGTTCCCGTTGACCTAATTTATGCAGACTAACGATCTCTTAACTAATGTGAATTATAGAAATGTGATAATGTGTTATGTGTATGCCAGGTATGAGATGTGTTTTTAGTCTAGAATCTAGATTTAAACTAACAGAGTGTCCCGAACTTCCCGAGCAAGGTTAGAAAGACTATTCCAGAGTTTGGGTGCTAAACATGAAAAGGATCTACCGCCTGCAGTTGATTTTGATATTCTTGGTAAAATCAACTGGCCAGAATTTTGAGATCGTAATAGATGTGAAGCTATAATGTGCCAAGTACCATTTAGTGAGAACCATGTAGTGCTTTGTAAGTAATTAGCAAGATTTTAAAATGTGTACGATGTTTAATATGAAGCCAATGCATTTATGACAGAACCGGGCTAATATGGTCATACTTCCTGGTTCTAGTAAGAACTCTAGCTGCTGTGTTTTGAACCAGCTGTGTTTTGGTTTGTTCATTAAGCGTGCAGGGTAACCACCCAGTAGAGAATGATAATAATCTGGCCATGAGGTCATGAACGCATGAAATAACTTTTCTGCATTTGTCATTGAGAGAATTTATATATATAAATATAATATATAAATATATTTTTTTTTTTTTTTTTTTTTTTTAAGATGGAAAAATGCGGTTTTACAGATGCTAGAAATGTGGCTTTCAAATGAAAGGTTGGTATCAAAGAGCACACCCAAGTTCCTAACTGACGATGAAGACGTGTTAGAGCAACCATCAAGAGTTTGACAGTATTCTAGGTTATTGCGTGCAGAGGTTTTTGGTCCAATAATTAAAACAAGCACCTAGTAATGTTCTAGCAACTACACAAAACACCCTCGCATCCACATGGCAACCACCACCCGCATTCAAGTATTGAGTATTGTGGCAGCAAGTTTTACATGGACGGGAAGCATTCAGATTTTCTTCAGAACAAGTCTAGTTAACAGGTTTGTTTTTTGGTTTGCATTGACATTCTTTAGTGAAACTGAAGGGTTGGGAAGTTGAATAGACATTTTGCTTGACACAAATAGTTTGTCATGATAATTTGAGATCTTTGCCCTGTTGTTTTGCTCATAAATGTGAAGGTTAGGACTCGCTGTGCCTTCAAGTCGTCTGAAGCTCATCTAGAATCAGCTGTTAACAGCAGGGTTGTAACCGGAGTGTGTCTGAGGTCTGTGCCAACAAGCCGGTATGTCTAAGCCTGGCATCCCATGTGTGTTTATGTTTGCGATGTCTGGAGGAGCGTGCAACCGCATAAAGAAAATCACCTGCTCTTGTGGGTGCTCAGATGTTCACTAACAAGCAGTATTTGTTGTCATTGAGGTCAGGCATTAATTACTGATTATTTTTGATTATACAGTACATGATTTGGAGTGATATAAAGTTAACAGATTTTTTTAGATTATTTGGACTGCAGGTTCTGCAATATTTTGGGCTCAGATACATGCATGATGATCTGTGAGTCATATCACATGCTACTGTCCCAGAAAAATAAAGATTGGTCCAGCAGACCTTAAATATGAGACCGGCTAGAACTCCATAACCTCAGTGACTGAAACCGTACCCTGCCCTGAAGATGACCTCCTACCTTATGGAAAAGAGCATGCTCAGGTCTAGACTCTAGATCCTCTAAAGCGTGACATTGAATGAAATGGCAAAAAAGTCTCTTATGTTCACCAAGGCTGCATTTATTTGTTCAAAATTAGAGTAAAAACAGTAGTAACTATTTGAAAATATTATAAAATGTAATTTATTCCTTTAATGCAAAGCTGAATTTTCAGAGTCACATGACCCTTTAGAAATCATTTTAATATGCTGATTTGCTGCTTAAGAATTATTTCTTATTATCAATGTTGAAAAAGATTGTGCTGCTTAATATTTTTCTGGAAACTGTGATACATTTTTTTTTAGGATTCTTTGATTAATAGAAAGTTCAAAAGAACACTATTTATTTGAAATAGAAAAAGAATGATTTTTTTTAAAAACCTTAATGTACAGTATTTAGGATATTTTAGCATTTAAATGATTGTTCCATCTGTAAGTTTTTGTTACTAGCATTTAAACTTCCTATATTAAAGGTGCAGTGTGTAAAATTTAGGAGGATCTATTGACAGAAATGCAATATAATATAACTATGCTTTCAGTGGTGTATAAAGACTTTACATAATGACTTTACCGTTATGTTTTATCACTTTAGAATGAGCCATTTCTATTTACATACACTGCGGGTCCCCCTCTATGTCAAGTCGTCATTTTGCGCAGTAACCCTAAATGGACAACCCTAAATGGACAACCCTAATTCTACAGTAACCCTAAATGGACAAACTGCTCTACAGAGCATGTTTCGTCACTATTTTCATTGGTGATTTTAGAGGCAGCTTGGACTGTCACTACGTTGAATATGCACAAAGAAGTTGTAGTAGTAGTAGTAGTAGTAGTCGTCTGGTTTGTTAGAAGTAGACGGTTCTGTGTTAGAAGTAAGAAGAAACCTCATTGCTTGATTGGCTGCTTTGCTGTCTCAGACAACGACATCTTTGTCTTTGTGTCAGCAACTGTAACTTCTCTAAAGCGCTTCGAAAGGGAGGGGTGAGCACGGTGCTGAGCCGTTGGTTGCAATTTGCAACCTCAACGCTAGATGTTGCTAAAATTTACACACTGCACCTTTAAGTGATTTCTGTGAATGCTGTTGAAAGTGGTTTGGACTGAGCAGCACAACACAAGTTGTAGCCAATCAGCAGTAGGGGGTGTGTCCACTCAATGGGAGAGGAGAGAATGAGCAAGAGGAAGATTTGAACAACAAACTCTTGCTTGCGTATACTCGTGTGTACTGTTAATTTTTTGTTCTTGTTGTTCGTTTGTCAACTTCGCTTTATTTTTCGCAAAGCAATATTTTGCTTTGCTTCAGCTATGATAGGGACACATCCACTCTTGCATTTTGGGGGGTGGAGCAGTGGAGGTAAGGATGTGTTTGTTTGGGTTGATTACAAACATCAACTGTGTTTCTCAGAAATCGCTTACTGCACCTTTAATGGTTGGGGATCTGTGTAGTGTGACTTCAGGTTGATTGGGATATTTTTGCCATTGAGATGACTGGGAATTTAACCTGAATTCACCCTAATTCTTCTGAACGGATATAGTAAAACTTATTCATTGGAGCTGAGAGGTGGGGACAGTGGGGTAAAATTTCTTACTCCCTTATTCTAGCAAAATGTGCATAATTTTTGTCCCATGTTTAACGTTTCAATGTAAATTTTCTGTATGGTAAAAATACAGGGTGGGGTACAGGTAAAAAACACAGGTTTTCTGTAAGGTATAATATTTTATGCCCAAGCAAATTTATCCAGTTCTCAAAGTACTTGGTGTATTACCAAAGTATTAAACCAGAAAAATGATTTGGCCAAAGATTAGTCATGAATTATTGAACAAACACTCTTTCACCATAGTGTTGTGAGGTTAAGTGAAGTAATTTTTATGAATCTAACTTTTGGAGATCATCATTTCAGTTAATGCAGAGAGGTGGGAGTTTATTTGGTGACATTAGGATCACTGGGCTTCATTTATGAAACACGAGCACAACAAATTTCTGTGTAAATTGCTTGTAAAAACAATCTTATGTGCACTTACATTTATTCATTTAACAGATGCTTTTATCCAAAACAACTGTAAAACTGTCACAACAATTTATGTAGGAGCAGTTTTACAAATGATTGCACAAATTTGTCCCGCTTGTGCTTTGTCAAGGAGAGCCATTATGTGGTCTTTGGTCAAGCTGTTTCTGAATATGGTTTGCAATTCTGGGATACTAGCAAACTAGATGAGCTCTGAAGTGCATATCTGTTGATGAACAGACTAAATGTGGACCAGTTGGGTAATTGTATGCAATCGGAGTTCTGCACAGTCACTGTGGTTATGAGGCTGGAAAGGCCACTAAAGAGTCTACATACAGTACATGGCTCCATTTGTATTTTCGTTTGTGTGTGAGAGAGTCTATGAGGCCTGGAGCCAGACTGTGATATTGCAGCTGTTGAATTATCTGCACCTGCCCTCTCTGTCAAAACAAACAGTCAGATATACTGTCAACACTTAACCCCTCTGTTTTCTTTTTGTATTTTTTTTATACTTTAATTATTGTCTCAGAGTTCTTATTCTTGCAATTTAATTACCACATTCAAGGTCCAGAAAAGTAGTAAAAACATAGTCCTTGTGACAAGTGGTTCAACCTTAATTTTATGAAGCGATGAGAATTCTATTTGTGTGCAAAAACAAAAATAATGCCTTTTATTCAACAAATTTAGCTGTTTATGTTGTGTAGACACTGCTTCCAGGTTCTATGTCAGAACGCCGACTCGTTATTGGCCGGCGCATGCGTCGTGCTGCTCACGTAGAACCTGGAAGTGCTGCACTGTCTATCCAACGTAAACAGCGTAGGAGAATTTGTTGAATAAGGTCGTTATTATTTTTGTTTTTGCGCAAAAAAAAGTATTCTCGTTGCTTCATAAAATTAAGGTCACATGGACTATTTTAACAATGTCTTTACTACCTTTCTGGGCCTTGACAGTGGTACTGTTTTTAAATTGCTGTCTAGTCAGAGAGCTCTCGGATTTCATCAAAAATATCTTAATTTGTGTTCTGAAGATGAGCGAAGGTCTTACGGGTGTGGAACGACATGAGGGTGAGTAATTAATGACAGAATTTACATTTGGGTGAACTAACCCTTTAATATTTTTGAGGAGACCTTTGATGCACAGAACATTGTTGTAAAACTTGTAATTCTGGATAATACAGCAGTTTTTGCACTACTGTATTAGTTTTTGCACCACTATGCCACTTCAAGTAAAGATTTGCTGTTCATTTAAGGAGGTGTTTTCTTTAGAACAGTGATTTCTGTAATTCGGATGCATTCAAAATTGATGCTGAAGAATGAACAAGACTTGTTTAACCAGACCAGACTGTATCTTATTGACACCATGAAAACAAAAATGACCTTTTTTTTTTTTTAAATGGAACATTTAAGTATTTATTATAAACAATTTATCTGTGCACGTCATTATTTTAAATTCATGTGCCCCAGTAATCTTTAATCAAAATAACTTTCCCTCCCTCTTTCAGCGACTTCTGTTCTCTGATTATGTTTACTGGCGCGAGGGTGGGGCAACCTGTCACTCAAGTGAGATTCACCAATAGCAAACCACAACCAACCAATCAAATCCCGCCCTACTTTTTTTTTTTTTTTCTCCAAGAAACTTTTTCAGTAGGATGTATGCAACAATAGGAAGAAAAGACTATAGCAACTTCCGTTTCATGCCGACTTCAACGATAATGTTTTATGGTGAAAGTGTGCAAAAGTTGACAAAAATCGAATTTCCTGTTATGCAGAGATTTAAAGATTCTATTTTAGATTTTGTTCTGCACTCTGTTACTATTTGTGTTTTGGTTTGCATAAAAGCCATGCTTTGCTCTTGTGTGTGTGTGCATGTGCATTCCTTATCACATTAGCTCTGCAATGTGTCACCATTTGATTTAACTGCTACAGAGTCTGAATATAATTCATCCATAAATCTCTCACTCCCACTGGTATTGTTTGCAGCTCACCACAGTCTGTCTTTGTCCTTTGAGGTTCAGCTGTGGCTCATTCCCTGCTACGGTTTGAGAAACATCTTTCTAAAAACATCTGACATCTCCCAAATAGAAGTTGAATTTGTTGCTAGTATGATGGATAGAGTTAGAGATGTCTTAGGGCAGTAGGATAATAATATCCTGACAGCAAAATTCAGAATAAAACACTCATTTTTGAATGGGAGTCAATGGAGAAAGAGAGTTTCTGTGAGCAGATGGTTGTGTATGGCGTCTGCAAGCAGGGGCAAAAAGGCCATGCTTACCAGCCAAATCATGCCCTCTTGGTACAGTTTAAAACTTTGGCCAACTCCATTAATCATTACAGACTTCAGATGGCACTTTCCTGTTATACATCAGCTCTGTTGACAATGCTTTGAGTGTTTATGAGTTCCTGTCTATAGTGATTTTTGGATTACAAGAGAGATTGAAGAATGGAGGAGTTTTAAATGCAGAATGAAGGAGCACAGGTTGTGTAATAGCACAAATGAATTAATGTTCAGAATTGATTCCTTGTGTAGATCTTTATCGTTACTTCCTGTTTAGAACGGCTGTTGACGTAAGATCAGCTATTTCCCCAAACTGAGCCAAGAGCAACTCTTGAATAAATTTCATGGAGTGATGAGGCCTGACTGATTCAGACTCTTCACAACCTTATAAGAGCAGAGAATGTGAGTCCTCACCATTTGTAAACCTCATAGAGAATGATGTGTGCTGTGTTTGGAATGGAATAATAGTGTACTGCTTACTGCATACTGCACAGTGTACTGTATACTGCTTTGTTTAATGTTTTCCCTTAATAGTTATATATACATATATACACATGCATGCATACATAGTCTTGTAATCTTTGAAGTATGACTATTTACATTTATTTATTACCATTATAAAGTTAATATTTTATAATTCAGTAAATGGCATCCAGTTATAATATTTTAAATAAGACTATTTTGTTTTTGTTTTTGTTTTGTTTTTTAGATTAATAAATAAAATGTAATTTATTTTTTACCCTTAATATATTGTATGATTAATTTGGTGAATGGCATCCAGATAAAATCTTTTAAATAAGATTTTTGTTTTGTTTTCTAATTTGGGAATGGGATTAATTTTTTCTATATATATTTTTTTATTTCTTACCTTTTACTACAGTTAATGTGTTGTATGATTAATTTAGTGAATGACATCCATTTATTATCTTTTAAATAAGGCTATTTTGCTTTTTCAAATTTATTTTTGATTTATATCTGATTTAAAAAAAAAACCATTCAATTACACTACAGTTAATATATTGTATGTTTAATTCAGTGAATGGCATGCAGCTGCAATTTTAGATAAGACTTTTTATTTTGAGTTTAATATTTGATTATAATTTTTAATTTACTTCGAAATATGCTTATTTTGCTTTTCTATCTTGTTTTGTGTAAAAATGTCTTTTTAGCAGTCCAGCTAAATGAGTCAAGATTTATTTGTTTTATTATTTATTTGATTTATTTCAGGTGATTTATTTGTTACAGTAGAAGTTCAAATCATCACATTGCATTGTGGGATACAGTATTGCATCATGCATTGTTCGCTGGTAATATATTTCACATTTTGTCATAGTATTATGTGCATATATATATTCTGTATACAAAATACATACTGTGAGTATTCTATTATTAAAAACAAAGTGCAAAGACCGTTGAAAGGAGGAGGATGAGAATATGGGTAGGAAAAGACAAGTCCTTTTGAGGAGAGATGTTTAGATAAGAGACAGAACAATGAGACATATTGAGATGGTCCAGGCTCAGGATCCCAATAGAGAATCACTTTCAATCCAGGGCTTGTAAATTCAGCCTAGTGTTTGAGGCAGTTAGAGATCAGCACCTGCCTCCTGTCTGTAAGGTATGTTCGAATGGTTGTTCTCACAGTGCAGTCTGTAGTTCAGCAGTAATTTAAACAAACCTCATCCTGCCAGTAAGCTCTGTGTCCTAATAAAGGCAGAAGATGGAGACCAGAACGACTAGAGAATGTAGTCTGACCGAACTCCTCCTCCAAACTGTTCTGGGACTACAGGTTAAATGTATGAAAGAGAGTTTTTATAAGATTCCAGAAGTGATTTTACCATTTCTACATTCACTGTGATGATGTCTCTAATATTCCCATAAAGGGATACTTTTTTTTTTATTGCTTTATGCTAATATTAGTGCTAAAGATAAATTGGGTGACTGAGTTAAATTGTGTCAGAAATAGAACCGCATCATTGATTATAATGGGTTTTATTGTCTTTTGTCGTGTCACACCACTCACGTTGAACAAAATTGCTTAAATTTCACTTTTTTTCACTTTTGTCGCAGTTGTGTTTAAATATCAACTTTTAGTTATTTCTCATAAAATTCCATGAGATAAATAAAACATGGAAAGCATATGGGGCTGCACAATTCTGGATAAATTGAGAATCATGATTTTTGTTTCAAACAAAGATCACTATTCTGAACAGACGACTAAACAAAATAACGTGATTTACTAGAGATTCTGACCAAATGTTAATTGTTGCAGTCTATTTAAAATGTTAAAAATTGTTTTTTTAAATGAATGATTCAATGAATCGCTCTTAAAACTTCACATGTTTCATTACTGGATGATAGTGGTGCAACGGATCACAAAACCACGGTTCGGATCATATCACGGTTATTAAGTCAAGGATCGGATCATTTTTCGGATCGGCACAAAAAAACCCTTTGCATTTATTACTTAGCCTGACTTTAACTACTCCGATACCACAACAGAAACTACTAGCCTAACTAATACATTATTAAAGGCAAGTGAACAGACTGTAAAAAGAACAAATACTGTGAACTAATTACAAGAATAGATAAATACAACATAAAGTTACAAATAAAATATAAGGTCTAACTGTAGTATTAATTTTTGTGTACAGAAATGTAATAATTAAATGTAAAATGACACTGTTCACTGTATAAAATTAGTATAGATGAATCTTTGTTAAATCTCTGTTTTGTTGTTTGATTTACATGATGGACAACAGCAGGTATTTATAGGTTGCTGTCACTTTAAAAGTAAGACCCCATGCACGCACACATCCGATAGATGCACATCCGAATTCTCACCTCATTCAATTAAGACATAACCGAATGTGTTTAGAGAATACTTGCCGAGAGGGGTATTTTGACTGACATAATGTGTGTATGTGTCCATCCAAGTGCATTGAGGACGCGAAAGAGAAATCAATTTGGAGTTTGCGAGCCATCTGAAACGCGAGCCTTGTAGTGCGTCTGTGTGTACGATAAAAGCGTGGCGTGCGATACTGAATTAAATCCTCTTTTGCCTCTTCTAGCGCTGGAATGGTTTTATATCTATATTTAATGTGTAAACTAGCAAGACAAAACACGTGAAAATGATAACCTTTCACTCTTTTGCGGTTAAACTTGCAATTGATCCGCAAATCACATGTGTGCCGAACTATGGGGCTTGGTCCGTACGGATCACGGATCAACAACGATCCGTATAACCACTACTGGATGAATCGGCGTTTTTGAACAAATCTTTTTAATGAATGATTCAATGACAAATCAATTTTTTTACAGTCACAGTCACAGTGTCGCCAGCTACTGGTGTAACAATGTAATTAATACAGTCTTTATTTGAAGCTTCAAGATACTTTCAAAAGGTGATTCTTTCTTTCTTTCTTTCTTTCTTTCTTTCTTTCTTTCTTTCTTTCTTTCTTTCTTTCTTTCTTTCTTTCTTTCTTTCTTTCTTTCTTTCTTTCTTTCTTTTTCTTTCTTTCTTTCTTTCTTTCTTTCTTTCAAATCGCTACCATAGACATTAGTGTTTGTATCCAAACTATAAACTTTTATCCCAATAATGTGAGTTATTGTAACAGAAAAAATGATTGTGTGTGTGATTTGAAAATACTTTGTTTGTGAAGCTGTTTTATACCTGCTCTCTCTGGGTCAGAACACAGATCTGACTGTTCGCTGTGACCATACTTGTTTCATAAGTATTATAAGGTTTAATAGTCATAGAGCCGAATCAAGATTGCGTGGGTGTGTGAGTTGAGATCATGATCTTTTAACGATTAATCGTGCAGCTCTACATAGTTCATATTATTTGGTTTTGAATTAAGTATTTTGATTAAAAATATCAGACTCTGACAGACTTGGCAACAGTTTGAAACATCATTGAGATATTTTCTGAAACTTCAGAGGAGACAAATGGGGTCTTTTTCTTAACAGAATTATGACTGTGGTTCTTCAGAAGCCATTTCACTCGGATATACTGTACATCACAATAGGGAAGAAAATTCTATTTCATACCGACTTTAATTAATGTTAATTATTTGTTGCAATTATTGCTACATCTGAGACAAGTACAAACCTTTGTAATGTATGCAACATATTTAGGGTATTTTAGGGTATTACATTTAGGACTGTACTTAAGCATCAGTGTCTGTCACACCCTGTGGGACATTGTTGGTGTACCTGCACAGCTTTACAGTGATTACAAGGGCTTATGTCAATAAATGTCAAGTGAACTACAGCAGTGTGCATCTATGTTTGAGCATGGAGTTTTTAGAAATCTCCAGCTTTGTTGATTTTGTGTTATGTCTGTTCTTCCCACAATGCTTTGATGTGGCCCACCATTCGACTCTGTCTCTTGTAAACAAGATTGTTCCTTGGCAACGGCTCTAGCAGTTCCTTGAGTGATGAATGAGTGTGAAATCGGTCTCTGATTTGAATCCTGCTTTCATTGTTATGCCACAACAGAGTGCAACACTCACAGTACAGTTTTTCAGCTGTCTTTTATTTTTATTCTATGAATTTCTCCTATTTACATTTTGTCAGGAAAGTAGTATATAAAAATCAGATGTATTGTAAATAAGAGTGGGGTAAGATGAGCCATTTTTAACTTATGTGGTCCTCAAGATAAGAGAAAATTAGGCAGAAGTACCATACGATGGAAGTGTTTAAAGTAATTTCAGGATGTTTCTTATCATTTAAAATGATCAGAATGCATATATGACAATGGGTTCTAAAAATAGTGTTCCTGTGGCTCAATTTACCCCAGGTTAGGGGTAAGTTGTACATTCTAAATGTAAATTATACATGTCTTTACTGTTGCTTTTGATCAATGTAATGCACCCTTTTAATGCACACTTTGGAATGGTAGTGTATAACATATAACTAGTTTGAGAGTGTATGGTGAGTGACTGACTTATTTAAACTTTACTTTAACGTTATTGTTAATCAGGTTATCTATGCAGAAAATGAATGAGACATTTATCCTACTATTACACTCTATACAATATCTCATATGCATATGTTATTACATTGGTTACACTTTATTTTACAGTGCTGTAGTTATATTGTAATTACTCATAAGTACTGAGTACTATTAATTAACTACATGTACTTATATAGAGTTAGGGTTTGGTTTAGGGTTAGTTGTAAATATGCATAATTTACTGTTATTACTATAGTATGTAGTAACTATGGCACTGTAAAATAAAGTGTTACCTATTATTATTTTTATTGTTTCATCACCTCACATGATGGGTTTTGTCCAGATATACTGTGTTATTGACCTAACACAACCCATCTGGCATACACTCATAGTCCTGCGTAACTGGCTACTAACCTCTAAATTACCAGAATAGACTAGAGTCATAACTCCTTGGCTTACTGGAAACATCGAGTCTAGTTATTTGTGTTTGTGTTTTTAGGTCTCAAATGTACTCTCTAATTCTGCAGTCAGGGCAGGTAAATTAGATATCCCATTCTTAACATCAACTACTTCATCATAGCTACATAAGAATCTTGTATATGTTGTTTTTTTATTGTACCATTTTGTTAATTTCTATCCTAGAATTGGCTAAGGGAGAAGGGAAAATAGAGGTATGACTTCCAGGAGTGAAAGGAATATGATAGATGAGTGAGGTAGTGTGGAGAAGAGCACATGCACAGCAGAGCTGGATAAACATAAGTTAGCCACTCCCCATTGAGGCCTCTCAGCCAATCACATCACACATTGCCTTATTAAGGGCAGCAGTGCTTGAGTGGTCCAGTAAGATAGAGGACAGAGAGATGGACATGTTTGCACGTGCATGTGCCAGTATTATGACTCTCTGGCTAGTATGGACAGAGTTTTCTTAAAAACGCAGCTATTATTTATATGTCTATGATATTTTAGAGCTTGTTTTATAGCTCAAAATTTTTATTATAAATGTATATACTTGGGTTAATCATGAAAAACCAATCTTTTGTCGATTTATTTGTATAAAGTTGTACCTGTTTGTAGTGAAACTATTTTTCCATCTGATAATATTATGAATTGCATGATTACAATCAATCTCATAGATGAAATCGCTCTAGATAAGGACAGAAACATTGTCAAGTTTGCATGAATGAAAAACCTAAACTGCTCATAAGTTATCCTTAAAATCCTAGGAAATGATAGGTGAATAACAGTGATGTAGAAGCAACCCTGGTTGTAAGCCGAAATTTGACATAAACTCTAAACTTGTCCCTCAAATCTGATTGGTTGATTGGAATGTTATCAACAAAGATGTTGATCCAGGAACATGATGCACTTGATGAAATCACGTTCAACATGAAGGACATTGTGTGCAGTCTTGAGAAACACTAGTGTAGTGAACCTCGCAGCACCTTTGGCTCTTGGTGCTCCCTCTAGTGCACACTTTAACGTTGTCAACTTATGATACTTTCACACCAAAGTTGTAGTGTTTTATTAGGTTGTATTGGCATATAGCTGTGTGGACCTATTGCACTTTCGTTCTGACTGGTTGGTCTCTCACTCTCTCTGTCTCATAACAGTGATTTGCAGCAACAAAGCGATCATCAGTCATTTACTTTTCAGTGAGAGTTTTTAGGGCAGTTTGATTGACAGATACTTTGGCGATGTGACAGAGTTAACTTTATGCATAGACAAAGATGTTCACAAAATTATGATGCAGTTAGATACAGCAGTCGAGCAGGAATCAGTGTTATTTTAGTAATATTTATATATAGTTATAGTATTTATTCATATTTTCAATTAGCTTTTATTTTGATATTTTTAATTTTAATTAGTTTTTCCCCCAGCAATTTAGTTATGTGCTTTTGTCATTTTTCTTATTTTTTTTCCCCCCAGAATATTTCTATAGTTTATTTTTTTATTTCAGTTTTAGTTTAGTAATTTTAGTACTTCAACTTAAACTTTAGTAGCCAAGGCAACATAAGGTTACATTATTAGTTTTAGTTAACAGTAACAACACTGGCAGAAATACTGGCAAACAACTGTGTTTCGACTTGGCAACTAGGCAACGATTTTCAAGAATAATCATAATAGTTTGTCAATAAAATTAACAGTCAATTTGATTGAATAATCATTAACATTATTATGTTAATACAGCAAAAAGTATTGTAATGTGAGGAATATGTGTAATATATTGGATGGTGTATTACAGCATCTACCAGTAAGGGCTAACTGTTTTATGCTAAACAGCTAAAACTTAATGGTAACACTTTACAGTAAGGTCTCATTTGTTAACATTAGTTAACGTATTAACTAACATGAACTTGAGCAATACATTTGTTACAGTATGTATTAATCTTTGTTAATAATAATAAAAATACTGTCGTTCATTGTTTGTTCATGTTAATTCACAGTGCGTTAACTGATGTTACTAACTAACTTTTGAATTTAATAATGTATTAGTAAATGTTGAAATTACACTCTAAAAAATGCTGGGTTAAAAACAACCCAAGTTGGGTTGAAAATGGACAAACCCAGTGATTGGGTTGTTTTAACCCAGCGGTTGGGTTAAATGTTTGCCCAACCTGCTGGGTAGTTTTATTTAAACCAACTATTGTTTAAAAATTGCTATATGGCTAGCTTAAAATGAACCCAAAACTACCCAGCAGGTTGGGCAAACATTTAACCCTACCGCTGGTTAAACAACCCAATTGCTGGGTTTGTCCATTTTCAACCCAACTTGGGTTGTTTTTAACCCAGCATTTTTTAGAGTGTAACATTTAAGTTTAATAAATGCTGTAGAAGTATTCATTCTTAGTTCATGTTAACTAATGTTAACTAATGAAACCTTATTTAAGTTACCAACTCAACCTCTTTGGCAGTGCAGCAGAAGCAGAATCCAGATGATCCACAAAATGTCCTGTCGCACTCGTAACGGATAGCATAAAAGCTCAAAATTACATGGAAGGTAGCTTTTATCTTGTTTAGCTGTCTTTAGTGTGTGCATTTTAAGAATATAGCATTTTCTTATAACACAGCTTGATTTTTAGTAAAGCTTCACATTCATTTAGCTTGTTTTTCTGACTAAAAGATGTTAAAAGCAGTTCAGACTTAATTAAAGACTCTTGTCTTTGCATCACCGAGTATTTGTGACTCCTGGATTGCTGACGCATGTGTGAGTGTGTGTAAATGTAGCAGCGATCATGTCATAAGTCCAGGAATCCTTCGTGCTCCCACAATCCACTTTTATCATCTAGGCTAATTTCTGCCTGTAATCAGATTACTGCCTGTGAGCTGCCTTAGCACCTCTCTCTCTCTCTCTCTCTCTCTCTCTCTACCACCCTCCCATGTGTTTGCTTTAGCCCTGCAGTTTTGCCTGTGTGCATTTCCATCACGTTGAGTCCGTCCGTGGCGGTCCCTCTCTCTCTCTTGCTCTTTCTTCGTCTGTCTGAGCCTGTGATTAGGTCTATCTGTCCTTTTCCTCTCTTTCATCTGTTTTCTTCTTTCCTTTTCATTCCAACATGTTTCAAAACCCGTGGATTGCTAACTATCTCAACCATGTCACACAGTGTAGTCAAGGTAAGTGTGGAACTCTCTGTGCCCGGTTACTGTTACCAGGCAGTGAGGCTGATTTATGGGGACTTGAGTAAAATGGTTAAAGGGTCATTGATTGAATAGTTACAGAACAGAAAGGATTGCACAGTTGTTTGATTTCAAGAAAGGATGGCTTTGTTTTAAGTAATTTGGCAAAAATATTTAATTTAATAGTACAAAACAGAAGTATATGACTCTTTTATATTTTGTATATCTTTTGTATATTTTCTCTTGTTCTTTTGGGCATGAAGATTGATTAATTGATCAGATGAAGTCTAAATAGTTGTGGTGTGCTAAAGGTTACTGTGAACTTCGAAGTGATTGGTGATGGACCTCGATATGACCATTTGGAGATAGTCCGCATCAGCTGATGACTGTTGCCAAAGGGATCGAAGTGATCATTCTGCCTGGAGTTAGTGTAGAAAATTGACAGCCCTGTCAATGGAATAGAAAGTATGCTTTTTTTTGTTTGGAAATTGAGTAAATATTGTGTAAAATAAGTGTTGAATTAAATTCTGCATCACTACATTTCTATATTTGCTTTCATTATTTTGTATAATATATACAGTATATACACTGCTGGCCAAAATAAAGTTGCTGTTTGGATTTAAATAGGCATATACTTAAGAGTCTATGACTGGATCATTATTGCTGTGATTACGTTTCTAGCATGTTATATGCTTGGGAACAGGTTTTTAACCCTAACTGATGGAGTGTGTAGCTTTTCATTTCTTAAACAACCATGTAGGAAGACACATCATGGCCATATTCCAGGATGACAATGTCAAGATTCGTCAGGCTCAAATTGTTAAAGAATGGTTGGGAGGGAGCATGAAGTATCATTTTCACACATGAATTGGCACCTCTGAGTCCAGACACACTTTAAATTGACGCACCTCTTGATGTAAATAACATCACAACATTTATTTCTGTCAAGAGGTGCATCAGTTTTTTTGTCAAGATCTTTTGTATTGATACTGCAAGAGTCAAGCACTCTGTAAATCTCCTCCAGCACATCCCAAAGACTGTCAGTGAATCTAAGGTCTGGAACTAAAAGAACTGTTCTTAAACATATAACATACTAGAAACATAATAATCACAGCAATAATGATCCAGTCATAGACTCTTAAGTATTTGCCTATTACAGCGACTTTTTTTGGCCGAGCAGTAGCTTAAATAATTGTATTGGCCATCAGTAAATCTGCTCTCCAGAGAACGGTATTGACATGAACCATTTTTAAAAAAAAATCAACATTAAACACTTGGCCATGCAATTGATAATGACTTATGTTTTAGTAATTGTTCATCAAAGGCAACAAGACGGCATTCAAGCATAATTATGAATTCATATAATTTTATCCATGTGCAGGCCAAAAACAACTAACCTCTACAGTAAATGATTCTGGATAGAGTGTATATTGGCTAGGCTGATTATTCAGCCAATTTTTTTTTTTTTTTAAGATTTATTTTTTGGTATTTTTGCCTTTTATTATGATAGTGGAGTGGGAGACAGAGGGGAATGGGATCAGGAAGGGTCCGTGAGCCAGGACTCCAACTCGGGACGCCCAAAGCGCAACAGCGCTATATGTCAGCGCTGCCCACAAGGCTATCAGAAATGTTTCTTGAGCTGCAAATCAGCAAATTAGAATGAATTATGAAGGATCGTTTGACACTGAAGACTGGAGTGATGTCTTTAATGGCCAATAAGTGACTTTAAAATACATTATTATAGAAAAGTTATTCTAAATTTCATATTTTAGAATATGAATGTATTTTCCTCTCTATTTTACTGTATTTTTGATCAATTAAATGCAGCCTTGTTGAGCATAAGAGCTATTGACATCTTGCTCATCAGATAAAAGTATGAACATCAGCCATTGAAAGACCTGTCATTCAACTACTAAACTTAAATCAGGTCTTGTTGAAGTGGAACAGTTCAATAGTGGAATAGCCTGTCTCAGTTTAAGATATTTTGTTAAGCCAAATCTCTCTTTTTCAACTGCCAAAGTTTCAGAGTCGCAACTGATTTGGTGTCGCATCTCAGCAGTGCCTGCAGCTGTCACACTGTGTGTAAACCTGCATGTAATGTGTTGATCATGAAATGACCCCTGACTCTGTGTCAACACTGTTAAAATGTGCTAATGGCAGGACGTGATAATTGTGCTGTCCACACATTAGATCATAAAATCCTTTACACAAACCTTGTGTAAAAGTGGTTTACTGGACGTTTGTCTTTCTGTGCTGTGAACTACATGTGTTTTAAGAAGGAGGGTGAACCTTTGAGCAGGGCCTATTTTTTACCCTGATCACCCCAACTAGTATTTTTAGACAATGCCTTGTTCTTCTCCTCTCCACTCTGCTAATTTGTAGCTGTCAGCATCCTGAAGTGATTCTCTGGCAATCCTGAGACGGAAACTCGTCCAGTAGACTTCATTTAAGTTAATTAGGATGTCTTCACACCCACGGTTTCTTTGTTCTTCTCAGCTTGTTCTTGGAGCGAACCCTCCCCAGCCCAGGTGCTCCATTTGGAGGGGGTAAATTTATCATTCGACCAACACTGGAGAATGTTAAACGCAGTAACTTAAGCTGTTGACTGTACAGCGGGGTAAAAAATAAAAATTACGATGGGTTTAAATGGCCAAAACATGAAGTTAAGATGAAGTGTTATTAAAATTGTTGTTATTATTGGCAACAGGAGGAGATATTCTGGATAAAAATGCCACTAAAATTTTTGTCACAAGATAAATTTGTGTCTTTCCTGATCCTAATGAATTCTTTAGTTGCTTAACTTCACAGTAAGCAACATTAAATAAAATTTAATTACACAAAACTATTCAAGTTCAGCTGGTAAATTCCGTTTGTGTGTGCACAAATGTTTCATTTTATGTACGTCAGTATAATACGAGATGTTTCTTGGCTAGATTTTGTGAATTGTCTTGTAAAAGTCAGCTAACACTTAACAGAATCTCAGACATACTGTATATTTCTAAACATTCTTTTAAGAGTTTGTCTTGTTTCTTTTTGCAGGCTTTGTCCGTGACGCTTCTGCTAAGCTCTACAGCCCTGCACTACTAAAGAAAAGCACAATAAGGTTAGAATACATACATCTTGCCTTTTTTAAATTTGTTTTGTTTTAACCCCAACATTTGTCTTTGTTTTAAACTGTCTCCATAAGTCTATAGCTGAATTAAATCCTGAATTAATCCCTTTATGTTCTTTAATACTTAACTCTAAATGGGTTGATAAGAGAGATTAGAGATTTTCTGCCCAAACTGTCTCTTTACAGTAGCTCTGCTCCAAACCTTAGTGAGCTGTCTGCCTACACAGCATTTATAAGGCAATCCCAGCACGCACTGCAACAACTTGAATCTAAAATGGTGGACAAATCTGCTAAATGAATAAAATGTAAATTTACAAAGTCACAATCTAAGCAAAAGTACATATGTGTATGTATACATGTGAAAATACTATTAGAAATGTTGCATTGCTAAAAACTGATCTAAATAAATCTAAATAAATGGACTGTTTCACCCAATGTTTGTGTGTGCTATGTGTTTTTGAGCTTAGAATAGGCCTTATCTTTTCATTAGCTTAGCAGCATGTGTTAATGCTAGACTCTATTGGAACCAATTGGGTTTTGGAGCAGAGCTACAGTATAGATTTCAGGATTTCTTGTGTGCTCCTGTCAAACAAGCCAGAGGGCCATATATTGGCATGTTTTTAAGGCATCGTGCACAGATGATGTACCCATTTACATCTTTATTCTGGAGTTGAAATAAATCAAATCTTTGCTCCTGCTGTTTCTGAACAGCTTAACAATACCTCTGTTAGATACGAAAGGGATTGTTTGAAATGAAACTGTTGCACTATGGACCTCAGGACACTGATTGTGTTTCTTAAGTATCTTGAGATAAATGGAAAGGGCAGATGTTTTGGTTACTGTAATCACAAATTGTGATTGGTCAGGACACTGCAATATATATTGATTCATCAATAAAAAAGACTTTTGCCTAGGAGGCATAGTCTGCTGTTATCATCACAGACCCAGAGTGTGTATGTGTGGGTGTATGTGCGTGTTATCTTTTTGTTGTTTCCATTGGTTAAGCTGTTAAAAGAGAATAATGTGCTCTTGACATGTCTTTAATTTGTCCAAAATAAATGAAAACATCAGTTCTAAAGGAGACCTCACGATCACACAATATGGAACATAACCATGTTGTAGCCACAACTCATAATGTCTTTAATTAATAATCTTATGAAATGGATGTCATTGTCAATGATTGTAGTGTATGTTCTGCCATATATCTTAGTTAACTTATGCTTCATAGTACGAAAGTGGCTAATTTCATGGTATGGAAATGGTAAATATAGTCATATATTAATATCTGAATAATTATCAGTAATGCATGAAATGTAAAGTAACATAATGGTTTTAGTTGGAAATTTGCACACATTCAAATAACATTTAACAGAAATCAGAAATTAGTCAGGATTTTGCATGTTTATTTATAATATCAGTAAAATATATAACAATTTTGTTAATTTAAATTCAAAATTAAACTAAGAACTGTCAACGCTTGATTCTGATTGGTTGGTATGCTACAAGGGTCTTGATGTAATTTTCTGTAATTGAACGGGAATGAAGAAGTTTTAGGTTTGTTGACCACATTACAGTAGCATATCACTTCACATTCTTTCTGGGCGCTTGTAAAATGTTAACTACAGCTTGTTTTTAAGCAAGATACTTAATCAGTGGCTTAGGGGAAGTATATACTATGGTTTACCTGGACTGTTTACTATTATTATAAGTAATTGAAAATGTAATGCACATCAAGGGTATAATGGCCATTAGACCTTTTGTGTATTATTTTTCAATAATTCAATTGCACAGAGTCGCTTATTCATAGTTGCATCGTTTCAATATCGGTTGTGTCTGAAAAGTTTCCATTAATGCAATCTAAACCTGTTTAAGCTCTAATTAGTGTTCTGCTGCCCAGCTTATGAGATTGTTGTGCATAGCGAATGGTGTGCTGTAAACGGGAGTAACTGGAGTGTGCTGTTTGGGATGGCAGGACTGGTACCATGGTGAAGGGGAACTCTAGATGTATAAATACCTTAGCAGCTAATCTATTCCTGTGGTCAGATTCAAGTAAACGTTCAAGATCCTCTATGCTAATTCTGCTTAAAATGTCACACGGGAACACATTGGTAGATTTGCCCACATGCTCATGATGACCTGCCAGTGCAGAATTTTGGAGACACTAAGTGCCAAATCCGCTTTTTTCGAAGGTGTGTAGAGATTAGATGTTGGAAAAATCAACAAAGTTCCAACATATTGAATTGGGTTGGAGGTGTGGCCAAGCAGCGCTTACTGTTGGCTCAGTCCCCTTTCAAAAAAAAGTTCTGGAAAGAACAAAAATGAAATGAACACATTAAATCTACTGTATCTGTATCTACATGACAATAACATGACATTTTTGATTGTTTTGAATCATGCAATTTCTATTTTTGCCTTATCAGCTTTGGTGTGGATGACAGGACATCACTGGTTAGGAGTACTACAGATATTGATGAAAAAATTCTTGCTGCGTTGCCCAAAGGTGAGACATACTAAACGATGTGCTTACAAAGGTAGGCCCGGGATACATTGCACAATTTTTTGCTGTCCCAGATGAAAGATTGCCATCGTGAAACAATCATGGTGATTTCTGTGATTGTAGCTCTTAATCGGTGGTCCTATGTTGTACAGTCAGAGAGGTTCAAAGGCGGCCGTTTTCCCGGTCTTGCGACCAAAGATAGCCTACGATCATTTTCTCACAGTGTCAGAAATTCAGCATGATCAACGCACAGTGTGTTTGCTGCTATGACCGACGTCTATTGACCAGCCAATAAAAATGCGACATGAAATCAACGCGACATGGTGCTAAAACTTAAAACTGCTTACCTTATTCTTTTTCACCGCTTCCTTTTTTACAGAACACATAAAAACTACAACTGCCAAAGTGTGATTCAACATGGTCTTTTTGTTTTACCACTAGTGCATGCTGATGATGTTTTATTCTTCTATAGAAACTTGCATCGTAACCTACGAGTCAATAGGTCTCATCATCGTACAGTGTACAAGCATGTCGTACCCAGGTTTAATAGATCCATGTCGCACAGTGTGATTTGAAATGATCTTATAGGATCGCTAAAATCATGCATTGTATCCCGATTTTTTAAAGTTGGATATTTGCTAAAATACTTGTCATTTTAGTTTCAGAGCTAAGGAAGCAATTTGAAACCACGATCAGAAGTTGCCCAGAAATGAACAGGTACATTTGGTCTTCCAATAGTTTTCTATGCATATTAAAATTAAAATGGCATCTCTATAGCTCAAACAGTTGAGTATAGTGTTGGCAATGCTAAGGTCATGGGTTCGATTCCCATGGAATACATGAACTGATAAAATGTATACCTTGAATGCAATGCAAGTTGCTTTGGATAAAAGCATCTGCCAGATGCAGAGATGTAAATGACTGATTTCTTTTAAAAACTCATATAGTCAGTGTTGAGGAATGTTACCATTACAAATTTTTTTTAAGGGACAGTTCACCCAAAAATGAAAATTTTGTCATTAATTACTCACCCTCATATCGTTCCAGACTTTCGTTCATCTTCGGAACACAAATGAAGATTTGATGAAATCAGATTTTTGATGAAATCTGAGAGCTTTCTGTCCTATGCAACTGACACTTTCACACTTCAAAAAGTTCATAAAGAGATCGTAAAACTAATGAATATGAATTGAGCGGATTAGTCCAAATTTTCTGAAGAGAGACAATTGTTTTAAATGATGAACAGATTGAATTTAGACTTTTATTCACATATAAACATTTATATATTGTGGTAAACAGAAGCTCAAGCTTGTTTGCTTGATGTGCAAGAACCAATGAGGCTCATTCTTGTGTTACGCAGCACGTTTGAGCTTCCACATGAACCAAAGTGGTTTGTTCTCGCGTGTCAAGCAGGTTTGGTTGAGCTTGTTTGTTTGCTGATCAATGTTTATATGTGAATAAAAGCCTAAATCAAATCTGTTTGTCATATAAAGAGATCAAGTCTCTTCAAAAAAAATTGGACTAAACTGCTCAATTCATATGGATTAGCTTTACAATCTCTTTATGAACTTTTTGAAGCGTCAAAGTGTCAGTTGTGTAGCTGTTTATGGAGAGACAGAAAGCTCTCAGATTTCATCAAAAAAGATCTTTATTTGTGTTCTGAAGATGAACGAAATTCTTACGGGTTTGGAACGACAATTGGAATTAATGACAGAATTTTCAATTTTTTGGGTGAACTAACCCTTTAAGTAACTTATGTTGCATCATTACTCTATGGAAAGCACTGTCAGTCTGCCCAGAATGTTGTGTTACCCAAACACTACGTAAATTGGCTTCTCATCACGCAGGAAAGAGAGGATAGCAAGAAGGTTGGAGGGGATTGAGGCTGATGTTCCAGCTGCTCTTAATACAAGCATGCAACATACAGCCGGCCTTGTGACTAATCGGCTATTGGAGGAGGACACACCACGCTACACACGTGCTTCAGATCCTAGTGATCCAGGCATTGTGGGTAAGACACCACAATTCATTGTTTTCTGTAAGCAGGCAATAAACAGTGCACAGCTAAGGCAAGAGACACTATTACTATTGCTATTTGTTATTCTGTTATTTTGACAAACCCCTCTAAACTTTGGTACATAGGAAAAGAGGTATGCTATAACGTTTCTTAGCAATCTAAAACCTGACGGACAATGTAACGGCTGAAAAAATCCCATAGACTTGCATTGAACAAGAAGGCCAGTTCATATCTAGTGACCACAGTATCATAGAATTTTGGACCTGTAAGCAATAGGGCTGTCAAAAGTACCGACTTCGGTACCAAATCGGTACTGAAATTTTAAAATATGACGATACCAGCGTTTCCCCCTGGCATTTTGTGCACTGTTGAGCGGATTCTTAAACATTTCTGATTGGCCATTGTGTTCACACACTCAACATATATGCCTGTGATTGACTACAATGATCAACGCTTCAAAAACATGTTGTAAAAAGACATCTTCGATCTTTGGATTTACCTTTATCATTTCAAGGATATCAGGTCACCGTGTGGGACAATTAAGCTTAGAGTGTCGACTAGAGAAGTAGAAGTAAGGGTTTGGTTTACGTCACCTCAGGACTTCACTGGGGAGATCTGAGGTGACATCAGTTGGGTGGCAGAAAGGGTGGTTCGCCCAGGGCACCATACAAGCTAGAACTGCCACTGATAGACGCCGGCTTTTCAAACTCTCCTGTGTGTATTTGTGCAAGTCATTTTTGAAGCGTGGATCATTGTAGCCAATCACAGGCATACATGTTGAGTGCGTGAACACAATGGCCAATGGGAGGTGTTTAAGAATCCGCTCAACAGTGCTCAAAATGCTAGGGGGGAAATGCTGTTTTTTTTTTTTTTTATTTCAGTACCAACTTGGTACTGAAGTCAGTACTTCTGACAACCCTAGTAAGCAATCATCCAGAATAACCTAGAAACCACATTGCAACACACTAAAAAACACTCAGAATACTCTATCAATGCCCTGCTATTGATCACACATTCCAATCACTAATCTAATTACACAGTCTTCAGAAGTAAAATTTTTTTTAATAAAATGAATTTGTTGATCTCCTTCTCACTCTCTGTTTGCCACTCTACAGTGCGACGCTACAGTCGTGATGAGATGGAAGCTCCAGAGCGACAATCCAGAGCTCGGGCACGTCCAGATCCACAGTCGTCCGTCCATCCTGACCCAGTAGACCTTACCCCAGCAGGGTCTGATGCAGCCAGCCTCAGCTCTAAAGCTGAGCGGATCGCACGCTACAAAGCTGAACGTCGACGACAATTATCAGAACGGTACGGAATCCTCCTCGACCAGGAGGTGGATCTGGATTACACGCCACGCTACACACGTGCACGGAGAGAGTCTGACCTGTCGGACAGAGGGGCTCCTCCTGACAGGGGACGTGGTGAAAGCAGAACGGGGGGCGGGGCATTGCAAGAGCAGGATAAGGGCCGGGATCGAAGCAGCAGCAGGTCTAAATACAGCAGTTCAGGGATAGGGCGGGTCTTCATGCCTTCTGACCCCGCCCCCGATCATGCTCCTCCGTCAGGCTTTGATGCCGAGCGAGAGAGAGAGAGGGCGATGAACTTGGAAAATTCGAGACGAGCACCTGATCGAAGTCCGAAACCATGGCCACAGGAAGCTCCGGTTCCCATGGAGGCAACAGCAGCCCAACCAACAAAGGGTGTTGCTGTTGTCACTGTGGCAAGTTCTCCTAGGACAGCACGCAGAGCTTCGTTGCCCACGACACGATATGGCATCTCTCCTGGAGACCTGTTTATTGAGCAACAAGCTCAAAATATCCTCAGCAGACAGGGGTAAGTAGTGTGCAGAGTTCTGGATCTTAAAAATGTATGTGTTCAAGGACCCTGATTTTGATTGATTTGGTATTTTCTTCCTGTGTTGGCATTCTTCCTATTGAAACAGCAAGTTGGTGCTGGACATATAAGAGGGGCTTGCTCTTTTTTAACATTTAGTTTGAAGGAATGCTAGCATATCGATGGCCTCAAAGTTAATAGGCCTTGGACTAATGGCACAAAACTGACAATTTGATTTTTAAGAAGGGGTCTTTAAGACCCATAAAAAGATTTTGACTGGTTTGGAACGAGGTTTTATTAGAATACAAATGTGTTAAATAATAGGTACATGAATTATGGATAAGGGACTGCATATTTACAAAGACGGATTTACAACATAAGAAAAGCTGCAGACAACAAGAGATTCAAGATCTTAGCTTGCTTAATATTTAGAAATCATCCTAGTAATAGAAATCAGCAAGTAAATGCAACAGGGTTAGCAATTGCCATCATCTATCTATACCGATAAACTGGTGGACCTCGACGAGGACTAATGCTTTGGGTTTTTTGCCTAACTCCGGTAATTCTGAAGCTCTTGAACATACTCCTGGTAAAAATGCTGAATGGACCAGCTTTTGTGTTTAGTCAGTTTCACAGTCATGCCAGAGAGCTGGTGTGCTGGGGTGAAATATGTAGAACTGTTCTCTGGACATCAGCAAGAATTTCACTCTGAAGCTCTGCTGAAAGATACTCCATAGTCGTGGACAAGAAATGCACATTACTTAGTATGACAGTAATTGGTTGATTTCAGACATTTATAAAATTGATCTCAGCATGAGGAGAAAGCATTACAGCTTTTACAGCATTACAACCTGTTGTCAGTAAACCTGAAAATACAAGTTATACAGTTTTTTTTTTTGTTTGTTTTTTACAGTTTTTTACCAGGCATTCGATGCATGCGCAGTTTTAAGCAATCTCTTGCAATGAGTTACAACCTATGTAAAAATCTTTGTATTCTTTTATGCTAGAGTTGATACAATCTCTCGTCTATTTAGGCCTCCGTCGTCGCTGTAGCTTGCATGCGTTCCGGTGTGTTCTGTTTATGCAGTTTTTCTTTGACTACCTTGTGAATCGATGCCCCCAGTAAAAAGTGAACTATACTTTGTGCTTAACACTCATTATTTCATTGTGATCGTTTCCATAGGAGACCCCTACCATGCCTTTATATCCAAGTACAGGTGCATGTGTTCTATTCAAAATGTTACATAACTCTGAAACTCTAAACAACCCTTGAGGAGTGAGGACTGATGAGATCATCATACTTAAATGAAGGCCCCTAAGGCAGTAATAATGTCAGAGACTAATTGAGGAACCTTAAACTAAAGTTAGGCAAAATAACTATTCAACAAGGAAGAGAGGAAATAATCAGGGGAAGTGGACATTGATGTTTTATTTGTGACATTACAATAGTCCCCTTCTAGAATCTTATTTAGGATTAGTGAAGCCAAGAGTGTGTTTTGTTATAGTGATGAATGTCATGGTGTTGTTTCGGTGGTAACTGGGGTCTGGACCTCTGTGTTCTTTAGCTTGGCAGCTCTTTCTCAGAGCGAGTGGTCCCTCAGGAGAGACATGGACAGTGAAACATACTCACAAATCAACTGGCCATCCAGGTATCAGAGTGGGAGTGTAACCCTTTAAATTCCCTCAGTTGACCCGCTAACTCCATTTCCGTCAGTTGTCCTTATTCTACAAAGTCCATGCACAAAAGTATACATTTTTATCCCCTTGACCCTTTCATATGTAGTCACCATAGATGATGGCAAACCGTTCCCTTTTTAATCTCCCCCTGCATCCGCTGCGTTTTTTTTTTTTTTCCCACTGACCTTTGTTCCTCACCAAAATATGACCAGCTCCTAACAATGTACCTTGGCTTCAGTCCTTTTTGATTTGTTCAATTCATAAAATAACAGGTCAAGCTTATTTTTGTGTCAGTGAGTCACTGCTTGTGGTGAGGTTATCAATAAATGGTTACAAGTAACTATAAATGGTTACCAGGGGACTATTCAGGAAAATGCTAGCTGTAGAGTAATTGAAACAAACTATTTAAGATGAGAATGTGGTCCTTATCCTTGATTTTGATGACACTTTCTCTCATAATTAGGGATGCACGATATTATCATCAAATAAAGGCGTTAAAGGCTTAAAATGTCAACATCGGCATCGGCCCAATATGAAAAATTATGCCGATATTCCTTGCCGATAATAAGACATGTTGATTATGCATTTGCAGTAACTCACATGTGCTCAAGGAGTGCTAGCGACATGATCACATCTGCTGTGTGGTCATTCTTAAAGCAAACTTTTACCTGTATGGTGATAAGATTCATTGTTTTGGATTGCAGTGCTGAATTTGAGAATGCGAGTACAGAAAGATGTGTACGGCAGGGTTGCCAGGTCTGTGCAACAAAAGTAAACCCAATGGCCAGTCAAAAGTAGCCCAAAAATAGGCCATGTCGATTTTCTCCATCTGGCGGCTGAATTTGCCCCTGAATTTGTACAACTGGGGTGTGTTTTGTGGGTTTTGGAGCCCTGAAATCGTACGTACAGGGGTGGAAATCAACCCGTGGAATTTTATTTTACTGCAGACAACACTGGTGTACGGTGTGCAGTACAGTCACTAGCAGCAGCAGCAACAACAACCACCTGCCCGGTTAGGAGTTTTATTTATTTAGGGGGCGCTGAAGGCCCACTTGTTAGACTAATAAAAGGAAAAGTAAATAATAAAGATACTTGTTTCTGAATAAATAAAGCAGCAATTGATTTAAAGGTCAGAAGCTATAGTTTACAAGATCACAAACATGATACTTGTAAATTTAAATAATTGTGTGTGTGTATATATACAGTTTTACTCATTATGTAATATATATTTTAAATGTTATGAAAATAACTTTTTTATAATAAGATTTTTAGAATTTTTACAGCTCTTTTGCTGTACACCATCTACAAATGTTGAATCCACAAATAAGTGGAACTGCGTCTGAAAAAAAACCCCAGCAGTGATTGAGTTTTATTATTGTTAGTTTCAAAGCTTTCAGTGTACTTTCATTATAAAATGAATGTTTTAGTTCTAACAATTAAGTTTTTGTTCTACTGAAACTAACAACTAACTGAAATGAAAAATAATTTCTTTATAATCCCTGCACAGGAGAGACTTTTTGTTTCCAAACAAAAGGAAAAAAATATCGCCATCGGCCAAAATGAGTTGAAAAATATCGGCATATTGGCAAAAATCCTATATCGTGCATCCCTACTCAAAATGATAGTAGGTCATGTTTTGAAATGGATGAATGTTAATTCCTCTCTTTCCTCCCTTCACGAAGAATAAGAGTAAGAGAGAGACAAACAAGGGAGGATATCTCAGGAAGGGGTTCTGATTCAGGGCCAGATGCATCCTCTGTCAGACGTCATCCAACAGTTGCCCCTCCATATTTGGCTCCACGACCTCAATCTGCAAACCAGCCGCGAACACGGAGCACTGAACCCCCAATCCAACAACCGAGTCAGCTAGCAGAGACCCGTCAACAAAGGGCACATAGTGCAGAGCGGCCACGATTCCAGCGCACTCACAGTATGGATTCACCTGCCCTTCAACACATACCTTCAAGTGAAATAGGAAATTATCACCGTGCTCAAAGTGCAGAGCCCACAAACTATGAACAGATTCCTGGTGTACATCCTAGCACCATGGGTCATCAGCCTGGATTTGGGCAAATCAGGCAATCCCTACCAAGGCGAGATACTCAAGATGTTCAACAACCATCACAAATGACACAACCACACTCAGCTTACAAAGACCTCCAGCATCCATTACCTGGTCGAAGAGATGCCCCACCACCTGTACAGAAGTATCGGGCTATCCTTCAACCAGCGCCTTTGGATGGGGACACTCGCCAACCGGCTCAAGTACATGCAACAACTCAGAAGCCTCTACATGAATATGAACAAACCTCACAATTACATCCTTCACATAGGCATTATGGTCACAGCCAACCTTTGCAGTATGGTCCAGTCCAGGCATTACCTCCAGCCTATGGACAAATAGTCCACTCTGGTCCTTCCCATGCATCTAGCCATCTATCCCCACCTTCAAATGCTCATGTAGCTCACCCTGTGCCTGGACGTCCACTTGGCATGTCTGAGATGCTGGATCACAAAGGATGCTTGGCCTCACCTGGTTCAACATCTACTGGCAAAGAGGGTGAAGAGACAAGACGGCGTCCCAGTGCTGATTATAGTCAGGCTGTTCACAGAGAGGGTCGATCAGCATCCAGGGTGGCTCCACCTTCAGAAGGGCTACTTAGGAGCAGAAAGGCTGTGCTACCCTCAGAGATCCGCCGCAGACAAAAAAGTGTGGATGATCCCATGCGTGGACAAACTGAAGAAGTTTTGGAAAGTCCGAGAATCCGAAGATTAGCCAGTCAGAAGAGACAGAGGGGAGAGGTGGAAGAAAGTTGCACCAGTTGGAAGGGAGGGAAGGGCTTGATGGAAGAGGAATGGCTCAGATGGAAGACATGGTGAAAACAGGTGAAAAGGTGATAGGACTACTAAATGACAGGACCAGGACCAGTCAATCTGAGGACAGAGAGATAGATAATGGCTCAAAGAACAGTTGGTTAGGTGAAGATGTAGGACGTGGTGTAAGGAAGATTGGTCAAAGAGAAGAAAATAAGCAAAAGAGTGGAATTAAAAATGAGGAGGTTCAGGTAATTGGAGCACTAATCGGTTAGAGAGGATGGAACAAGGAGGTGTCAGTAAGGTTGACAAATTCAAAGAAAGAGAATGGGAAGTTGATCAAAGAAAAGGCCAAGTTGAACAGTCTGTTGAACCACTGGTACAGGGTGATAAGAAAATCAGTCAAGAGCTAGAGGAGCAAGAAGGCCAAAGGTTCCAGCAAAAAGAAGTGGCAGAAGGACATGGTAGGAGACGACGGATCAATCTGTCAGAGAACGAGGAAGGCAAGTCAGACGAAGACGGATAAGCCAATCAGAAGATGATTGGGAGGGACGTAGGGTGCGTAAAATTGGCCAGTTGGATGAATGGGAAGCACGAGGAGTGCATCGAATGGGCCAACCAGATGATCAGTTTGAAGGATGTGAAAAGGGAAAGCAGAGGTATAACCCACAACTACCTGCAGATGTGAACACCGCTCCCACACAGGTACAGCTAACGAATGAACAGCATTTTCCACACATTAGGGTGGGGGAAACTGGAGGGTACTTGCAGAAAGGTTCCTCCCTCCCACAAGCTCAACATCGTGTGAGTCAGGATGCAGGTGACCTCAGGCCAAAGGTACGAATCCGCTCCATGTCAGATATTGGAGTAACTCAGCGGTCTGCTGCATTGCGAAGTCTTGACCGTGCTGCCAGTCGAGAGTCTGCCATAGTGATGGGTGCTGGGGTTCATACTAAGGAGCCGGGTGCCGTGGCCAATGGTGAAATGGGCACCTTGGACACAAGAGTTTCTGTGGCAAAGCTGAGACATTCCTACCTGGAGAATGCTTCTGGACGCAGACCTGAGCTGTACGTGGACTGGCCTGTCAGCATGCTAAATCAAGATTTTGTCAAAGATGATGATTAAACCTACTAACCTTTAAGTAATAACCCGTACTTTTGGATGTAAAATTCTGCTTTTTTTAATCATATGGAATGCCTTTACCATATGCTGCTGTTCATTCAGAAGTTTAATTTGTAATTGCTGAAACTTTACCACACATCCAATCAGCTAAGTCTGAACGGAGGAATGTTGGATTCAACTAATGGCTTCAATGATGACTTTGCATTTCAATCACTTAATCTAAACTTAATTTAAATCTACTTTGGCATCTCCTCTAACAATATTGGCAGCAAGATGAGATTTTGTAGGGTTACAAACTGTTGGTTCTTAATCTTGCCTTGATCTTCTGTCTTCATCAAATGCATGATTATCTTTACTAAATAAAACTGATTGTGTGACTTGATTTATTGATTGATTTTTGTCTAAACTTTAGTGCCCTGAGACTTTTGTGTGTGCATGAGAATTGACTTGTATGCACACAAAAATGTCTTAGGGTTTTTTTTTTTTTTTACTGCAAATTTTGCTTTAGAGACTCCATACTCAACTAATTCTGAAGGTTATCTTATATTAAGACAATCTTTCCTGTCTAAAGGGAGTCTAAAGGTGACCAGGTTCCCATGGAGACTGATCCAATTGTCAGCAGTGACGGGGAGAGAGGAGCACGTCGGCCCAGACGTTATATTTCCCCTGGTGATGACAGGAAGTCATCTGAGAGGTTTAGAACCCAGCCAATTACATCAGCCGAAAGGCTGGAGTCTGATAGGTACAGTGAAACAAGAAGTCATGTGTTGCACTGAAAACACCAATTTATTATTAGTTGTGGTAAATTGTCACTTTTTATTCTCAAGTCTCCCACAGTCTTTTAAAAATATATACTTATCAGAATTTATTAAAGCATTTTTTGAAAGGTTTAGTCAGTATCTTTAATGTACATTTTTGAATTTATTTTTAAGTTTTGTTTTCTTTAGTCATATCACACCAGTTGAATCATCAGGGTTAGTTATTTTTCTTTTTGTACTTTCATCTTCAGGTCCCGTCTTAGTCCAGAGCTTCAACATGCAGAATGTGAGTCAATATTTATGCAATATCAAACAAACTGTTGTATGAAAATATCAGCAGCATAGTCATGCTTTTCTAACAGTTCTATAAACAGTTAATATTGAGTAACTTAAGTTGAACCCCCCTTTTTTTGTCTAGTGGATGAAGAAAAAATGGATGAACGAGCTAAAATGAGCGTGGCAGCCAAGAGGTCTCTTTTCAGGGTATCAACTCTCTGTAGCATACACAACTTGCTGAATATGATATATCACATGGTGATACAAAAAAAAAAAAAAACACATTACTATTGAATATATATTTAGTTGTTTAATGCCGTTAATATTACATTTGTTTGCATAGCCAAATATTTTTGTTGTTTGTGACCTCTCCTGGTCTGTCTGTTCTCGTCTGGCAGGAGCTGGAGAGGACTTCAGAGGGAGGTGTACCCAAACCTCGGTCACGCAATGCTGCAGTTGAACGGAGACTAAGACGAGTGCAGGATCGTTCACGAACACAGCCAGTCACGTCAGAGGAAGTTGTCATTGCTGCTACGTAAGTAATTTCCTCATTTTTGTGATGTAAAGGTGTTTTGCCACAAGTTAAAAATTCTGTTTACTCTCCTTCATGTCATTCTAAGCCAGAATGCTGTTGTTTTTTCTGTGGAACCCAAAGAGAGTTTTGAAGAGTAATATCAACAAATAATGACTAACTATTAGAAAAGTACTTAATGACAAAGTACTTTTTTCATTTTGGAGCTTGTGGTCATTAGAAACGGTGTTTATAGTATCATGAAATTTTGTGTTTCCGAGAAAAAAAAAATGACAGCACACAGGTGTACAACAACATGAGGGTGAGTAAATAATGACAGAATTTTTCATTATGGGTGAACTGTTTCATTAAAAGATATACTCATTACTGACCATTTAATATTCCCATAATCACTCATTTGATGCTAAAATGACTAATTTCTTTTGGTCATTTTCACTTTAACTCTGATGTTTCAATGATTTGTTCTTCACCCCTACTTTTGCAATAATTCTTGTACGCTTCACTCTACCATTCCTTTTGTTTTGTCCTCCTTTAAAGTTCCCCTGCTCCCCCTTCCCAAGTCATCACTGTTCAAACCACTGCTCCCAGAATCCCCAGTCCTGCCGTAGTCAGCACTTCCATGACTAGCTTCAGGTATCATTTATTTTGTATGCGTTTCTGTGTATACATGTCATGAGAATTTAGGACTTGTTGTCTTCAGCTGCATGCTGTTTCCTAATTTGTTCATTGCTTGACTTGGGCTTTTTATAGAAACAAACCAGATGTGTTTTTTATTTTTTGACAACATGATTGCATATTAATAGAAAATTCAGACCATACTTGGAGAAAAGAGTCTAATTAACTGGTTCATTCATTCTGGTGCATTTTTGGTGTATTTTTCAGTTCTCAAAATGTGTCTGTGTGAATGTTTATGTGCCAGTGCTCCATCTGCTGGTGAATTTAGCGTTCACTCGCTGTTGTAAATTCTCATTGGAAAACAGAATGACTGGCATGCAATTGTGGGGTTATGCAGTTCCTCAATTTTGAAATGTGAGCATGTGACTGTCTGTGAAAAAGTAAGAGTATATTAATGTGTGTGAGCATGTGCATATGTTTTGGGTGTCTACATCGGCGCGTGGTCATCCAGATTAGCTGTAAATAGTCACATGGTAAGTAGCAAAACAAATTCTGCGTACTTCATGCACACTCAAATGTCAGAGGTGTCATCCATCTGTCAAGACTTTTATGAAAGTGACAGGGGGAGAGATGAACTTAAACTAGAACAAAGTTTCACTCAAATTAAGTACAAGAAAACGACACCAATGCATTTGAGTCCTATGTCTTTTTTTTCTTTTCTTTTTTTTTTAAACTGTGTATAGACTGAAACATTGGCTAGGTAGTGAATTGAACTCTGTTTAATAAGGTGAAAATTACACCATTATTTGCACCTGTTTACGTTTGCTAAATTCTTGCCACTCTCTGTACAGTTACAGAGTTGTTTCTACAGATCCCATGAATCTTTTTGATTAATCTTTTATTGTTAGTCCATATTTGTTAGATTTGATCTAAATGCTACTATACTGACAAGATTAGGTCTATGCTTAAAAGATAAATGAAAAATGATTATTATAGATGTAATACTCTTATTTATTATCATAGATGTTTTTAAAACTATTATAGAATAAATAATTAATACAATTATAAATATTTTAAAATTGTGTATATGAGTGAGAGAGTTTAGAATCTCTTGAAATTGAGTTTATATCACGCAATTCTGACTTTATAACTCGCAATTGTGTTTATATCGCAATTCTGAGAATTGCTTGATGATAACTCACAATTGCAACAGTCAATTGCGACTACACTAAAAAAATAACTAAAAAAAGAAACAAATTTACACAGTAAAATACCGTTGAAAACAGTAATATACTATAAAAACAATGCATTCTGGGTAATTGTTGTTTTAAGAAAAGAGGCCTATAGGCTACTTTCTCAAAAAATGACAAAAATATTACCCAGAATGCATTGTAATATACACAAGTAATATACTGTAAAAACAATGTATTCTGGGTAATATTTGTCATTTTCAAGAAAGTAGCCTATAGGTTACTTTCTCAGAAATGACAAATAATATTATCCAGAATGCATTGTTTTTATAGTATATTACTATTTCAATGTAAAAGTATTTTACTGTGTAAATTTGTTTTGTTTTATTTTTTCGGAGTAAATTTTATAGAGTGAATTCTGACTTAACTTTATAAGAAAAGTCAGAATTGTGAGAGAAAACGCTGCAATTACCTTTTTATTTTTTTATTTTTTAGTGCCAAAAACAAGCTTCCATAATGTACAGCTATGTAGTATAATTACTTATATTATTATTAGGTGTAACAGAATAATGAAACGCTTTCTTTCAAGAGTAACTTTTATGAGTGTAATTATGGATAGCTGACTGTATATAGCTAATGTATAAAATCATATTGCTCTGCTTAATGACTGAGTTGTGCACAAACTAGTTACTGGGATTCACACTTACTATAATTGTTTAAGAATCGTTTTGTGTGCAGTTTTGTTAGCAGCCGGACTGGTCTCTGTGTGTAGTGTTTTATTATAACATAACATGTGATTCTCCTCCCAGTTTGCAGGCTTCATCAGCACATGGATCGGCCCACCATGAGCAGGAGAAAGAAGATGTTTCAAAGGAGGCGGTTGCAGGAGAAGAGGGCTTGGGGCCTGATGAACCGGACCTATCAGCACTAAGCCTGGCTGAGAAGATGGCATTATTCAATCGCTTGTCGCAACCCTCTGGCCAATCAGCAAACGGCCCCCGCTCTGACACACGCCAGCGTAGGGCCAACGCCCGCTTTCAGACCCAACCTATTACCCAGGGCGAGGTTGATCAGGTGAGGCTTCCCTCTTTCTTTCTTTTTTTTGTAAGTTCACAAATAAGGATTTTTTTGTGGATACCACCATTTAAGTAAATGGACATTTTTGCTTTGAGCACTCTAAAATTTAAAAAGTCTGTCTGAAATTTCTAGGCTAGTTGCACCAAGTTTACAGAGGTCATGCATTATTATTTGTCAGTTATTTTTGTGTTATTTTGCTGGTATATATGTCTTTCATCCTGAATCATTTAGAAGTTGTATTTGACTTCAGTCAATACCCTCTTGAAAGTGAAGAGATATTGTGCCATTCACAGGAACTTACAAAAGATGTAGATCCGTCCAGTCTCACAGTTCAACCCGCTGTGACTAATGATTCTGTTGGTCCCCCTCAGAGCGAGCAAGTAAGAGACCCTGGACTGAGACTTTTGATTGGCTGAGCAGTGAGAGCTTTGCCTTGGCAGCAGCTGCTGATTGGTTAATTTCTGAGTTTCCGAAAACATTGCATTTTCCAACTGAATATTTGCTTCTGCCGAGTTGCATTATAACTGCTTTGATTTTGACTTGTTTCATTTCTTGATCTAGTAACTGCATTTCACTGCATTCTGTCATTTACTAAACTTTATGTTATTACAAACCTATATGGCTTATCCCCCCCAATGGAACAAGATGTTTGGCAGGATGTTCATGTTGATTTTTATTCATACAGCAAAAGCATATGGAGAACAGGGGCTGGGCTGTCGGTGTCCAAAATTTGGTCTTTTCCTAACACAAAGCTATATATAAAGTCATATGGCTTCAGATGATTTGAATTATTCTATGGTCTGTCTGAATACTTGATTCTAATTGGTCGGATGGTGTGCAACAGGTAGTTCCAAGTCAGTTTAATCACCCTTCTATAGTAATCACTCGCATCATCACACACATCCCTCGCACACAGAGATTCAAATAAATGTAATCTTACACATTACTTTATCTGTGTGTCTGATTTAAAGTGGGCAGAGTGCTACATCTAATGAGCTGTAACTGATGAAAAAAACAGCATTTTTACCCTTCCGGTCAAATATTGCACTGCAAACATCAATAACAGCTTTGAGTGTTCAATGCTGGCAAATGTCCATGGTATAAGTGGGATAATCCATGGTGCTTAATTGTATTTAATGTGCACTTTTAGTGTACTTTAAATCCTAAAAATATATTGTAAAAGCTTTTTGGAGATAATATAATAATGAAATAAGAGGCCACTTAAAGGATAAGTTCACGCAAAAATGGAAATTCTGTCATTAATTACTCACCCTCATGTTGTTCCACACCCATAAGACCTTCATCTTTGAAACACAAATTAAGATATTTTTGATAAAATCTGATGGCTCAGTGAGGCCTGCATTGACACCAAGTTAACTTAGACTTTCAAATGCCCAGAAAACTACTAAAAACATATTTAAAACAGTTAATGTGACTACAGTGGTTCAACCTTAATATTTGAAAGCGACAAGAATGCTTTTTGTGCGGCAAAAAAACCCCAAAAAACTACTTTATTCAACGATATCTAATGAAGGGTGATTTCAAAACACTGCTTCATGAAGCTTCGAAGCTTTACGAATCTTTTGTTTCGAATCAGTGGTTCGGAGCGCATATCAAACTGCCAAAGTCACGTGAACCATTGAAATTTTGAAACACTTATGACACAACGAAGCCTCGCTTACTGAAATCGCATGACTTTGGCAGTTTAATGCACGCTCACTTTCATGACTGTTTCTTAACACACAGTTTTAAAAAAATGCACTTTCTAATGTCATATAATATATTACTTAAGTACATTTTAAATCATTGTTTAAATATTTTTTTTTTGCCATGCATTAAAGAAATACACATTTTGATTTGTTGACTAACATACTAAAGCACATGTACTTGATTAGAATTTGAACTGTAATGTGACATTCTATATTACATATCTTAAATGTACTAAATTGCAACTTCATCATTACAAATGTGTATTTACAAATATTTTTTAAATACTTGATATACAAGTTTCAATAAAAATAACTTTTTCAAAGTATATTTTAGTTTACCAGAAATGCTTGCCATTACATTCAGCAGTACACTTTAACTTTATTTCAAATACAATGAAGCTATTATGAAATTACACATAAAGATGTACTTTTAGGTGGTCAAAAAAACTAATTGAGTGTAATATGAAATTTAACTATAATACATTTTCATTTAATTGCAAATAACATGCAGTTAAGGTCACACTTAAGTATATTCTTTTATAGCATATTATTTCCATAAGAACTCTTTTTAGAAGTATGCTAGAGTGTACTTGATTTTTCACAAGGGACAATTCACATGGGTAACTTTTATGGTGTTTGTTTGTTTGTTTGTTTTTTGAAGATTTTTGGATCAAATCTGTGTTTGCTATGAGAGAAAATCCACTATCAGACAGTTTTTGTCAAGAAAGTTGGATTAGAATTGTGTTTTAAACACCCAGACCTTGATGATGATGATGATGATGATGATGATGATGATGATAGTGATGTAAAAAGTACTGCTTTGCTGCATGTTTGAGAAGTGAACTGATTAGGTTGTTTGGTATGCAAAACGCATCCAATCTCTGCAAGCTGCTTCTGAATGATGTGTTCTGCATATGACCTTTGACCTCTCTGGGGCCTGTAAATGTGAGTGCCATTTAAAAAGACATCTGAAAATTCAACTATTCTTTCTATCTCTCCAGCTGCAAAATGGAAGCGTGAGGTTGGAGCCTCTCTCTGCATCACTGGTCCGCTCTGTTACCGCGGTCACCGCCCAGGCCTCTGTTGCCATGGTGACAAGCGCTTCCCCATCAATGACCGCAGATGTTCGCATGGGGATGTCGGCAGCTCCGCCCTCCACTCAGGCCTCACCCAATCAGACTCAGCTTCCAGCCTATGAGAGAGGAGTTCGATACTTCAGTCTTACAGAGAGTGGGGAAAATCCCACACCTGATGTTCAGTCTCCGCCCCCCGCAGTGCAGCCCGGCCAATCAGCATATGGCAAGGGTGGGGCCGCGCTGATTTCAGCCAATGGCCAGAGGCAGGACGAAAGTGGGCGGAGGGGAAGACTTGGCTATTTAGGGAGAGAGGAGAGAGATACAGAGCTCCCCAGTGCGACTTCCCCTCCACACACACATGCACTCAGACACACACCCCCTCACGGCAGGGGAGATGCAGAGCTGAGCGGCCCGCGGGAGAGGGAAAAAGAAAGCACACCCGTCTCACAGGGAGGCTACCTTTCACCAGACACTCATCAGACGGCAAGAGGAAATGGTACCAGAGCCGTCGTCTCAGGTAAGGTTAGACAAAACCAAAAAGAAAAGTCTTTTAAAAGGGGTGCAAACCTCTCAGCTGTGTCTATTGTTTCTGTACATGCAGTCACACACATGCATGCTGCATGTCTGCACGATGCAGCCGGCCTCTCATTGGGTTAACCGGGTTAACCGGGCTCCCAGCCTACATGCTGCTCGAGTCGAATGTGATTAGCATAATTTATCATACATCAAGCGTGTGGCTCTCTTTGTCTGAGCCGTGCAAAACTAATGATGCCGAAATGAATCGGGCAGAAGGCAAAGTGGAGTGATGCTCCCCTCCGTGGCTTTTGTTTGCGCTCCCCGCCAAAGCTGTTACTATCCATTCGTCTGGAAGCAAGAGGCGTGTATGTGTGAATTGTGTAGTAAAGAGGGAGATGAATGAAAGACGGGAGCGGTGAGATGGATGGAAGTGTGCTCGGCACACATGCACACACTGATACAGACATGTTGTCACCCTTCAGAAAAAACACAGTAGGTTATCAGGTTCACATCTGCCACATGTTAAAGGACAGCCATGACAGCAGAATGCGACAGTGGCCTTTACAGGAAAAAGGATGTTTATAACATGGGTTTATGTGTGTGTGTGTGTGTGGCAGTGGTGCTTTTCACTGCTGTCTGTTCATGTGTGTCAGTTATTGATTGAGCCCTATGATGAGCATGAGTGTAAGCTGATGTGTAATGCAGTTTCTGCGTTTTATGTTTGTTTTTTTTTTGTTTTTTTTTTTCTTTCTTTCTTTTCTGTATGTGGTGCATTGAAATAGCTATGGCTAGACACATATTTTTGTGTATTCTTAATTGGATGGGTGTAAATATTTGAATGGTATATTAGTGTTGGCTGCTTGATTGGCTGTTATACATGTATATTTTGATTGATTTAAACTGATATAATGCCTCTGGTCAATCTCATGAATTCTGACAAGTGTGTCATGTCCAGTTCATAAGTTCACCTCCCTCATCATTTTATATATATAATATAATATAATATAATATAATATAATATAATATAATATAATATAATATAATATAATATAATATAATATAATATAATATAATATAATATAAAATAATATAAAAAGTCACACGGGTGTATTTGTAAGCATTAAGCAGATATTTTGTAAAGTTCCTACCGTAAATGTATCAAAAATGTTTATTTTTGTCAGCGGATATGCATTCCTAAGGACTGGTTTTATGGTCCATAATTTTATTTATTTCATATCAAACTCTCATTCATGTAATTATTATTTTTTCGGTGATTAATTCTCATTAGACTCTTATTTTACTACGTTAAAGTACAAAATATTAAGTCCAAAGTGCTTGATCATCTATTAGTATTTTGATTAATTCATAGATATAATGCCTCTGATTGCAGGATCAATATCATGCTTACCCATTAAAAAAAAATAAAATAAATAATTATAATATTTTCCCCCCCTTTTAAATTTCCACTATCTGAATTCTCTTATTTAAATCATGATTCTCATTAGATTATCAAATCTGCAAAAATTACTTTTTGACTATATTAAATCATAAAATATTGAAGTACATTTTTGTTTATTAAAATAAATCTGCAAAAAATCAGCAGGGTAAAAATAATGCAACAATCTCCCTTAAAGTTAGTACCATAAATACTGCCATGATATATAACTTAGTGCTGTCAATATATATATATATATATATATATATATATATATATATATATAAACAAATACATTTTACATAAAGAAAGGAAAATTAGGTCCTTTTTGCGAATATTAGATTTTTTTAATATATACATTTTATTCATGACAATTAAGCACACCCTAAATTCCCATTACTGTCATGAAAAAAAGTATAGTAATTTAAAATTGTAATGTATTTCTATTAATGTATTTCTATTAGTGCAGTCAAATCGATTATTATATTTATATGTCTGTTTGTTTACACATATATATATATATACACATATTATGTACAGTCGTGCTCAAAATTATTCATACCCTTGGTAAATATGACCAAAGAAGGCTGTGAAAATAAATCTGCATCGTTAATATGTTTGATCTTTTATTTAAAAAATCTACAAAAATCCAACCTTTCATTGGTGAAGAATAATTTTAAATGGGGGGAAAATCTCATTATGAGAGAAATGTTTTTCTCTAATACACATAGAGCATTTGAAAAGTAACTGACACTACTGGAACTTCAAACAGGATGGGTTATATAGTCAGATGAAGCAAAAAAAAAAAAAATGGTTTTTTTAGCAGCAAACACTTAAGATGGGTTTGGTGCACACAGGGGTAAAAAGTACCCCATGTGTACAATGAAATATACTGCTGTATCTTTAATGTTGTGGGATTATTTTTCTGCTGGAGGTCCTGCACATCTTGTTCAGATACATGGCATCATGGATTCTATCAAATACCAACATATAAAAAATCTAAACCTGACTGTCCCTGTTAGAAGTCTTATAATAGGCCGTGGTTGGATCTTCCATCAGGACTATGATCCATAACAAATATCAAAACCAACACAAAAATGGGTCACTGAACACAAAACCAAGCTTCTGCCCTGGCCATCCCAGTTCCCTGACCTGAACCCTAAAGAAAATGAGTGGAGTGAACTGAAGAGAAGAAGCGCCAACATGCAGCTGGAATCTGAAGGATCTGGAGAGATTGTGCATGAAGGAATGGTCACTGATCTCTTGTCAAGTGTTCTCCAAACTCTTCAGGCATTATAGAAGAAGAGTCAGAGCTGTTATCTTGGGAAAAGGAGGTTGCAAAAAGTATTGAATAAAAGGGTATGATTAATTGTGAGGAGTGTGTATTAGAGAAAAACATTTCTCTCATAATGAGATTTTCCCCCCCATTTAAAATTATTATTCTCCAATGAAAGGTTGGATTTTTGTAGATTTTTTAAATAAAAGATCAAACATATTAACGATGCAGATTTATTTTCACAGCCTTCTTTGGTCATATTTACCAAGGGTATGAATAATTTTGAGCACGACTGTATATAACGTATGTGTATATATGTGTAAACAAACAGACATATATAAATATAATAATCGATTTGACAGCACTAATAGAAATACATTACAATTTTAAATTACTATTCTTTTTTGCATGACAGTAATGGGGATTTAGGGTGTGCTTAATTGTCATGAATAAAATGTATATATTAAAAAAATCTAATATTCACAGAAAGGACCTAATTTTCCTTTCTTTATGTAAAATGTATTTGTTTCTTTTTTCCTTTTGGGAGAAAAAGGCATGTTCTTGACCGGTTTTGTGAGATTTACCCTGTAAGGCTCTTTGTATGTGTATTTGCTCCAATGCTTGACCTCATTGTGTTTCTCCAGATGTCCCTGATCCCAGCGTTCCCGTGAGGGCGGTGAGCACTGCTGCAGTCTCCTCCAGAAGTTCTTCACACGCCTCACACTCCCTCACTTACCTCCAGCAAACCCAGTCATACACTCCTCCGCAACCTCAACCAAAACCAGCACAGCACCCTCAAGTCTACACAGCGACACCCACCCGACCCCAAACACAACCCTACAGCCCGCCGACACCGCCACAGACACAGGCCAAGCTACAAACACACCTCGTTTCTGACTTTAAACCTCTTGCCCACATTGACTCGGCTCCTCCTCAGGCTCCTCCACGACAAACTCAGGTGTACTCTGAACCCCAACGGCAGACACAACCCCGAGTACCGCCGCAGACACAGCCAAAACCACAATCCTTTCTTCCACCTCAGTTACATGCCTACGTTCCCTCTCAACCCAAGGTACCCCCTCAAACCCAGCCAAAACCCCAGTGCTTCATACCACCTCAAACACAACCCCAAGAAGAGATCCTGGGAAAATACGGCCCATCTGGAACCATCGTCTCCATAGACCAAAAGCCAGATATCCAGGAAGATCCAGAGGCCATGTCATCTATGTCAATCAAAGAGAGGTGTGTGTTGATTACTTTACTTGCACATCAGCTGTGGGCATACCAGACATCCCACCTTGCCAACTCATTTCCGGGAGATGGCACATCACGCATTAAAAATAATATTATACTATTTAGTGTTGTAAAAATACCGACCGCAATACCAAGTTGGTACTGAAATTTTGAGCGCTGTTGAGCAGACACTTCTGATTTGCCTTTGTGTTCACATGTTCATCAGATAAGTCTGTGATTGGCCACCGGAGCTTTTGAAAGCACATGAAAGTGTTTGAATTTGAAAGCGTTTTGGGAGTGGGAGCTTTTTAAAGCAGCTGTCTGCCAGCGGAACGGTCCTCCTGCTTTCAAACGTTCCTGTATGTATCCGTGTAAGCGCTCTGTTAAGAGCGTCATTGATGTCTATTTACAACATATTTTTGAAGTGTTGATCATTGTAGCCAATCACAGACATACCTGATGAACGTGAACACGAAGGCCAATCAGAGGTGTTTATGAATTTGCTCAACAGTGCTCAAAGCGTCACATTTTTAAAATTTCATTACCAACTTGGTATTGCGGTCGGGTACTTTTGACAACACTATTACTGTTATATTCATTTGCATAAGCCATCTAACACTGGGACTTTCATTCATTAGTATTCATGCGGCAAAAGTGAAATTAATGTAATTTTAGTGTGACAAAAAAGAAGCAGGTGTCTCATAAAATCCGAATGCAAGTAGTCACAGAAGACGCATTTGAAACGCATGACAAACCAGATGTAACTTTAATACATCTTGGCTGACCACTTGTGATAGGTTCAATGAAAACGTATATTAATGCTAGCTGGAGACAGGCTTTTTTTCTTTCCTGCTTGCTCAATTTCCAGGATATTGCATATAATTTGTGGGCGTCAGGGAGCCCCTATCAATATGCTGGAGACTCCCGGACTATCCGGGAGAGGCGGAATGTCTGGAAGGGTTGCCAGGTTTACATAACAAATCCAGCCCAATTGCTATTAAAGACCTACCCAATAGGTTGTTTGCAATCACGTGGTTCTGGTGACGCGCAAAATAACGGTGGAGGGCAAGCAGTGAAAATTAGAATGGAAGAGATGGAGAAAAGTCCTTTCTGTGCTGGTTTAGAAAGGTATAAACAGAAAATCACAACATATGTTGGACGTGATCTTTATGTTATGAAGATGAGCGACTTTTCCACTGAATTGAAAGACTTGATTGTCATCGAGGAGGTAGATATAGACAATGTGAAGCTGCCGTCACGCCGCGTTTAGGTCTAATCTGGGTTTGTTTATATTGCGCTGCCTTTCTGCTAGTGAAGTTAGGGCAGATTTTTTGATTTTCTGTCGCGATTGTGAAAAATGTTACCATTGTAGATCACTTATGCTGAATCGAGAATTGCAACAGGAGCTCACATCATCGTTCAGGGAAAAAACTGGACGGTGTAATACAATTGTTGCCTTTTATATGTGTAAAAACACATTATTAAGGGAAGCAGGCTGAGGAGGTGATGGGAAGACGGCGTATATCAAATCTAATAATGTCACTGATTTAAACCACTCCCTATCACTCAATAAAATAATCACATAGCTGAGTGTTTTTGAAAGTGTTGTCTTTGTTGTTGAATCGACTTCTGTCAGCTTGTTAAACATTTATTTATTTGGACATTTTCTACCATATGATGGCTGAAGCAGCAGCGCGGGACACTGTTCTCATGGTAACCAGATCAACATTGTGTAAACGATATAAACACCTTCTGGGTTCTCGATTTTATCGTTTTGAGCAACCATAAATGACGCAAAACATAAAAATGTTTAGTTTTTGATAGGATTCCTATATAGAAAAATCACTCCCTGCCCTCCAGACTCATTCACGCTGCTGCTGTGACGTCATGTGCAAACAACCTATTGCGTTCCAAGGGCCAAAAAAATTGTGGGGTAAAATCCCGGGCAACAGTGTAAAAGTAGCCCAATTTGGCTTCAGACTTGGCAACACTGTTGTCTGGCATACAGATAATCCCATTTACAGTGATTCAGACAAAATATGACATATTCACATAAAACAGTCAGTTCCCATAAAGAAATTGTTTTTTAATTTAGTAAATAAATAAACATTTTTTAAAAATTACTTTCCAGGTCTCGACAATAGCCATTGGTACATATTATTTACCAAACTTATCACTGACCACAAAGTCATAAATATAATTTATTACAAATATAAATGCTTTCAGTACTTTTCATTCTTACCATTTGGAGTCGGTAGGATTTAAAAAAAAATATTTTTGAAAGAAGTCTCTTATGCTCACCAAGGCTGTTCTTTTAAATTGTAAAAACTATTTAAAATTTTACAGTATTTTTGGTCAAATTAATGCATTTTTTAATTTTAATATATTTTAAAGTTTAATTTATTCCTGTGATAAGCACATGATTCTTCAGAAATCATTCTAATATGCTGATTTGCTGCTCAAGAAACGTTTCTTATTATTATCAATGTTGGAAACAGTTGCTTCATATTTTGGTGGAAACTATGATGCTTCAGGATTCTTTGATGAATAGAAAGGAATTGTTTTAAATAGAAATCATTTGTAATGTTATAAATATAAATCTCCTTGAATAAAAATTAATTTCTATCAAAAAAAAAAAAAAAAAATCTTACTGTCCCCAAACTCTTGAACAGTGTAATATACTGTATATATTGTTTTTAGCTAGAAAGCAAGATTTGTATGTGTCAGGATTAGCTTTGAAAGGTCGCATAATAGCATGTTAAAAGCTCACTCGTGGCATATTGTGGTGTAAGGAACAATGGCACATGCATTGGAGTGTGTTGATGTTTCAGGGTGACTGGAGCTGTTCTCCTTCTGTCTTGTCTTATAAATGAAATTGGGTCATCTCTGCTCTCCACGAGCGCTGATAATGCGGACAGCACTATTTTAGTACTCCAGCCTTCCCCACAGGGCAGGATGAAATGAGTATAGAGAGAACAAACCATGACAAAGTAGTATGAGAAAGCTGAATTGTGAAGAATTATTTATGCTGTAGTATTTGGTGTGATTTCTGAATGATCCCTTCAATCTTCATTTCTTGCATTTTATACAGTAGATCTGCATGATTTTTGCATCTACAATGTTCAAGATGGAGTGAAGCGTTTGACACTTTTCTTTCTCAGGTTAGCCATGTTGAAGAAGAGTGGAGAGGAAGATTGGAAAAACAGGATAAACAAGAAACAGGAAGTTGTACAGGAAGTGGTGTCTGTAAGCGAGAAGAGTAGTCAAATAGTGGAGGAGCAAGGCTTTAAGAAAAAGGTAAGAATATGTTGCCTCTCAACATCAAATATAGAAATGCATTACAGGTTTTATATAGTCATGAGAGTATTACAACAGTCTCCACCCCTCTACCCACTTTTGGTCTATCCGCATTCCTGGACGTGAAAAGTGCCAAGAAATAGCACTTAAGTTCAAGTACTATGTCAAAAATGTTACTTATTTAAAATACTCAAGTAAAAGTAACTACCCAAAACAAAACTTGGAAGTAAAACTGTATTTACATGCAATTGTGCTTTATTTAAATGTAAATTTTTTTCTTAGCTTTTTAAATTGACTTTTGACACAGTAGAGATTTTAAAGGTCCCGTTCTTCGTGATCCCATGTTTCAAACTTTAGTTAGTGTGTAATGTTGTTGTTAGAGTATAAATAAAATCTGTAAAATTTTAAAGCTCAAAGTTCAATGCCAAGCGAGATATTTTATTTAACAGAAGTCGCCTACATCGAACGGCCAGTTTGGACTACATCCCTCTACTTCCTTCTTTAATGACGTCACTAAAACAGTTTTTTGACTAACCTCCGCCCACAGGAATACACGAGTTGCGTTTGTAGAGTGTGTTTGTCGCCATGTCGTCGAAACGCTGTTATTTTCATCCCGCAGTCCAATCACCGGGTCTGATTCCGGCTCAAATTGATAGGGTAAAATTAAAGACATGTTTACAATAACACTGAGCGCATGCATCTCCACGTTATGGTAAGAGGCGTGACTTTTCCGGGCATGGTGCTCTCAGAGCTGTCGAATCACAACACAGGAACCGCTGGCACAATCAGAACTCTTTAAGTATTTCTGAAGGAGGGACTTCATAGAACAAGGAAGTCATCAGCCCCGTTTTTATGACAGTGGAAACAGCGGTATACAGATAAGTAAATTATGTGAAAAATACTGTGTTTTTTTACACGCGAAACATGAACACATGTTATATTGCACACTATAAACACAATCAAAGCTTCAGAAAACCATGAAAAACGGGACCTTTAACATTTTATAAATTTTTATGCAAAATCTCCATAGATAAACCTGTCAAAAATCATTGTTTTCTCATTAACAATTATGACAGTTGTTGTTCTTACTATTATTATTATTATTATTATGATTATTGGTGAACTAAATTCTGCCTTATCAGTATTATTACACTCAAATCAATTCTATTGGCTGTTTAAATAAAAGGAATAAAAGGAAAGTTAACCTTATGTGAGCATGCTTGATTGGCTTGTTAGGATTGGCTCTCATTAGGATTAGGAACAATACTATTTTAATCAAGTGCTTGAGATAAGCTGTAAGTCCACATGATGTATTATTATATGTACTTTAAATTGTCTACATGAAATGTAATTGTTTCCTTGTAAATGTACAAGTATCCAATTTTTACAGAACTTTAAGATACAGATTTTCCAAAATAATACTTAAAGGTGCCCTAGAATTTAAAATTGAATTTACCTTGGCATAGTTAAATAATTAGAGTTCTGTACATTGAAATGACATACAGTGAGTCGCAAACACCATTGTTTCCTCCTCCTTATGTAAATTTGATTCGTGCAAAAGACCACTGAAAAACAGGCGAATCTCAACATAACACCGACTGTGACGCAACAGTTGGGATCATTAATATGTATGACCCCATCTTTTGCATATGCCAGCCCATGTTCAAGGCATTAGACAAGCCAGCATTAACGTCTGGAGCTGCACAGCCTCTGCACAACTCATTCAGAATCAAATGCAAATATCCGCAAAATAAATACCATACTTGCATGATCTGATATGCTGCATCATGAACACTTTGTAAAGATCCATTTTAAACTTTGTTTATGCAATGTATTATAGAGTTGCAAGCTTGGGGGCGGGGATCGCGAGCATTTAAAGGGGACACGCACAGAATCGGCACATGTTTAATTATGCCCAAAAATGGGCAGTTAAAACATTGTATAATAAAAAATCTATGGGATATTTTGAGCTGAAACTTCAGATACATTCTGGGGACACCTTAGACTTATATTACATCTTTTGAAAAAGGGTTCTAGGGAACCTTTAAAATCCTCCTCCAGTCAATCATTTTCTCTTAAAACTCATCTTTGATAATCAAAATTACATTTTTAAATGTTTTGTCCTGTGAAAATAATTTCTTCATGCCTTAAAATAGCTTGAAAGCAACTCTACTCTTGCTTCATTTAGTATACATGGTCACATGAATATGCAAATTAGTCCCCACCTCCACACTCCACTTAAATGTCTAGCATATTTAAAAATTCACCCTTTGTGTTCCACAGAAAAAAGAAAGATGATGCTGAGTAAATGATGGTAATTTTCATTTTTGGAGAACTATTCCTAATACAAACTGTGAATCAGATGTGTTATTCTAATTTGTGAATAGTAACACATTCATTTACTGTCGCAGGCAAAGCTGTGAATTGATTGCCTAGACCTGAAACCTGTACTTTATACAGTCTGATGAGTCATATCACAGAGAGGTGTTCACTGAGTTTTATATAGCAACATGTGCGTTCCTGAGTTATTGTGATTTTCTCAATTCAGCAAGTGCAAAGGTTAAAGTAAACTGTTTTCAGTTTATCCAAAGATAAAGGCCAAGTCCTTTCCAGTTTTTCATGTACCATTATTTCTCTATAGTCTTAGTTTTTTGTCCCTCACACACACAAATGCATCTCCTGTGTGTTTAGGATGAGACTGTTATCACTGAATTCACATCATCTGAGCAGCTCTGGGTAAGCGCCAGCATCTATGGCTGTCCTAGACAATTTTGGCTTTAGCTGCAAGATGATTGGCTGACCTGCTAGTGGAAACTGCAATTTGATTGGCTAGGGCTGACACGCTGCTTGCTTTATCTTCTAAATTAACCATATTTTGCATTTTCAGTTGGTAGCACTTTACAATAAAGTTTCATTTGTTAAAGGTGCCTCAGTCAGAATCAAATACTCACATAATCCGATGTATGCATGCAGCATGCATGACGAACACTTTGTAAAGATCCATTTTGAGGGTTATATTAGCTGTGTGAACTTTGTTTATGCAATGATAGAGTCGAGAGCTCGGGAGGGGGCGGAGAGCGCGAGCAATTAAAGGGGCCGCAGCCTGAATCAGCGCATTTATAATGATGCCCCAAAATAGGCAGTTAAAAAAATTAATTAAAAAAAATCTGTGGGGTATTTTGAGCTGAAACTTCACAGACACATTCAGGGGACACCTTAGACTTATATTACATCTTGTAAAAAAACGTTCAAAGGCACCTTTAACATTAGTTAACATGAACTAACAATGAACAATGGTACTACAGCATTTATTAATCTTTGTTAAATTTCTAAATACATTTTGAATTAGTACAGTTGCATCTGTTAACATGTTACTGCACTATAAATTAACATGAACAATGAAGAATTGTATTTTTATTAGCATTAAAATTTTATAAATGAATAATAAAATATTTGTTTTGAATAATAAAAAATACATTGCTTATTGCCAGTTCATGTTAGCTAATGCATTAACTGTTAACAAATATAGTAAACTAATATTTGCTTCTCTTTAAAATGTTACTGCTGTTGAAATGTTAGGAACATGCTGTAATAAATTCACTTAAAGCGATAGTTCACCCAAAAATGATAATTCTGTCATCATTTACTCACCCTCAAGTTGTTCCAAACCTGTATGAATTTCTGGTAACACTTTAGTTTAGCGTCCATTTCTCACTATTAACTAGTTGCTTATTACCTTGCATATTACTAGGATATTGGCAGTTTATTAATACTTATAAAGCACATATTAATGCCTTATTCTACATTACTGTATTCTACATCTTACAAACTATTAATAAGGAGTAAATTAGGGTTTATTGAGGCAAAATCCATAGTTAATAGTTATTTAATAGTGAGAACTGGACCCTAAACTAAAGTGTGGCTGAATTTCTTTCTTCTGCTGAACACAAAAGAAGATATTTTGAAGAATGTCTGTAACCAAACAGTTGATGGACCCCACTGGCTTCCATAGTAATTTTTTTTCATACTATGGAAGCCAGTGGGATCCATCAATTGGTTGACCATATTCTTCAAAATATCATCTTTTCTGTTCATCAGAATAAAGAAATTCATACAAGTTTGGAACAACTTGGGGGTGAGTAAATGATGACAGAATTTTCATTTTTAGGTGAACTATACCTTTAATCTTATAAATGACTCCTCATTATACTGCCATTATAGATCTTTTGCTTCTCTTGTTTGTCTTGCACTACATAAGATGTGTCCAAGTCAAAATCTAACATGTTTTTTTTAGAATGAAATGTCTTGCTGTTCTAGATGGACTAGATCAGTAGTTCTCAATTAATGAGTCAAACTCAAAAATGGGTGGCAGGTCTGTACTGACAGCAAAACAGTCAGAAGGAGGAATGCAAAATGTGAATTATAAAAAGTAGCTGACCAAAAACATGAAACAATTATTATATATAGACACCAAAATGGTCTGTGTAAGTTATCATGTTAAAACATTTGATGTATTTTGAGCCTATGTAGTTCATATTAAACTTTTTAGATTTCATGGGTACATTTAAATTACATACAAAACTTTACTTTTTCAAAGAGTCCCGTCTCAGTGACAACTGTTGTACCTTTTTACTGGGACTCTTTGAAAAAGTAAAGCTTTGTATGTAATTTAAATGTACTTTTCTTCCTTATTGTGATGTAAATCCAAGCAAAACTGCTTCTCAAACAAGAAAAATGTTGATTTTGATCTTGATTTTGTTCATGAGGAAATAATTGGGTCATTGTGGTTTGCTATTGGTCGATTTCATGTGATAAATCATTCATAATATATATAGGGATGTTCCATAAAATATTAAGAGTTGTCAATTTTAATTTCATGGTGACTTTACTCTTAAAGGTTACATATTACTATCTTAAAGGTACATATTAGTCCCTTTTGAAGGGGAAGTGCTTCAGTCACAGCTTTTGTCCCTGTTTTCTGAGAGTGTACGATAAATAGTGGTGCTATTTTAGTTGCCATTTGATGTCTAAAAAAATCTGCAAAATCTGTGTCCTGATGTGAAACCAGTTGAGAACCACTGGTCCAGACTCGGAGATGTTGCATCTTTTCCTTTGGTTTTTTATCATCATTCATTCTCCATCATCTCTGAGTTATTTTAATCTTCCATCACTATCTACGCCCTGGAATCATTTGTCTCTTGCTCTTTCATTCACTCTTGTTTTCTATCTACTTCATGTTTCGTCCTTCTCCTCTGTCTGTAGGAGCCTGTCTTTTCCTCCACCTACTCTCCTCCTCCTCTCCCATCTACCCCAAAATGCCAATATGTAGAACATCAAGGCCAGGTAAGAGAGATCTTGTGCATTTTGGAAACATTTCATTTCTAACATAACTCTACAAAAAGTATGAATTTTGAAGTTTGCCTATGCATTCATCCTTCTGCCACCAGATGATCTGGGTGTATTAGTCTAGAATTTTTGGTAGATCATTGTTTTGAGATAGGAGTTGCTTTTTCTTGCTGCTTTAAGTGAATCTAGTTCATAATTTATGTATGTATCTATGTATGTATTTATGTATGTATTTATGTATGTATGTATGCATTCATTCATTCATTCATTCATTCATTCATTCATTCATTCAAACTAGAAAACAAAGATTCAAAAATACTTAACATATCCCTGCTTTAATACACCAGCAGTAAAAAATGGTTTTCATTTAGTTTATGAAGGATTCTTATTATTAGTTTGCATAATTTATCCTTTAATTCACTGTGAATGATAGTAAAAAACGCTTATTTCTCTGACAGAAACAGGCAGCTCAGTTAAATTTACTCTAGATATACTCAGTCAAGTCAAGTCACCTTTATTTATATAGCGCTTTTTACAATGCAGATTGTGAGGGCAAATGCATTCATTAAATGGGTGTTGGCAGCATAAATGCATAAATCTAATTTAGATGGAAATGCAGAGCACTTTGAGTAAGGATTACTGCATGTTTGTCTCTTGCTGTTGAATGACAAATTTCAGTATGAACAGCAAAGAGGATAGTCATATTCAAATGTTTTGTAAATGCTTTTGACAGTTTGCTGATGACCTGGTGAATGCTCGTATGATTTATCCTTACATGGTCTGTTCTGGATGTCCAAGTCGTTGGTCTTCCCTTGCTATAAATTTATCAAGATGATCTATAGCCATCATCCATTTTGTCTCATCTAATCAGAAACTTGAAGAGGGGGAGGGGCAGATGTCCATTGAAGAGAGGAAACATATGATCTCGACGCGAGAGGAGGCGTGGCAGAGCACAGGGAAGGGCGTGGCCAATGACTCGGCCCAGTACACGGTGGCTGCCAGGATGGTGAAAAAAGGTTAGAATGTGCAAACAAGTGTACAGGTTATTAAATACTCTATTATTTTATTATTACAGGATACAAATATTATGGAATACTAAAAGAAATCTAATACATTTTCATGGCCTAAAACCAAATAAAAACACATGTATAATAATAAAATAATAAATTACTAAACATTTTAAATGTTTTGAAACTACATTGATTAAAAAAAAACAAAAACATTTGTTACATGGCTACTTATAAAAAAAAAAAAAAGTCATTTATTTAAAAATTAGGGCTGTCAAGTGATTCAAATTGTTAATCTAATTAATTACACAATGTACGATTAATTAATCACAAATTAATCACACATCAAATTTGGCTGAGAAATTACGCACCAAAAGATAATTTAAAGTCATTATTGTGTTAAATGAGAAAAGCATCAAATACAGTAAAATATAAACAAAATATTTTAAAAATCTAAACTATAAAAATACTGTTATTATTATTAAATGACTGATTTGTGTGTATCTGTGTGTGTGTGTGTGTGTGTGTGTGTGTGTGTGTGTGTGTGTGTCTCAGGCCTGGCTGCTTCCTCTGCAGTGATCAGCCCGAATTCTGTCTCCAGTCTCTGCTAAACTGAAGAGCAGTGTGCCGGCTATTTCTAAACCACAGGAAGGTACATTAGACAAACACTCACTACATGAAAGAAGATATTCTTCTTTAGAAAGTCACAAAGTTTGGAAATGTTGTTGTGCCATAATAACTGGGGCAAAAAACTGATGTGCTGCAGAAATTGAGGCCAGAGCAGAAATGGAGTCTGATAAGAAGTTGGAAAAGCTGGAGACGTTTCTGGGGCGTTTGAACAGTAAAGGTGAGTTGATTGATGCAAGATCTGCTCAGTTTCTTGTCCTTTTTTGCAGGAGGATGTTATGAGCCCATTATAGAGGTCAGAGTAAAAAAAGATTATTGCATCATTTGTGTATTTAAAAAGAGAAGCTTCTCATTATTTCAATTGCTGTCACAGTGTCCTAATAATGTACCTTATATTGAAGCAATCTCTCTCTCATTTTCTTGTTTCCATCCTTCCTCTCAGTATCAGGTTTGCAGGAGACGACTCTGACGGTGACAGAAAAGGCAGTGAAGGAAGTGATGCGATTGGATGATGAGGTCTTTTCAAAATTTTACCGCCACATGACAGATATTCCCCGCAGCATGAGTAGCAGAATGCATCTGGATGAGGACTTTGATGCCATCTTTGGAAAACAAACACCAATGTAATTTGTGTGCTTCTTTAATAGGCTATACATACAGTACAAGCATGTACATTTATTTTTATATTTAAAAAATATTATATTTAAATATTTCATTTAATTTTTTAATTTTTATATTTATTTATATTTTTTTTACAAAGCATATTGTAGCTTTTCTGGTGCATTAAGCTTTTTTTAAAGAGGCATTGAAATATTTGACATTGAAAGACTTGGTCGTCTGACTTTTGGCCTTTCTTTGGCTTCCAGGTTGACATCGGCGATGGTGCAGCACAAGCGGGCTGTTCGTCCCTCTCGTAATGTCCAGGCATCCAGGAACCCCTTAAAGATTCTCGCTGCAAGAGAAGACATCCGGCAGGAGTACACAGAGCAGAGACTGAACGTCGGGCAGCTGGAGAGCAAGAGAATTAAACAGGAGAAAAGTGAGTCCACGAGCAATGAATAGAAATGTGCTTCAGTTCAGTGTTATTATTAACTAAACCTATTAAAAATATGTTCAGCAATTGAAATAAATCTGAAATAAGATTTTTATATATATATATATATATATATATATATATATATATATATATATATATATATATATATATATAATAGTACTAAAATGACTAAAGCTGGTATAAAAATAAACCTAAATAAAAATATATCTAAAAACAAATGACAAAAGCACATAACAAAATGACTAAAATGGAATCAAAATGAAAACAGAAAATATAAAAATAAAAGAGAATTCAAAATATAAAAGTATACAGATAATACTACAATAACACAGCTTCTTTTGTGTGTGATTGTACATGTTTTTTTTTATTGAGAACAACATATAAACAATGGAAGTGGCAGTTATAACACAAGAATGAAAGAAAAAGAAAAAAGAGGCATAACTAGTCAAAATAAATCAAATATCTAAGGAAAAGATTAAAGAACTTACATATGTTAGTTTTTAAAGACTGCGAAGTAAGTGACTTAAGTGAACTCAAAATACTGCTGTAAGTCAGCAAGAACATACAAATTGGTTTCTGCTTAAAATGTGCATTTTTGTAAATAAAATTGTCTGCATGAAACTGAAAGTTGCGAGTCTTTTCTTTCCTATTGTGACTTATATCCGAGTGAAATGGCTTCTGAAACGAGAAACATGTAGCGCAGGATTTAATTTCGTCCTTTGGGAATTGATTGGATCATAGGAAATTGGGCATTGCTAATTAAATGGAGGCCAATCTGATTGCCAGTTTGCAGTCAGTTGTGGAGGATATTTAGTCCCGCCCTCCTCCGAGAGATACATCATGAAGAGAAAAATGTAATTTTGAGTGGGAGGGGTGGTTAGCGTTTTTGATTAAATATTTTGAGGGCATATATAAAAAAAAAAAAAAAAAAAGCACTGCAACATGCAGTTAAAAATAAGAATTGTCCATATTGATTTCATGGTCACTTTATTATAAGAAGTTTAATAAAATATATATTGTTTTTCTATTGTAATAATGTGTTTTTTTGTTTTTGTTTTTTTACACGTTTTCCAGTGAGCAAGAGCTCCAGTTTGTCAGATGCAGCCCTGGCTGGTTTGGCCAGTAAAGAAAGCTACAGCAGCGTGAGTCTGCGCAGTGTCAGCATCTCAGAGCAGATGACCAATAACAGCGCAGCTCCCTACAAAAAACTCATGCTCATGCAGGTCAAAGGTCAGTCTGTAACACTCTAACCAGGCACAATGTGATAAAGTGATGTTTGGAATAAGCTGCATAGCCCCGGCCACATTGAAATCCTATGGGTCCAAACATCAGATGTGTTCTGATTGGCTTCACAAAGCCTATCACTTTCAGTGAAGACAGAAAAAGCATTACTTTTGGTTAGAATATTGCAAAACACCCACAAGATGGATGGATTATGATATAAATAGTAATATAGTGATATGTCACTGCAGTAGTATGAGTTTTTGATTGTTTGTGTGTGTTAAACTGTACATGCATCATGTTCCCCAGGTCGACGGCATGTCCAGACTAGACTAGTGGAGCCCAGAGTGTCCTCTCTGAACAGCGGTGACTGTTTTCTACTGGTTACACCTGAACACTGTTTCGTATGGATTGGAGAGTTTGCAAATGTTATTGAAAGAGCCAAGGTATGACCTGACTGATGCTCTGACATCTTACCCACATTATTCTTCATATGATCATGTAGCGCTCTACATCACTGCTATATTGTTCCACTTGACATCCAGGCATCAGAACTGGCCACTTTCATCCAGCTGAACCATGACCTTGGTTGTCGAGCAGTGCTAGTGGAGACGATTGAAGAAGGAGTCAATGCACAAAGCCCCGCAGCTGCAGAGTTCTGGAAGATCCTGGGAGGACCAGCCAGCTACCAAAGTACATACCCTGAAATCAAAATAGACACCATTTATGTGCCATTATCTGAAATTAATACTATTTTTCCCTCTATGTGTGTAATGATCACAGCGGCTGGATCTCCAGACGAGGATGAGATGTTTGAAAGTGCCATTGTGGAGACAAACTGTATCTTCCGTCTGGTGGATGATAAACTGCTTCCCGATGATGATTTCTGGGGGAAAGTGCCTCGTAGTTCACTGTTGGGATCTAAAGAGGTCAGAAAACAATATTTTTTTGAGGTTTTAGATATTGTATAAATATATATAATCTTCATACATTATTTATTATTGCATAAATATGAAATAGTTTAATATTCTTTGCATTTTGTGGTAACTGATACATTTGCAATTATAATTTATTTTATATAATTAGGTGAATTAAACATTTAGTACATTCTCAAATCTATTTTGCATATTTTATTTAATTAAAAATAAAGCTTTCCCCCATTTAAGACAACCAGATTTTCATCTGAATATATGTGGATATGCGTTTACACTGGCTCTAAACAATCTGATAAAAAATGATCTGACACACGTTAGTTATTTTGAATTAACATCTGTACATTATTTTATGTTTGCATTGACACTGTGGTTAAATATGAAATAGTTTAACATTCTTCGACTTTTGCGGTAACTGTATTTTATCATTGATTTATTTATTTAAATGGGTCAATTAAACATTCAGGGGTTTTTATACTCTTCTATTTTGCATATTTTATTATATTTAATAATAATAACTTTTTCCCCATTTAGTACAACCACATTTTCATCAGAATAAATGTGAAATAATATATAATATATTATCTATATTTGTTTTTCTTGTCTCTGTCTCTGTAGGTGATAGTATTTGATTTTGGTAGTGAAGTGTACGTATGGCATGGAAAAGAGGTCACACTGCCACAGAGGAAGGTGGCGTTTCAGTTGGCCAAGCATCTTTGGAACGGGACCTTTGATTATACCAACTGTGACATCAACCCTCTGGACCCTGGAGGACACAACACACTCATACCAAGGTAGTTTCACGCATTTCCACTAGATTACTTTAATTATCCACTCAAATTTGAGAATCATCTGATAGCTTGTGGAACTTTATAGTCTGTGTAAAGTTGTGGGTGTGGTTATTTTTTAGGAAAGGTCAGGGTCGTCCAGACTGGGCCATATTTGGCAGACTGACTGAACATAATGAAACAAGTCTGTTTAAAGAGAAGTTCCTGGACTGGAAAGATGTTTCCAGACTGTCACCTAAAAATGTCATCGAACATCCATTCCAGCAGAAGGTGGGTGGCTGTGTGTATCTGTTTTTAGCACAATAAAAAGCTGCTAAAGAGAAAGGAAAAAATCTTTTGACCTTCATTATTAAGGATGGGAATTGAGAGGAATGTAATGATTATGATTCCCACCCCATGCATAATTGGTTCTAAACTTACAATACCATTCAAAAGTTAGAGCTTGTTACTATTTTTTTTCATGTTTTTGAAAGAAGTCTCTTATGCTCACCAAGGTTGCATTTATTTAATTAAAAATACATTAAAAAGTAATTCTGTTAAATAATATTTTAATTTAAAATAATTGTTTTTCTATTTTAATAAATTTTAAAATATAAAATATGCTGATTTGCATTATCGATGTTGAAATCAGTTGTGCTGCTTAATATTTTTTGTGTAAACTGAACATTTTTAGGCGGCTTTGATGAATAGAAATGTCAAAAGAACAGCATTTATTTGAAATAGAAATATTTTGCAATATTAAAAATGCATTTTCTTTCTCTTTTGATTAATTTAATGCATCCTTACTGAGTAAAAGTATTAATTTCTTACAAAATAAAAGTCTTACTTAGCCGAAACTTTTGAACGATAGTGTATATAACAAAGAAAACCAAACTAAAATATTAAACAGTACAATATTTTTTAGTGTTGTAGTGAAAAAGAATGATTTCCAGCTGTTCCTTTCGAACAGAACACAACTTTTTCTGTCCCTATTTTTCATTATTGTTTTTGTGCTTCTCTTTCTCTTCGTTCAATCCCTCTTGCTGCCCATCTTAGGAGTCTCCGGGCTCAGATTCTCGTTCTGAGTTCCGGGCGTACAGCGCCTCTCTGATGCTGCCAGTCCTGCAGTCGCCCATCAGCACGATTCTGGACGGTCAGGACGTGGGTCGTGGGCACGGTCCGGTGGAGAACGGCTTGGACGACTGCCTGCGGTCTCTGGAGATCAGCACTGTTGCCGTTGATGTCTGGCACATCCTGGAGTTTGACTACAGCCGACTGCCCAAGCAGAGCATTGGCCAGTTTCACGAGGGAGATGCTTATGTGGTGAAATGGAAGTACATGGTGAGCGCCGCAGGTCAGTAACTGCACCGGGACTAATGAGCTGGGATTTGTGTCAGCATTCAAATGCTGTAGGGTTTTATGTCTGTGTACATTGTACAGTAAAATATAGCTCTGTTTGCTTATTGGAATTGTAAGGTGTTGATTAATTGCTTTAATGGAAAAGTGTAATGGCCTATAAACATGCTTGTATTATGAAAATTATACAGGATTTTACCAGTCTCATTCTTAAATATATATATTAAACATCAAATATTGTGTATACCAACATTATATAAAATTAAATTATATTAAATATATATATATATATATATATATATATATATATATATATATATATACATATATATATATATATATATATATATATATATATATATATATATATATATACATACATACAGTCCAAAAGTTTGGAACCACTAAGATTTTTAATGTTTTTAAAAGAAGTTTCGTCTGCTCACCAAGGCTACACTTATTTAATTAAAAATACAGTAAAAAACAGTAATATTGTGAAATATTATTACAATTTATAATAACTGTGTACTATTTAAATATATTTGACAAAGTAATTTATTCCTGTGATGCAAAGCTGAATTTTCAGCATCGTTACTCCAGTCTTCAGTGTCACATGATCCTTCAGAAATCATTCTATTATGCTGATTTGCTGCTCAATAAACATTTATGATTATTTTCAATGTTGAAAACAGTTGTGTACTTTTTTTTCAGGATTCCTTGATGAATAGAAAGTTCAAAAGAACAGCATTTATCTGAAATACAAAGCTTCTGTAGCATTATACACTACCATTCAAAAGTTTGGGGTCAGTAAGAATTTTTATTTTTATTTTTTTGAAAAGAAATTAAAGAAATGAATACTTTTATTCAGCAAGGATGCATTAAATCAATCAAAAGTGGCAGTAAAGACATTTATAATGTTACAAAAGATTAGATTTCAGATAAACACTGTTCTTTTGAACTTTCTATTCATCAAATAATCCTGAAAAAAAATATTGTACACAAATATTTTGTACAATTGTACACATTAAATGTTTCTTGAGCAGCAGATCAGCATATTAGAATGATTTCTGAAGGATCATGTGACACTGAAGACTGGAGTAATGATGCTGAAAATTCAGCTTTGCCATCACAGGAATAAATTACTTTGTGAAATATATTCAAATAGAAAACAGTTATTTTAAATTGTAATAATATTTCACAATATTACTGTTTTTTACTGTATTTTTAATTCAATAAATGTAGCCTTGGTGAGCAGACGAAACTTCTTTTAAAAACATTAAAAATCTTAGTGGTTCCAAACTTTTGGCCTGTACTGTACATATATTTTATTGTGCTGTTGCACATTTTTGTTTTAGTATGGACAGAAAAAAATACTTTTTTTAATAAAAATATTGCTATAATACTTGGTTAGGACTGAAGCTATATAGCAAGTGGACTTCAGGAAAAACTAAAATATTACAGAAGTATACAATACGCCGCCTTTAAACTCATGCACTAGTATACAAATGTTTCTCGCTTCTCTAATTGTGTGTCATTGGATGTTTGTGTCCGTGTGCAGTGGGCAGCAGACAGAAGCCAGACCAGGTGCGCAGTGCGGGTCCCGGTAGGGAGAAGTGCTGCTATTTCTTCTGGCAGGGCAGAAACTCTACGGTCAGTGAGAAAGGAACATCTGCGCTCATGACTGTTGAGCTGGACGAAGAGAGAGGAGCACAGGTAGGACGAGATGCTGGACTTAATGCTTTGACTGCTTTCCGCTTCTGTCTTTCTCTCGCTCACTGCTGCTGTGACTCGTATTCAGATGCAGGTCCAGCAGGGGAAGGAGCCGCCCTGTTTTCTGCAATGTTTCAATGGCGGGATGGTCGTGCATTCTGGGAAGAGAGAAGAAGATGAGGAGAACATTCAGAGTAAGTTTTTGGGTGTTTTAGGATTGGAAGACTGCCTAATATTTTTGAAGTACTGTACATCATGCATACTATACATTGTATGTGCATTTTTTTTTTTTTTTGTATACATGGATTACCCAAAATGTGCAAATATGACCAGAGCACATAGTGTATCCCATAATGCAGTGTACTTGACTTGACCTTCTATTTCGCCATGCCATGTGTGACACAAAGCAATTATCTCTGTCTACATTCATCATTTATTCAGACTGTTCATGTTTTTGCACAATATTGGTTTTCCATATATACCTTGCTTGCATATATGTAATGAGCTCATGTGAAAAAAATATAGTAATTTTTGTTTCAAGTACTATTATTATTAAACATAGTATGCTGTGAAAACTGTAAACCAGCATATTAATATTGGACTGTTTGACCATCTCTTTCAGATGATTGGCGTCTATACTGTACACGTGGTGAGATACCTGTTGAGGGCCACCTGCTGGAAGTGGCTTGTCACTGCAGCAGTTTGCGATCTCGCACATCAATGGTCCTTCTGAGCATCAACAAAGCCCTCATCTACCTGTGGCATGGCTGCAAAACACAAACACACACACGGCATGTAGCTCGAACCGCCGCAGACAAGATCAAAGAACAGTGAGTCTTTCACGCACAAAAATCTTTGTAAAAAATGTAACACGTGAACAAGGATGCATTAAATTGCTCCAGAGTGACAGTAAAGACATTTATAGTGTTACAAAAGTTTCAAATAAATGCTGTACTTTCTGTTCATCAAAGAATCCTGGAAAAAATGTATCACTGTTTCCACAAAAAGATTAAGCAGCACAACTGCTTTCAGCATTGATACTAATAAGAAATGGTTCTTGAGCAGCAAATCAGCATATTAGAATGATTTCTGAAGGATCATGTGACACTGAAGACTGGAGTAATGATGCTGAAAATTCAGCTTTGCATCACGGGAGTAAATTACATTTTAAAATATATTCAAATAGGAACTCGTTATTTTAAATTGTACTAATATTTCACAATATTGCTGTTTTTACTTTATTTCTGATCAAATAAATGCATCCTCTGTGAGCATAAGAGACTGAAAACTATTAAAATATCTTACTGACCCCTAACTTTTAATGGTGGTGTAAATTAAATCTATTAACCAATGATATAATGTCTTCTTGATGTCATATTTAGCATTACAGTAAGTTTTTATGATTGTAATCTGACTCATATTTGTGTTCAAAGACGACCGCTGGAGGCTGGACTTCACAGCAGCTGTAATGTGACCATTCATGAATGTGAGGAAGGAGGCGAGCCAGTGGAATTCTGGGAAGCATTAGGCAGGAAGGATCGTAAGGCCTATGACTGCATGCTGCAAGGTAAAACACACAATGGAGAGTGGGAAGGAGACTTGCATGATTTTGCAAGTTTGCTATCTGTTTATATTTCCCTCGCTACAATATAATTCCGAAAATAATCCATCTCCAACATAACGTAAGTTCAAATGGAAGCATAAGAAAAGAATGCTTTGATAAATCATAATTATTACCCAATAAGCCATAATTATCAGATTAAAAAGTCACAATTATGACATTAAAAGTCAAAATTGACAAAAAAATATTTTGACTTGTCATAAATTCGTCTTTTATGTCATAATTGTGACTTTTATATTGCACAGTTATGATTTACAAAGCATTTTTTTTTATTTGGTGGAAATGGGCTTCCATATGTTTACAAGCCATAATGCAAATGCATATTATAAGAATTCATAGTTTTCCATCATTCAGACTTTATACAAGATTTTACCAGAAAGACCTTTTTTTTTCTCAGGTTCAAATTTTTTCAGTGTTTTTATTTCTATCTTTCTCTCTCTTTGTAGACCCTGGCAAGTTTAACTTCACTCCGCGTCTGTTCCAGCTCAGTAGTTCTTCGGGTGAGTTTGTAGCGCAGGAGTTTTTCAACCCATCCAGAGCTGCAGACCTTGTTTGTTCCCTGCCGTTCCTACAGGAGGATCTGTACTCTGCCCCGCAACCAGGTAAAAAAAGAAATTATACACTTGAACTCTTAGAAAGGAAACAATGAGTCACAAATGATGCATGTTTTCTTCTCTTTCCAGCTCTGTTCCTAGTGGATAACTATCATGAAGTTTACCTGTGGCAGGGCTGGTGGCCGCAGGACACAGAAAGCACCGGCTCTGCCCGCATCCGCTGGGACTCAGACAGAAAGTGCGCTATGGAAACCGTGTTGCAGTACTGCAGAGGTGATTGACAGCCTTATTAGCCAGCAAATCAGAAGCGTGTATCTGAACTAGCACCTTTAATGATGTATATGCTTCTTCAGATGTGGTTTCTGTTCAGTTTATGCTGTGTATACTGATGCCTCTATTTGTCTAGCAGAGAAGAACGAGAAGAAGCCTCAGAAGTCGTACCTGATCCATGCTGGACTGGAGCCTCTGACCTTCACAAACATGTTCCCCAGCTGGGAGCACAGGGAGGACATTGCTGAAATCACAGAGAGGGTGAGACACTGACATCAAGTCAAGTTACCTTTATTTATATAGCTCTTTATACAATACAGCTTATTTCAAAGCAGCTTTACAGGGATAAACAGGGAAATAATGATTTGATGATGCAAACAGATCAATTTTGCTATAAAGCAGCTCTAAAAAGAAAATGGTGTCATTGTTCAGCTGAGGTCAGTTCAGTGTTGATTCAGCTTCGTTCAATGACTGTGTAAAGTTCATCAAATATGAAAAAAGATCAATTCAGCTATGAAGCAGCTCTGTAGAAAACAGTGATGTGTGTCAGTGCAGTCATATCAATAATATTGCTGAATAGTATGTGCCACCAACTAAGCAAACCAGAGGCGATAGATATTTTTATAGCTCCATTTCTTTCTTTAGCTCTGTTCCAAACCCTAGTAAGTTTTCTAACTAGACAGTGTTTAAGGCTTCATCGACACACTCCTGATATGATGGTTGTTCCAGCAGGCAGGAAAAATATATAGTTTTGAACAGTGGTTCTTAACCTTTTTGACTCCAAGCTTTCCTCCACCTCTTCTGTCAGTGTCAACAACAATAGAGGGTATCGACCATTAAGACTGCGGTCACGCCCACTGAGTGGCAAAAGACTGAGTGGCAGCATTAGTTTCAGCCGCAAAAAACACACAAAACACATCCAAAACGGGAAAGAGCTTTGCGACTGACTGTACAAATAGCTTTGACACAAAATCTGAGGTATATTTTTACAGACTGCTGAAAGCAAAAGAAGCAAATAGGTCGCTGCAATTCACAAAAACAACTGGACTCCAGGCAAAGAAACATGGATTTGCAGTTATCATTTTGTGTCAGAATGTTGGATTTGGGGGTAAAATCATACCCTATATATTGTATTGTTATATATTGTGTTGACAACTCATAAATTAAATATTTACCATCTTATATTCTGCATAACTGGGTTTTTAAATAAACACTGACAAAACCTATACAAGTTTTAGGGCTGGACGACATGACGATATATAACATTGATATAAGTGATTACTCGGATTTAAACCTACCTATATTGTAGTTATATAAAATATTCACAGGCAGATTTGCTTTATGTATTTCCCCGGTGTCGAAATCAGGCACATATAAATGTCAGGAAACACGACTCCTGGCTGCATGTCAATATCCATGGATTAGGTTTATTTGACATGTCATAAGGAACACTTTCAAGCCCAACCTTTAGTGTAATCGTTTGTTTTACTCGCGTTTTCACAGTTTCCCCTATTAAATCCAGTCATGCTGCAGGTTATTTTGCCACTCAGTCCAGCTGAGGGAGCACGTTCTGGCGGGAAAGTGACGTCTATGCATACCCTCTATATTTGAAGGCTTCATGATTTTTGGCAACATTTGTTCATTATTTAATGGATAAGCATTTTAAAAACTATTTTGAACTCAAACTACCCCTTAAAATATTTCAGAGATTGGCTAGAAACACACACACACACAAAAGTACAGTATATTCATTATAAAAACTTCCAATTTGGTTTACGATTCAAAGCCTTTGTTTACTTGTGATAAAATTCTGAAGCATTTATTTGCAGTTGTGTGATAGTAGTGGCATTGATATATTGTGTTTGTGTGTGTGCAGGAGGCAGAGGTGTGTAACCAGATCATTCTCGTGGAGGATGTTTTGGCTCGACTCTGTCAGAGCACTTATCCTCTAGCAATGCTGCAAACCCGTCCCCTTCCACACGGCGTCGACCCTCTGAGACTCGAGATGTACCTGACCGATGAGGACTTTGAGGTGAGGCCAAACGCTAATATGAGAGAGATTGCCTGTACAGACTTGGATTTGTATAAAAATATAAAACCATTGCAAAAATGTCCACATCCCTGAATCTTTTTTTCATGTCAGTACAGAACAACGTAACTGCAGCGTTGAGCAGCAGATGCTCTATTGATTTTTATTTATGAATCCAGATTTCAAAACAGTAATTCAATGTATGTGGGAAAAAATGACAAATGACTAATTAAAGGTGCAATATGTAAGATTTCTGTCAGCTAGAGGTCGTTAGAGGTCTATTCAAAACAAAGGCGTAGCTTGATGACAGCAAGTTTGAGCACAGAATCTTGGGACATGTGGTCTTCACCTCACAGCCGGTGGAAACAATCGGAATAGGACTCAGGAAGAAATCATGTTCATGGATGAGATTAATAAAATGGTCCCACTTTATATTAAAGGCAGGGTAGGCAAAAAAATGTATAAAAAACTTTTTTTCAAAATTTGTTTAAACTTTATTTATATATCAATACATAATTAAAATGTAAGTACTCTGAAAAAGAAAGTATAAAAATCGAGTGTCTGTAGACCTCTCACGACTGTTTTAAAGACAGCTCATTATTTCCATTCACTCCACCCCCTCCCTTCTGGGCTCCTTCCAAAGCCACGCCCCCAAAACGCATGAACGTGTGACTCCGACCACTGAGCTGGAAGACGCATTATTTACCTGAGACGAGCGGAGAGGAAGGAGCACGGCATGTAGTGACATCATGTCAGAATCACATGTAATAAAATAACTTATAATTATGAAGATAAACAACAAGATGTATTTTAGTACTCACTATCAAGCTAGCATTTATATTGGTAAAGTTTAAAATATATATTTTTTGATTCGCTAACGAGCTATCTATAAGGCAAAGCTTAAAACAGGTTGCATGATACACGTTTTTCCATTACCATCATTTACACTGTGATGAAGATGAATTTCGTGTAAGATTCATAACATATACGTTGTTCTAAGATCAACAGAGTAACATACACTAAATATCAACTCACAACTGCATTGCAGACACAAAATAATAACACACACATACAACAAAGTGTGTACGACACACACAGATACAAGATAAAGACATCAGTAAACATAGGTAGAGAATATAAAAACAAAACAAAGGCGAAAAAAAAACGTGCAGGTAAACTTACAGGTGAACATGGTAAAAGAGTTAGACAGAGGGTAAAATTATGCACAATTCAACACTATAGCTATCATTATTTATCGTCTCTACTACGGCTCGCTAAGTAATGTTATGTTAGCTATATTACGCAGCTACGTGTGCTAATGACACATGCTTCATGAAAAAATAAACAAAAAAATATGTATGATCAAAATACAAAAAGAAAGATTTACCTGTCCAGCAGAAATAAAGCCATCAAGGAGTCACTTTTCAGCCCCTTGAGTTCCCTCAGTTCTCGCCATCGCTGGAAGCCACGCCGATATTAACTCGCGTTTTATTTCTTTGTTTATCCAAAGACTTTTTGTTCATTGCCTTTTCTTGTACTGTTACTGTCTTCCTTTTTTTGCCTGGTTTGCCTTCACTAACTGCATAGGCCGATACTGTGAATTTAGCTTGCTGTTTCTCTGCCATTGTTTTGGTATTCCTAGGATCCATGCCTCTTGGATTCCCCAAATCAAACGTGCGCGCGCAAGTGGGCAGGTCATGTGTGGCAAAAGGGTGGTTGCCATGGTTGCGAGAGAGTGACAGCCGCCTAAGCCAATCCTATGTTTCGTCCCGGATGGAAATAATGAGCTGTGTTTAATACAGATTAAACGGTCTAGAGTCACTCGATTTTTATACTCTTTTTATCAGAGTTCTTACATTTTAATTATGCATGTATATATATAGAAAGTTTAAACAAATTTGGAACAAAATTTCTTACCTACCCTGCCTTTAAGTGGCCTTAACTACTATGTACTTACATTTAAATGAATCATTTGATACAATGCACTTATTGTGTACGTACATGTTTTTACATTGTACTTATATTTTAAAAAACACCTGCATGTAATTACATCTGTAATTAATTTCTGTAAATACATTTATAATTACACTGTTGACCCATCCCTTACACCTTAACCCCACCCTTAAACCTACCCATACCACCAAACCTGTCCCTAACCTTACCCATTTAGGATATTGTAAGTACTCAAGTGAACAAAATATATAACACTGGCCTAGTGGTTTTTGGATATTTTACTGCAAAAATCGTACATATTGCACCTTTAACCAGTCATGTCAACCCTAAAAAATGTATGCTCACAAGATTAATTCTGTTTAAGCCAGTTTTAATTGCTATATTGAATTTTCAGTTCTGTTTATCCTTTAAGTTCTATTGGTAAATTGAATTTGTTGAGTAGGTTTGCTCAGCCTATGAATGGCTTGCTTAACGTATGACGTGACTAGATACTAAGAATTGAATGTTTTGCCGTTTTAGGCGGGGTTGTAGGGAAATCTGAGTAGGTAAGTATCTCTGATATGGACTGATGTCACAGGGATCGATTGTTTCTATGCTAACAACTTAAACACATTTTCCTGACAGCCTCACTTTTATGCTTCGTCTTCCTCCCTGTGTCTTTCTCACTTTGGGCAACTCTTTTTGTCTAGCTGAATCCAGGAGAGCTCTTTGCCACCCACATTAAATCACACAAGCACTCATGCATGCACACAAACACAATGTAAACAGGTTTCCTCACAAGCTATTTTTTTTTCCACGAATTGTTTACACATTTCTGGGAATATTTTCCTGAGAGCACGGTGTCCTAACTAGGTGTGACATGATAAGCAAGCAATAAATGATATCTCTTCCATGTCAGTGTCACACAGATAGCGATTTGCTATGATAAAGCAACCAGAAGTCAGTGAGTTTCGGCTGTTTAAGGAGACCAGAGACATTTGGCCAATGCAGCAATTATTATATTTGATTAAAATTATCAGTTGCAAATAAAACCGTTAACTCTGATAAAATCTAAACATTTTTATTTTTGATAGGACTGCATTTTGTCCACACTGAGTTTTCATGAAATCTTTCTGTGGTCTCAATTTAATATAGATGATCACAGTTCATTTCCATGTGAAGTCTGCCGTTGGTTGGCAAACAAGTGGTAAGGCTTCTGACACATACCATTGGTTTAATATGTTGCTCAGTCCATAACTGGCTTGCTTAAAGTTGTCTCTGCAGTCTGCACATTGTACCCTGCAAATAGAAAGTATTTTTAGACAACATATAATTTTTAATCTATGTTTCTGCACAAGCAGCAAGAAGATTAGCTCCACTCCACCTACAGTGAATTTGCATTGCTCCAAAGTCCCACTCTATTTATATGTATATGAACGTCAAATTTTTTCCTTTTGACCGATTTATGTTTCGTTTTGCCTTACGTGGGCAGAAAAAGTGACTTTGCGCTGGAAACACAAAGCGCCTGGTTAGGACACAGTGCTACTTTAACCCTTTCCTCTTGGCTTTTCTGCAAATTTAAGATTCTTTGTCCACATGTACACTACTGTTTAAAATAGTTGGGTCAGTAAGATTTTTTTTTTTTAAAAAGCAGTTAAAACTTTTATTTAGTAAAGACACATTAAATTGCTCAAAAATGACAGCAAAGACTTTTATGATGTTACAGAAGATTTTGATTTCAAATAAATTGTTCTTTTAAAACATTCTATAAATCAAAGAATCCTTAAAATGAATGATTTCCACAAAAATGTATACTGTTTTCAACATTGTTGATAATAATACATGTTCTTGAGCTCTAAATCAGCATATTAGATTGATTTGTGAAGGATCATGTGACACTGAAGACTGGAGTAATGGCTGCATTATAATGCATTACCATGAAAACGGTACTTTGAAAACTTTTAGCAGGCTCAATTTTTATGGTATCAACTTCATATTTGAAATACAGCATAGTTGCAGCATTGACTTTGATGATCTGAAATGATCTGCGTGTCGTCTTTAAAAAGAGACCAACCTTAGGTCTGTATTCCAAAGCATTCATGAATTACAGTGATTTAAGTTCAGATTTATGCTCCAAAAAAGGTGAGCATTTACAGGTTAAAGTGTTAAATTCTGTCATTATTTACCCTCCCTCATCTTGTTCCAAACCCATAAGACTTTCGATCATCTTTGGAACTCAAATGAAGAGATTTTAAATAATCTTAGAGATGCCTGTCCCTCCATTGACAGTCTACGCAACTACCAATTTGATGCTTCAAAAAGTTCATAAAGAGATCATACAGATTAAATTTAGGCTTTTATTTACAGAAGCTCAACCATACTTGCTTGACGCATGAGAACAAACCTCATTGGTTCCTCATTGCGGGAGCTTAAACGTACTGCATAACATGAGAATGAATCTCATTGGTTCTTGCTGCGTGACACACAAGAATGAACTTCATTGGTTCTCGCACATCTAGCAAACATGCTTGAGCTTCTGTTTACCACAATTGATGTGTGAGTTAATGAATGTTTATATGAATGAAAGCCTTAATTCATTCTGTTCATCATATAAAGCGATCGTGTCTCTTCAGAATATTCGGACTGAACTGCTCAGTTCATTAGTTTTACAATATCTTTATGAACTTTTTAAAGCATCAAAGTAGTGGTTGCGTAGACTGAACAGAACTGGTGGGACAGAAATCTCAGATTTCATTAAAAATATCTTTTTGTTCTGAAGATGAATGAAATTCTGACAGGTGTGGAATGACATGACGGTGAGTAAATGACAGAATTTTCATTTTTTGGGTGAATGAAGCCTTTAAACCAGAAAACATTTCTTAAATTGTAGTAATAATTTCTTAATATTACTGTTTTTGCTGTATTTTTTTGAACAAATAAATGAAGCCAAATCAAAAAACTTTTAAAAATATTTTAAAAATCTTAACGGCTCCAACATTTTGAACAGTAAGTGTATTTATATTTATATTCCTGTGTGTTTCTCTCCCTTCCCTCACTGCAGTATTTTCTGTGTTTTCAGAGAGTGTTAGACATGAAGAGAGAAGAGTTTGACGTTCTACCCGGATGGAAGCAAGTGAACCTAAAGAAAGCCAAAGGACTCTTTTAAAAACCTGACGAAAATCATCACGGTGACAGAATTATCACTGTCCACTTCCTCCATGACCACCGGTTCTGCGGTCACCTCGGCATTTTGACCTCTTTCGGTTAATGGAGGTGTTTGTTCACTAAAAGCAGGGTAAACGGTCAGGTCAAAGGTCACTTTAGGATCTACAGATGCACCTGCTGTGGCGTCCACTTTTGATGTATCTATTAAGTCTGTGGAGGTGATGTCTGTGTGTGTCTCCTCATCATGTTCATGTACAACGATTTGCAGTCTGTGAGCAGTGCGTAACATCTAAAACAAGTGTTTATCTCTTGAAGTACGTGGAATCAAACCGTTCGCTCACCTTTCCACCTGGTCTGATCTGCAATGTGTTTTTGTTGTTACGTGTACGTTTGATAAGTCTGCTGAAAAATTGGAAATTGTATAAACTTTGTAGCAAACAAAGAAACGGCAGAAAATCCTGTGTGATCGCTCTTAATGTTGTCATATGTCTTAGGATATTCCTTTTTGATTCGAGGGGAGTTTACATGCCGCGTCTGTATTTTTTGTGTGTTCTTCTCGTGTGAATGGCTGTTGCTTGTGGTGGTGATGCTCTCTTCTTCCTGAGGTGTGAGGGACGTCATGTTTGTTTGTATTCGGACAGCATGGAGTAATGAAAAGACGAGAGAAAGAAAAGATATTAATTTAAATGTACAGTATAGTGCCTTGCTTTTGTGTACAGTTTCTATACCAAACACACACTAGTCTGCATTTCAGAGACTTTCTTTGTGATAAAAGAAATAGTGAATAAAGAAAGCATATTAAAAACAAAATTCTCTAATGTCTTGTATAACTTTTCACTGATTTTAAGGACAACATGAGACAAAACAGGCTACAGAAGTGGGAAACGATATGCATTTTTGATTGTTCGGTTCAGCATGTTCAAAGGTAGTCGATTACACAAATGTTTACACAGATAGTCTACACTCTCCTGTTAAAACAGATCCAAAAAATGAAACACAGATAAGTTATATCGGCACTTTTTAATGTAAAAATGAAAACCTATGCAAAGCCACTGAAATGAAAATATAGGTCATTTAAAGTTTTTATTTATAGGCTAACTGCATTCTATAAAGAAAGTTACGACAACCGGATGGCTTCAAAGTGATTCAGACACACTGTTGGAATTTCACAGTGTTGGAAAAAACTTGATAGTGCGCCCTCAAGGCGGGTCTCATTTTTAAATGAAAAGTGAAAGTATTTTACTCTCCTGCATCATTATCTGCTCAAGCTCTTAGGATACAAAGCTATGTCCAAGCTCCAGGTAAATATGGCGTTTCTGACATTCTTGACTGACTAATGATACTTTTAATAACTACCAAATCACTTGTTTTTGTATTTCCTGTATTAAACATTGTGTTTTACTATTGAACACAAGACGTACTTTTACGACGTTTAAAAAAAGTACATTTTGTTTGAAGATTTTGTTTCGTCAGTTTTAATTAATTTCGTCAGTTTTAATGTCGTCGTCAGTTTTGAGATTCGGTTTTGTTATCTAAAATAAAATTTAGCCTAATATTTTAAGTTTGCACGACATAGATAAAAAGTGAAACTAAACAAAATTAACAAATTGAGTCATGAAGATGAAAGCAACAGGATGACCACGCAGTGTACTTCCGGCAGAGGGCGCTACATGAATCCAAAACTATTAACACACGAAATGTTTGCTGTAAGTAAGAAATATACCACAACATAAGCTAGGCTACTATTAAGAACACATATCCTCTTTAATATAGGCTACACGTTCCACCTCGTTCATGTTGTCACACAATATGTGGGCTATTCCTTATTTTTTTTTACCATGGGTAGAATGGAGAATATCTCGTGTTTTTTTTCCGTGGGTGGGTGCTCAACCATTTCCGTGGGAACTCGAGCCCCTGCCCTGACCACATGACTACTGTCCAGTGTGCGTTTCTGTATTTGTGGGTGTTTTCAAACTGGTGGGTGTTTATAAATCATGCAATGAAAATGAAGGATTTGTTAAAGAGGTAAGTAATGAATAAATGATTATAAATGAATTAATTTGGAGATAAAATCATTGATATTTCTAAGCTACAAGATACTGGAACTTACTTACCTACTGTTGAAAACTCATACACACAAAATAATTCTTTCCTCATAATTGTCACATTTCCCCCCAGTTATCTCAGTGGCAAATGGTGTCCCCAATTCACCAATACATAAAATTTGCCTTTTTTCTCAGGTTGAGCTGGTCATTTCAGATAAGAGGATTGACATACTAAAAACAGCAGATGGACGTGTCAAATGATGGTAATTTACAGCCCCATGAACACACCAGTCAGATCAGGACTGATTTGCATAAACTTATATAATAATATTTCTGTTATAATAATATTTTATAAATATTTGCATGTAAACTATGGTTAAAAAAAATATCATTAATGACATGCCTTTCCTTTCTATTAGAAGAAAAAGGGGAAAACATGGAGCCTCATGGAGTCTCTAAAATCAGTATCTCTGCCCAGAGTGGAAGCAATATTTCAGCACCTGTGTTATTAAATTCAACAGTCACTGGAAATATTAATATTTCTAATAATTTCTTTCCAGGTGAGTGGAAGTATCTTTCTCTGTTGGTGGAAATGCCGCAGCCGAACACAGCTATATTAATTCTGTTGTCAATAATTAGAAATGCAGATTTCCAAAGAATCAAATAATATACTTTTTCTAAAATTCATAATAATCTAAAGTTTTCTTATTCCTGCTGTAGGACCTGTGGCTGAAATCACAGGTACAGTACTGATGGGCAAAATTACTAGTATTGCAATTTTTGACCATGTTTGTATGACCTTACCCAAAAATGAAAAGTCATAATTTACTCACCCTCATGCCGTTTCAAACCTGTACAACTTTCTTTGTCTGCAGAACACAAAAGAAGATATTTTGAAGAATGTTGGTAACCAAACGGGTTGACATTTCTCAAAATATTTTATTTTAATTTATTTATTTTTTTGTTCCACAGAAGAAAGAAAATCATACAGGTTTAAAACCATATGGGTGGGTTGCACCAATAAGGGTTAAATTAAGAACAGTTTAGAGTTAATCTAGGATTTGTTAATCTAGGCTTTATTTTAAATCAAGTTGTTTTGCACTTAATTTCAAACACAGATTAACAATTATAATTCTAACCTGCAACAAAGAGTCTATACAAGTTCTTTTCCTGCAATCAAAACCTCCATATACGCTTAATTTTCTCCGCCATGTTGGATTTGCCATTGACAGCAATAATGTTAATATTCCATTTCCACCAGAAACTCTCTCTCTGACTCTGACATAAGTAGCTCTTGCAGAAAAAGGAAATAAACTGTAAATGTCAGCCACAGGTGTATAAAATAAAGCACCTAGGCATGCAGACTGCTTCTACAAACATTTGTGAAAGAATGGGTCACTCTCAGGAGCTCAGTGAATTCAAGCGTGGTACCGTGATTGGTTGTCACCTGTGCGATAAGTCCATTCGTGAAATTTCCTCACTACTAAATATTCCACGGTCAACTGTTAGTGGTATCATAACAAAGTGGAAGCAACTGGGAACAACAGCAACTCAGCCATGAAGTAGTAGTCCACGTAAAATCACAGAGCGGGGTCAGCGCATGCTGAGGCACACAGTGTGCAGAAGTCACCAACTTTCAATAGCTACAGACTTCCAAACTTCATGTGTCCTTCAGATTAGCTCAAGAACAGTGCGAAGAGAGCTTCATGGAATAGGTTTCCATGGCCGAGCAGCTGCATCCAAGCCTTACATCACCAAGTGCAATGCAAAGCGTCGGATACAGTGGTGTAAAGCACGCCGGCACTGGACTCTAGAGCAGTGGAGTCGTGTTCTCTGGAGTGACCAATCATGCTTCTCTGTCTGGCAATCCGATGGACGAGTCTGGGTTTGGTGGTTTCCAGGAGAACGGTTTTTGCCTGACTGCATTGTGCCAAGTGTAAAGTTAGGTGGAGGGGAGGATTGGGCTTGACCTCTTAGTTCCAGTGAAAGGAACTCTTAATGCTTCAGCATACAAAGACATTTTGGACAATTTCACGCTCCCAACTTTGTGGGAACAGTTTGGGGATGGCTCCTTCCTGTTCCAACATGGCTGCACCCCAGTGCACAAAGCAAGGTCCATAAAGACATGGATGAGCGAGTTTGGTGTGGAGGAACGTGACTGGCCTGCACAGAGTCCTGACCTCAACCCCATAGAACACCTTTGGGATGAATTAGAGCGGAGACTGTGAGCCAGGCCTTCTCGCCAACATCACTGCCTGACCTCACAAATGCACTTCTAGAAGAATAGTCAAAAATTCCCATAAACACACTCCTAAACCTTGTGGAAAGCCTTCCCAGAGTTAAAGCAGTTATAGCTGCAAAGGTTGGGCCAACTCCATATTAAATCCTACGGATTAAGAATGGGATGTCATTAAAGTTCATGTGCATGTAAAGGCAGGCGTCCCAAAACCTTTGGCAATATAGTATATTTATAGTATCAATTAATTCAGTAATATGGCAGCGTAACTTATGACAAAACAACTGAGATGAGTAGAAAAAAACAACTATCTCCAGTCTTGACAGCGCCGACCTGTCCGTTTGATCACCGACACAGAGGTGCACCAAGATGAATGACGGATCCACATCCCAGACTCGATAGCAGGCACACCATACAAGTCGCCACAACCCTCACACTCTGCCTGCTCAATGCACTTTATTTTTAATTTTAATTTGTAATAAACACTTCTCTGAAACCGGATGACACACCCTCTGTTTCTATCTCTGTTCAGTCATCTACATATTTTAATTGTAGGTGCACTTTATTTTATTTAAACCTCCTCAACCTGTAAGTTTAAAAGGAATCCCTAATTGAGATTTAAATCTTAGTTTAAAGTTATGGAGCAACAGGGTTAAAGTTAATATATCTTATATATAAATTAAATCCAGGATCAAAATGATGGTTTAAATGTAAACTTGCTTATTTTTAAACAAGGTTTAAAGTTTGGTGCAACAGTAATATTAGATAAACCTTGATTTAATCTAGATTTAAGATGAATCCTTATTGGTGCAAAACACCCCATGAGTATTAATAATGATGACAGAATTTAAATTTTTGGGTGAACTACCTCTTTAAGTAGGTATAATACCCAATATTGTTACCATATAGAGAGAATTATCAGTACTTGTACAATTTTATATATATTCACCAAAATGTAATATATAAATAAAAATCCTTCTTTTTTTTGCAGATACAAGCTCACTGATCGCCGAATACAAGAAGTCCCTGCTGTCTGAATATGCCTACATTACAGAATACACTTCGCGTGCCGGTGAACAGGTGCTGCTTAATGACCGCTACGTTGACTCGCTGATAGTTCAGAAACACAGAGAAAAGAACGAGCGAGAGAATGAGATGTGCTCTAGAGGGCAACGATTCTTCAACACCAGAGAAAGTAACCAGAGAAACCAAAACATCAGCCTTGATAAGCTGTTCGGTCCAGAGAATGGCTCCAAAAAAGTGACACCAACAGCTGTGATTCTCCAAGGTGATTCTGGAAGTGGGAAATCGATCACTGCACAAAAGATCGTTCTGGACTGGGCCTCTGGAGAGCTCTACGCTACACTTTTTGATGTAGTATTTCATCTAAGATGCAAAGAACTCAGTGGTCTCTCAGGTGAGATGAGCTTGGTGGATCTCCTTGACTGCAGTTTAACTCCAAATGAGATTGGTCAGATCTTAAAAGACACATCACAGAGGATCTTGTTCATCATTGATGGTTTTGATGAACTCATGCTTTCTGAATCCAAAGAGTTATTGCCACAAAAACCAGTCATCAAATCCCACCCATTGACCATTGTTTGCTCTCTTCTGAAGGGACGTATGATGAGAGAGTCCTTCCTGCTGGTTACTACAAGATCGAACGCTGTAGACAAACTGGAGATCATTCTGAAAAAGCCTCAGTGCTTCATGGAGATCATGGGATTTTCAGAGAAAGGAGTGAGTAAGTACTTTCAACAGTTCTTTGAGGATGAAGAGTTTTCAAGTCGAGTGTATGAGCAGGTGAAGGTACACGAGATGCTCTACACCGCTTGCTTCATCCCAGTCATCTGCTGGATTATCTGCACAATTTTTAAAAGAAAAGGAAAAGATGGTGTTGTAACTAGCGAGTTGACGACCACAACGTCCATATTTGTTGATTTTGTGTTCACTCTCTTGAAGCATCACAGTAGTTTGAGTCAGCAAGAAGAGCTCGACCTCCTCAAGAACCTGGGTCAGCTAGCGGAGAGTGGAATGCCGAAACAACAAATCTTGTTTCCCAGAAAAGATCTTCCAAAGGCACTCTCTGATTTACCAAACATTCCCTTCCTTTGCACATTTCGCCAGCAAGAGAGAACTTATCTGAAGGAGATGTTTGGTTTCATGCACCTCAGCTTTCAGGAGTTCTTCACCGCTCTGTTTTACATGTTAACAGACGAGGCGGATGCAAAAATAAAAATCAAGGAGCTACTGGAGTCAGCAAGCCATGGGAGGCGCAATGAGTATCTCTTTCCTGTAATCCGGTTCCTTTTTGGTCTCTCAAACAAGAAAGTAGGCTGTTTAATCCTGGGGGAAAAGCCACGGTCAACATCTTCCTTTATTCGCAAGGAGCTGGAAAAATGGATCAGCAAAGTTATACAGAAGGACACAGTGTACGTGAATGATTTCATTTTTCAATGCTTGTATGAGCTCCATGATAAGAACATACTGAAGAACGTCATGAATTTCTGGGAACGTTTAGGTATTAACATACGCTGGTCTTTGAAGGGGATCGACTGTCAGGTTGTGATGTACTGCCTCCAGTATTCTTCACGCATTATCAGAATGGAAGTCAAGTGCAATGCAAAAGATTTAAAGATGCTTCATCCTGCACTCTGCAGGTGTACAACTTTATGGTATGTATTCTTAAATTATATGCTATTACAAAAACTACTGTATATATATTTTATGGTTTCCAAACATTACCATCACAGTAGTGTCCAAAAGTTTATTACCATCTCATGTTTAAAATCCTTGATGATGTATACAGTGTATTATAGTTCTTCTTAACTTATATGAGAGGATTGGTTTATGTCATGAAGACTTATTGGTTTCTGGTTTGTGTTTTTGAAGGCTGGATTTTGATTCTATATCTGACACCGATGTCAACCTCCTGACATCAGCCCTGGGGAGGAAAAAGAACGTGGACTATTTGAAGTAATGTTCTCTTTCTTGGTTGTGATTAATGTGCTACTCTTTTTATATGTGTAAATGCAACAATGCCACCATTGCCTCAAGAATGAGTTGTAGGAACTAAATGGCTCCACGTCTTTATTCCGTTCCTGGGTTAACATATTTTGTTGATTCTAGAACAACATTCCTGTCTAAAAAAATTTAATCCTAACCATATCCCTACCCCTAAACCTAAACCTACCCATAAGTTATTCCATAAATCAGAGGGAAATGATAGGTGAATAATGCTTATGTAGAAGCACCTAACCCTGGTTGTAAGCCTAAAGTTGACATAAACTGTAAACTTGTCTCTCAGATCTGATTGGTTGATTGGAATTTTCCAGGATGTTGAACTTGGTTAAATCAGATTCTACGTAAATGGCTTGCAAGTTATGGTCAAACTGTTACTGTGATTTTGCCAAATACATAGGTGCAAACAAACTCCTCACCTTTAGGTGAGAATTCACCTTTTTGAGATAAAAATAGGTCACCTATGAGATTTGTGTAGATCAGATGAGAAAGTGTTTTGGGAGAGGGGTGATCTTTTGTTGATCCAGGAACAACATTCTTGTCCAAAAACATAGTCCAAACCATACTCCTACCCCTAAAACTAACCTTACCCTTAACTTATCCCTAAAATTAGAGGGAAATGATAGGTAAGGATGATATAGAAGCCTCTAACCCTTGTTGTAAGCCTAAACTTGACATTAACTAACCTGTCCCTCAGATCAGGGGTGCATTTTCTGAAAGCATCGTTATGGTCAAAAGTCCCATTGAACTCTATTGGTAACAACAGAACTTGCTAACATAGTTTACTTTGGGAAACGCACCCTTGATCGGTTGATTGGAATGTTGTTCCAGGATCAACAAAGATGTTGATTCAGGAACATGTTGAACTTGGTTAAATCAGATTCTACTTAAATGGCTTGCAAGTTATGGTCAAACAGTTGTTGTGATTTTGCAAAGTAAGACATGTTCCTGGATCAGCATCTTTTGTTGATCCTGGAACAACATTCTTGTCCAAAAACATAGTCCAAACCCTACTCCTACCCCTAAAACAAACCCTATCCTTAACTTATCCCTAAAATTAGAGTTAAATGATAGGTATGAATGATATAGAAGCCTCTAACCCAGTGGTCTAAAACTCAATTCCTGGAGGGCCACAGCTCTGCAGAGTTTAGCTCCAACCAGCTCCAACTCACACCTGTTTAGAAGTTTTGTAGTAATCCTGAAGATCTTGATTAGCTGGATCAGGTATGTTTGATTAGGGTTGGAGCAAAACTGTGCAGAGCTGTGGCCCTCCAGGAATTGAGTTTGAGACCACTGCTCTAACTCTTGTTGTAAGCCTAAACTTGACATTAACTAACCTGTCCCTCAGATCTGATTGGTTGATTGGACTATTGTTCCAGAATCAACAAGGATGTATTTCCAGGGACATGTTCTACTTGGTAAAATCATGTTCATCATGATGGAACTATGATCTGATTGACTAATTTATCCATCTTTCCACATCTTTCCATGTTCAGAAAGTTGTACATTCTCATTCTCTTCTGCAGCGTGTGACAGATACTTCTGATGCTCCTGTTTTTGCAATACTTTATATTTATGCATCCACCACAAATGCATGTTCAGCAATTTTAAATGATAGTAAAGAACATTTTTATGCCACATCATAATTAAAATGAAGAGTTTGTAAAGCAGTGTTATAAATGCATTGCAGGATGGAGGATGGATCTCTATCAGATGAAAGTGTGCAGAAGATCCTGAAAACCCTCAGTGGACAAACATCAGTGGGTAACATTCGACTGGTGTTGAGGAACATCAGCGAAGCCAATATTGATTTGACCATGAACTTCCTTGTGAAAGAGATGATGGATAGAAGCTTCAGGTAAATAGATGGCACATACCATGGACATGAACGTCAATGTTTCTGGTTTAAATGTATGTAACTGATGTTCATGTTCATTTCATTTGATATTCACAGCGTTTGCATTGCCAATCAAGCAGAAACCATACATAAGGGTCTTTGCTCAGAGTTCACAATGGCAAGCCGAAATAATTCTGTCTGGTAATTAATTTCATATATATTTTCCAACAAACATCATTCTCAGTTAAAGTTTCTTACATTTATTCAGATAGGAATATAACATTGTTACTTAAAGATACTTGGATACTAATAACAAATAATGAATAATTGTTACATCTAATTTCAGGTTTACTGTTGGGCATTCAGAAGGACATCAGGGTGAAATCTCAGAAAAGCATGGTCTTTGTTCTTATCAGGGGTTTACAAAAATATCCTTCGCTCTCTGTCCTTTCTCGGCAGTACCCATGACTGAATTCCTCAAAGCAACCCATAACCTCAGATGCTTCTCAGAGCTGTACAGTAGTTATTCTCATTTTATTTAAATAAAACCCATCCTTTTGGGTTTTTACATGCATAACATTGGTATTTGTATGTTTGTTTCAAGGAAAAGCATTGAGTTTGGTGTGAATGTGGATGCTCTGCTGTCTTTCCTGAATTGTGTTCCTGGTTTAACTGAGCTGGACATATGTGCAGAGTTCCTGACAGATATTTGGACCTCCAGAATTCTGTGCTACCTTCAAGTCAATCCTAAGATTTCTCACATAAAGTATGGGCAAATAATGTTTACATATTAAGCTGTAATCTCTCAATAAATATAAAGCTGATTTGTATTTTGATCACATTTATAATCTTTTAGGTTTCATGTGAGCAACCTCATGATTAGTGATGACGAAAGGGTCTGTTCAACATTTTCGGTCTCTAGAAAGCCATTTCGACGGTAAGTCCGTATCCTTTCTTTTCATTTGACTTGATCCATCTAGCTTGTGTTTATGCTAAATAACTGTTGGTAAAATCTTTTTTAGGTACAAGATGCATGACAGTGAAGAGAAAAATCCATCATTGACTCTTGCAATGGACAGATGGGGTCATGATATTGCGTAAGAATTCATGCATGAAATATCCTCAATTATTTTAACTTGAACACTTGAACCAATTTTTCAAGTGTTTAACCAAGATTTTTTCACATTTATAATTATGAATGATTCTTTCCAGATATGGTAGCAGTGGAGAGCCGGGATATTCGCATGTTCTGGACAAACCGGTTCTGGTGAAGCTCATGCTCAGTTTCCCTCCTTTTAAAGGGTCTAGTGTCAGTTGGGAGGTTCTTTTCAAAAGGCTTTACCAACTCATTCTAACTGACAGAACAGTGAGTTTAAGTTTATTCACTGTTTAAAAAAAAAAAAAAAAAGATTAGTTGAGAGAATGTAAAAATTTAACATTATGCATTCTGATTTTTAGGTTCTCTCAGTCTACTGTTTTCTATATTTTGTCGATTTGAATGTTTTTATTCACTAAATGTACAATGGCAATAAATTCATCAAGGCAACTACAGTTCTCTTGTTCAGAAAGTTTTCAGTTAGTAACACAATAAATTGATCTATCATTTTGCTAGCCATATATAGTTTTATAGGACACTTAAAATGTGAAGTGAACTATGCTATCTTTTCTTCTACCTTTAAAAAGCAAAGATATATGGGATATAGTTTTAAAAGTTTGTGCTGTACATAGACCTCAACACTTGACACGCAAACCAATCAGTAAACAGCAAAACAATAATCTTGTTATTAGGACTTGTCACTCGTATTGTTTTGAATGGGAGAAAGTGAAACGGGCAATATGGCGGAATAAGTCCCGCCTTCTAAATAAGAGCCAATCGCCGACTGGTAAAGTCATTGCGTCACTGCAGCGGCCGTCAGAAGCACTGGTTTCTATAGAAACAGTCAGACGCGTGCCTCTGAAATGAGGCACAGGAGACGCGCATTTACATCTGCGCATGCGCATTAGCTTGATCCAGCCTAAAAAATACATTTTTTTTTAGATTTGATTGGTGATTACAAATATGAAATTTAATCGTAAGATTGGCGAACAGTTTTGGAGAATTTTATGTTTCCCCATTCAAAGAGCTGCATGATGCCCAGGATGCCCGAGAGGCGTTTCAAAGATGGCCGCCGAGTGAAATGACTTGTCTTAAAGGGACTTTGATAAAACTGACTTTAACTGACTTAAGTTATAGTTATGTTTCAAAATCAAAACTTTTCAGAACATTAAATCATCATGATTTTTAATAAATATGCTTCATATGCAATAATGAAAACAAAATGCATTGGCCTGAGGTGAATCTAATAATATTTTTTTTATTATTTATTTTTATTTATTTAATTTTTTTAGATGCCCAGAGTTGGATGAGCATACAGATTCTCTGCTGCTGTTCCTTCACTCTGTTCCTGGTCTGAAGGAGGTTAAAGTTTGGCTAAACAACCTGATTGAGAGCTGGGCGGCTGGTCTGTTCACCCTCTTCCTGTCTTGTTCCAGCTTACTTCACTTGCAGTAAGAATAACCTATTGTGTTTTTCTACCTGAAAACGTACTAGTTCCATGGTGTAAATACTATTACATAGACATTCACTAGCACCATGGCATATAGTTAATGTATCATGGTGTTACCATCTGATACCATAATGCCACAATACCATTTGCAAGAATACAGTTGTCTTCATTCTGTGCTTAAATATAAACACAATGAATTCTCTTTTGGCAGATTGAATACCAGTATGTCTGTTGTTAATGATGTGGAGAGTCTGGGTGTGATGAGAGAAGATGGAGAAGGTGGAGTGAGGTAACACTGTTTTAAACCTGTTTTAAACTTTAACCCCAACTATACTTTCTAGTAACATTCACTTAGATTTAGAATTGACATTTAGCAGTTGTATATTTTTTTTTCTTCTGAGCTTCTTGCAATGCATTCTAGAATTGCTTTATAAGAATGAGATGCTGCCTTAAACCCAAAATATAGTTCAACTTTTTCCACATATGCGAGGATCAGTGTACAGTGCGTGTGACGCAAACTTTGTCATCAGAAGAGAATGCGCATTGCTGGATTTTGGGTTGCACATGTACATTTAATTTTTAATTTATTTATTTTTTGAAGTAATTAGTTTATCCACAAGTTGGCAACCGTGGCCCTGGGGTGTTAATTCATAAGGTAGTTAAAGAAAAACTGCATGAAACAGAAACAGACCGGAACACATGCAGGCTACAGCAATAAGTGGAGGCCTACATAGACGAGAGACTGTGCGAAGAGGTTAGAAAGTACCCTCATTTGTACAACTCTAGCATGAAAGAATAAAAAAGTACATGGGTTGTAACTCAAAATTGCACATGCGTCGAACACCTGTGTACGAGTCAAATGAAGTATACTTTGCAAGGCTGAGCGTTTGACTGTGCTAAAACAAAACGTGTTAAAAATTGAAGTGTACCCAGGGCTTTAGATGTTGAAAAAAGCATCTGGTATTCTGAGATGGTTATTAAAATTATCACCAACTTTTCAGCAGGTCTGGACATTCTGAGAGAATATAATTGCTTAAATTCATTTTTGTTCTTTATAGCGTTATGCTATGTTTGTCCTCTGTTGTTTTGCAGGCTGTCTGTCGGCTGTAACCATGTGAATTATTTAGATGACTGTGATGATTTCGACCTCTTTAAACCTCTGGAGCACAAAGTGGTTCCCTGCATCACCATCATAGTGACTGATGACTCTGAGAATGCAAATGCTGACTGGAGGAGATTCTTTCAGGCCTACAACCAGCTGAAAGTCTTGACTGAGTGGTAACTATTTCAGCACCAGAGAGCGAGAAGAGAGTGTTTATATGTGTGAAATAGGGAGAATAACAGACAAATAAGCAGCGTTTTAGTTCAGAATGATTCAAAAATCTCAATATCTGTGCTTTAACAGTTCATCAGAGTACGATACGAGTGTGAGTGATCTACTCTCTGCCCTGAACTCGGTCTCTGGTCTGAAGAACGTGGATCTTATCTTCAGATTCATGACAGTGGATGGAGCGTCCAGAGTCCTGGATCTCATTCAGATGAAACCCAGTCTGAGTGCATTTTAGTGAGAATTCAGTAAACTTCTTTTTATACGAGTACACATAGATGAGCAGACCTGAATTTGCACCCTGAATTTCGTGATGAGAAAAGCTCACATTATTGTACCACTGTGTTTTTTTGTGGCTCAGTTTTTTGGCAGTCAAGCAACCTGAGACAAGTAAAGCGAACCTCAAGAAAGGCTACAGGAATGAATTCTCCAGGTGAGGCATTAGTGATTCCTGTACTGAAATCTAACACGTGGATGGTACGTGGCTAGGGGAAACATGGGTAACACAACTGTTGTAATGATCCTTTTCTGTGGAGTGACAATGACCAGCATCAAGAAGACATGTGGCACTAACTCATGCTTTATAAAAGACCACAGAGCACATAGTACTTAAAGGGATAAAAGGAAATTCTGATAATTTATTCAAGTTGTTCCAAACTTGCATGAACTTATTTCTTCTGCTGAACACAAAAGAAGATATTTTGAATAATGTCCATCAACAGTTTGGTTACAAACATTATTCAAAATGTCTTCTTTTGTGTTCGTCAGAAGAAAGAAATACAGGTTTGATACAACTTGAGGGTGAGTAAATGATGACAGAATTGTCATTTTGGGTTAATTATCCATTTAATTTGAGCATAGAGAAGAAGAACTAACTCTAACAGCACTCAATACTATTACTCTTCATCGACTGCCCCCTAGTGGTGCTATTAAGCAATAACATTATTAGTGCATAACGCAATACCAGTGTTATCATTTCATGTACAGTAACAGTATTTATAAATATATTGTTAACACTTATTTTTATATTTTCAGTTTTCATTTTTTATTTTAGTTCAAGTTTTAGTAAGTTTCTTTTGTGCTTTTGTCATTTTTAGCATTTTTTTAATGTTTCTGTTTAACTTTTATTTGTATTAGTTTGTTTTAGAACATGAGCTTAATTTTGTTTCAGCTAGCTGCCAAGGCAATATTTTAGTTAATATGTTATCTTATTTCAGCTTAATTTCAATTAATGTAAATTATTTTTAATATTTCGTTTTAGTTAACAATAACACAATACACTGCAAAAATATAACTTTCTATCACAACAATAAAAAACATGCTTAACAGATCTGTAATTTCTGCACATTCGATTATTAATATATATTGGAATATATAAATCAAGGTCAACTATTATAAACATATTAATTAAGATTAATGTAAATTGTAAAATAAATGCAAACAAAGCATGAATTTGACAGCTGAATGGTCGCTGATCCTGTGTTCTTTCTGTTTCAGACTTCACTATGCTTTATAAACTGTTATATATTGTTATTTCTGTGGTTGTTTTTCAGTATCCTTAAGATGAGTGAGAGTGAAGAGGACAGTGATTCAGACAGATCAAATGACTTTTGGTGGGATGACAGTTTTTACTTAACTCTAATTAGAACCCATTAGTGTAATCTGACGAACAGCTTTTCAGAGTGAAACAAGATATGGCATTAGTTATAGTGCGAGTCTTGATTTAATCAGTCTGAACTGGATTAAAAAAGTGTATCAGTTTTTGATTTTAGTTTGACTTTTTGTATTATTTATGGTGAGGATATGCAATATATTTTTGGATTATTCATTGCAGTTGTATTTGAGGTAGGAAAGTGTTCATACATCTAATAGTGAAATGGTTTGTGAAAATATTCACAGCTGGCAGTCTGCAAGACAGATGTCAGGTGACAGTGATGAAGATTGCTTGCCCTCGCCTCTCAGTGACTGCAGCCATGAAATCATGTGAGAAAATACTGTATATTTATGATACTTCTGCTCATCAGACTGTAATAAGTTAAATCTGCAAAGAAAAGAAAAAAAAACTAACACAGGCTATGTGTCTTTTACCTGAAGTGATTCTGATCAGCTGGACAACGTGGAGCGTATTCTTTGCTCAGAAATCAGGATGTGGAAATATTTACCTGGACAATACAGGTAGAGAGAACTGTAATGTACAGTATGTTTGATGAGTGGTTTGGTTTGATATGACTGTACTAGAAATTACTGAATATTTTATGCTGCTACTGTATTTAGAGCAATTGCGAATGGCTAGTAGGAGTTAAGCCCTGTTAATGCTTAACCAGTAGAGAGAGCATGGTGCTAGCAACATCATGGGTTCGTATTTGCATATATTGAAAAAAAAAAGTATTCCTTGAACACAATGTATGTCACTTTGGATAAAACCACCTCCTAAATGTATCTCAGCCATTTTAAAACAAGTGGATTCACATAAATCTTAAACATAAATCTGATAAAATGTTAAAATTCCCTTCTAGAAGAATTACTCAAAACAATTGTTACTCAAAACTAGCCCAAAATTACCCCAGTCGTGTTTCAGGGGGTGTCTCCTGGTAAAAACCATTTCAAAACACGTTCCAGGGGGTAAAATCTGCATTTTTGGCGGGGTTGCCCTGGTAAAATTCGCATTCCAGGGCCTAAATATCATGTTATTTTGGGTTGCTTCAACACGTGGACATGAAAAACAACCTGCAGCAACAGTGTTAAAGTAGCCAAATTCAAAGACTTTGCAACGCTGCATTATGGTGATATACAGTATGTTTGCGTTTGACTCACTATGTGTTGTTCCTTCACAAAATGTTGTATACTGCTATAATGTGTTAAGTCTAACTTTACTGCTTTATGTATTTATTTATTTAGTATTTCTGTTTCCACTTTAGCTTGTTTTTGAAGCGCAATGGCTCCAGTCCCAGCACACAGTCACTGTTCTCACAGATAGAGCTCATCCTGTCTGAAAACTCAGGAGAAACTAGCAGTGACTGGAAAACCTTTCTACAAGCATATAACCGATGCAAAGGGATCTCTATAAGGTAAAAATAAAGTTGTCAGAAATATTTCATTACTCACTATAAAACAGAACCTTCATATTCATATTAATATTAAATCAATGTTAATTTATTAAAGAGGCCATATATGCCCTTTTACAAAGCCTTGATTTTGTTTTGTTTTTTGCGGTCTACTAGAAGTGGTTTTCATGTTTGAATGTTCAAAACAGCTTATTTTTCACATATTTGACATTGTTGCAGCACCTCCCTTCACAGTATGTCTGTTTAGTTTCTGTCTCTATGAAGCCCCTCTTGCTGAAAAGCACAATGTGCTCTGATTGGTTGGCTGGACCAATGTGTTATGATTAGTCAACTGTTTCCAGTGTGTTTTGGAAATGTCACGCCCCTTACCATAACTGTGAGTTTCAACACACTACTAATGCACCTCAACCAAGCCTTGCCCTTGCCCTGCATATGCCTTGGGCAGAAATTATAGGATTAGTTCACTTTCAAATTAAAATTTCCAGATAATGTACTCACCCCCATGTCATCCAAGATGTTCATGTCTTTCTTTCTTCACTCGAAAAGAAATGAAGGTTTTTGATGAAAACATTCCAGGATTTTTCTCCATATAGTGGACTTCAATGGCCTCCAAACGGTTGAAGGTCAAAATTACAGTTTCAGTGCAGCTTCAAAGCGTTCTACACGATCCCAGACGAGGAATAAGGGTCTTATCTAGAGAAACCATTGCTCGTTTTCAAAAAAAAAAAAAAAAAAAAATTATATACGTTTTAACCATAAATGCTCATCTTGAACTAGCTCTCTTCTTCTTCTTCTTCTTCTTCTTCTTCTTCTTCTTCTTCTCTATTAGAATTCCAGCAGTGTAGACACTGCTAAGTGTATTACTACCCTCCACAGGTCAAAGTTTGAACTAACTGTTATATACTTGCACTAGCTAATTGTATATGACAATTATAATAGAGAAGAAGAAGAGAGCTAGTTCAAGATGAGCATTTATGGTTAAAATGTATAAAAATTTTATTTTTATTTTTTTTAGAAAATAAGTGAAGGTTTCTCTAGATAAGACCCTTATTCCTTGTCTGGGATCGTGTAGAAAGCTTTGAAGCTGCACTGAAACTGTGATTTTGACCTTCAACCGTTTGGGCTCCATTGAAGTCCACTATATGAAGAACAATCCTGGAATGTTTTCAACAAAAACCTTTATTTCTTTTTGACTGAAGAAAGAAGGACAGGTGAGTAAATTATCAGGAAATTTTAATTTGAAAGTGAGCTAATCCTTTAAATGAGGAATACTGCGACATGTACGTTCCCGTAAGAACTTAAGACTACAATGGAGGCATTTCAGGGAGTTCAGAAACAGTGATATCAGTGCGCACTGATATACAGAATAACTGCCTTTGGAGTGACTGTTACTTTGCAGACCTTTTTCACGCTAAAACAGCAACAATACACACTAAAGATAAAGCATAAAATGATCTCTAACTAAATATGAACTACTTTCCATGCAACAACAGCAGTCCTGCATTTGACGAGAGTGTGGATGCTCTCCTGTTGTCCCTGCACTCTGTGTCTGGTCTGAAAAAGGTGCAGTTGACAACAGACAGCCTGACTGAGAACTGGGCACCAAAGATCCTCTCCCTGTGTCATACATGTCCCAGCCTTCACACCGTCTGGTATGATGTTCTGCCAATACTTCTGCTAGAAAGAATGAAAACTAAATAGCAATTTGAGTATTCTCTTAGATAACTATATTTGTGTTCCACATGAAATATAATGAAAAGTTATGAAGTAATGATAGTCTTTGCTTCTCTGTTGTGACAGAGAGATATCTTGAGTGAAACGTGTTCTTGAACAATCAAAAATGTAGGGTGGGACTTGATTTTGTCCATGGGGATTGTTTGGATGGTTGTGGCTTTGTATTGGTCGATTTCATGTGAGTGACTGGTTGTCCCGCCCTCACACCAGTAAACATCATCAGAGAAGAAATGGAAGAGGGATTTTTTTTTTTTTTTTTTTTTAATTTTAAAAAATAATGTGCGCAGTTAAATGATTTTCAAATAAATATTGCAATATTCCATAAAAAATAAAAAAAACAAGAATTTTTGTCATTTTGATTTGATTGTGACTTTAAATGACATTGAATGTTATGGTGTTTGTAAGACCTATTTCTTTTAATTCTAAAAATAATTTTTATCAAAAAATTATTGCATTACATCTGAAATCAGAAAGTCAGTTGTTTGTAGGAATCTAGGCCATTGAATTGGAAATCAGTAGATCATTTTTTTTTTTTATTATGCAATTTTTATTATTTTATTATTTTATTGTCGTATACTAAACAATTAAAATATACTGAGAAATTAAAGCAGGTGGATCAGATATTATGGTACATTAAAGTGTGTGTGTGTGTGTGTGTATATATATATATATATATATATATATATATATATATATATATATATATATATATATATATATATATATATATATATATATATATACATCAGCCCCCCTTTTTGTTCTTGCCTGTCAGTTTGCAGGTGGAGTACGACAAGAGATACAGTGTGCTTAATGTGTGTTCCTCTCTCAGCATCACCAAAAACATCACAGACACTACGTGAGTTCATCCCTAACTGTCCTCGTTATAATGTAATGACACAGATTCTTAATATGTGACCCTGTGATCAATATTTTAAAAGATGAATAAATAAGCTTTCCATTTATGTATGGTTTGTTAGAATATGACAATATTTGGCCGAGATGCAATTATTTGAAAATCTGAAATCTGAGGGTGCAAAAAAAATAAATAAATTTTATACATATTTATGGTAGGAAATTTTGAAAATATTTTAATGGATCCAAATTATAATTTTGACCAATACAATGTATTGTTGACTATTGCTACAAATACCATGTGACTTATGACTGGTTTTGTGGTCCAGGGTCACATTTGAGCATACAAAATATGTACTTTTGACTTATATAGTCGTCTCTTTTCAAGCTGGACAGTTGACATTCGTTTGGCCCGTAATAGCAAGAATGAAGTATCCCCATCATTCATTTCATTCACATCACCATGTTCAGAGATTCCTAAACTCAATGAACTCTTTGAAACACTTGACATTCTTAAAGATTTAGAAGAAAGGTAAGGATTCTGCCATTTCATTAAATGAATAGGTCATAGCAAATATGAATCATATATATTTATCATTTTCCATCAGTGAACTCAACATTTCTAATTATTTTGCTCATAATCCAGCTGTTCAGAGCATGAAGAGCTTGTGAGCGATTTGATGTCCAGCTTTCTCTGTGTTTCTGGTCTGCGGAGAATCGGACTTGAGATCAGAAGTTTAACGGAGAACTGGGTGAAGTGGATTCTGTCCTTAGCCGAAGTCTGTCCCAGTCTTCAGGAGATCAGGTGAGAAGGTGTTTAAAGTGTTAGTTCACCCAAAAATGAACATTCTGTCATTAATTATGACGTTCCACACCTGTAAGATCTTCGTTCATCTTCGGAACACAAATTAAGATATTTAAAAAAAAAAACGATGGCTCAGTGAGGCCTGCATTTACAGCAAGATAATTAACACTTTCAGATTCCCAGAAAACTACTAAAGACATATTTAAAACAGTTCATGTGACTACAGTGGTTCAACCTTAATGTTATGAAGCGACGAATACATTTTGTGCACCAAAGAAAAAAAGAAAAAAAAGTCAATATCTAGTGATGGTCGATTTCAAAACACTGCTTCATGAAACTTTGAAGCTTTATGAATGTTTTTTTTCAAATCAGTGGTTCAGAAAAGTCATGTGATATCAGTAAACAAGGCTTCATTATGTCATAAGTGTTTCGAAATTTCAAAGGTTCACCACTATTTTGGTAAACCTTAGTTATACATTTTATTGAAATGTGTTAATGTTTCAGATATGACTGCATAGAAAGTTGTGGCTTGTTGTTGGAGGACGTTGTGAGGATCCTGCAGAGCTCTCAGATAGATTCAGATTGCAGGATTATCATCACAGGGTCTGTCCTATAATCTTATTTAACCATTTATTAAAGAATTGCACCCTTTTTAATGGTTTAATGACTGTTCAATCTCTTTAAAGGATGAAGCGTGGTAAAACGACAGATGGGCACACTGAAATCATGATGGACACATCCAGATCACCATCAGCCTGCGATGAGAAAGTGAAGGTCACCTTCTGTAGGAACTCTCAAACAAGACTATTCACAATAGATGGCATTGAGACAGAAGACAAGGACCCTGAAGACTTCATCCTTGAGGATGAAGACTTTATCATTTTTTAGAGATATATGGAAAAAATTAATCCTATAATAAACCTTTACACATATAGTTAATTATATTTTTAATTCATCTTATTGTTTTAAAGTGACAGATTTAAAGTGTCAGAGAATATTTGGAACCTGGGTGGTTTTACTCAATATTGTAAGATGAAATTAACCAGGACAAAACTAAACATGGAAGAAATGTTGAAGAAATGTGTGAACTAGTGTTGTAGACCGGCCTCAAGACTGGTCAATACCACAACTGTGAAGATATCACTAAATTGCTGTTGCATTGTTTGATTTATTTGTTAATTTGATTGAAAGTAAAACTTCCTGCTTCAAATGCAATCAAGAACTTATTTCTAATTTGGTATCTTTTGTTACTGTTGTGCGAACCAACCAATCATCTTCGGCCTTTCCGTAACAGCATAAAGCTCAGCCGAACAGCTGATCATAGCTGTAGGGCAGGGTTTTTATTTCTCATCTCCATAAATATATCTAGTAGTAAAGCTAATGCAAAGGCTAGAAATCAATGAATCCTTTGCTGATACTTCCTCGTCATTGTGGAGAATGCAGTTCATGGTTACATAGCAATTACAGCACGCCACGGGAGAGGAAAGGAGGAGAAAGCGGCTCAGTCACGCTTTCCACGTGTTTTTAGATAGGATATATGAATGGCCCCTAAGGTAGGCTATAATTTAAGAGTGGCATATAAGGTTCCGGGAAATCCAGCCTTGATCATTTCTGTATTCTCTTTGATATATTGATCTCTCCTACCATTGAAGCTAGATCTGTCTCTGTTAAAAATAGATGCTTAAATGAGAACACTAGTGTACTGTTTATGAAGGCTATATTTTTAATGGAACAGAATAGTGAAAACTACAGGCATTTTACTGTAAACATTTGAGAAAGTTACTGTAATATAATCATACCCTCATTTATTCTCTTGACTAAAGATGGCAAAAACTTGCATATCAACCTAACCTAAGTTTTGAGGTTAATTGATCTAATTTAGTTTATCTGAAAAATAATGATCTGTGACTGCATGTTGAATATGAAGGTTTTTTTTTTTTTGTCTATTTTTTGTAAAAAAAAAAAAAAAAAAAAAAAGTAATTTGTGGATGTCAAATAAGCACAGTGACAGCGATTCGAGAGCAGTCGAGCGGCTACACCCAAGTGTTGCTATCTGCAGATCAGAGTAATGGGCGTGACGAAAGGTCTTTAGGGTGTGGGGTAGGGTGGTTAGAGGTTAGTTACCCAACTTACCCAACTTTTTCCTGAGACAACTGAGTTTTAGATGATGGGAGGCATTTCTGGTTTGGAGAAGTTCCACTAAAAAAGACTGAAACAAATCATTTCAGATCATTAGGTTGTGCTACAAATAAACATTACCTGTCAGTTTGTCCAAATGAGCTGAAAACTTCCTTCAAATTTTATTTTCAGACATCATGAGAATAATGTAACACTTGATATTTTTAATAGGGTTGCCACCCACCCTTAAAATACAGGATCGTCCCGTATTTACAGGTAGCCTAAAATGATGCGACCTATATCAAATCAATACCGTATTTTACATAGGCCCATACGTTGAATAGTTGCATAAGGAGTTTGCAGTTTGTAGAATAACCAATAGCAAATATAAAGAAATCAATTTCACAATAAGTAGTAAAGAAGCTCGTTTGCGCGTGTTCACATTTCATCATCTATTTTAATGATGTAAGTGCATGGTCTAAAGTGCATGGCGCAAGTGCACTTAAGGCATGTCTGAATCCCCTAGTTGCTAGTTTAATGACGGGAAAAATGGTTGGCGTACCCGGCGCATGGTCTAAAAGGGTTGTCCCTAGTCTCTTAATGAGTAATGTGTGTGTTTTAGGCATAACATGCAATAAACCAACCAGAGTCTCATCTTACATCCCCTTTAAAAAGGCAGTTGCGCTCGCACCATGGTGCATTCGCTACTTACATGGCGCAAGCGGAAAAACTAATTCATTTTGTAGCGAGGAAACAGATCTACTCATGTGCGAGGTTAAAGCACGTGAGCGGACCATCTACGGGAAAAGCCGGATTACACCAAATCATTTTTATCTTCATGCACACAATAATAATCTTTTACATTGTAATCCTTTTATTTTTAATACTTGGCAGGTTTGTGTGCTGCTAGTCAATGGCGCAGTCATTTTAAAGGGATAGTTCACCCAAAAATGAAAATTTGATGTTCATCTGCTTACCCCCAGCGCGTCCAAGGTGTAGGTGACTTTGTTTCTTCAGTAGAACACAAATGATGATTTTTAACTCCAACCGTTGCTGTCTGTCAGTCAAATAATGCTAGTGGATGGGAACTTCTACTATAAGAGTAAATAAAACTTGCATAGACGAGTCCAAATTAAACCCTGCGGCTCGTGACGACACATTGATGTCCTAAGTCAAGACACGAAACGATCGGTTTGTGCGAGAAACCGAACAGTATTTATATCATTTTTTTACCTCTAATACACCACTATGTCCAACTGCATTCATCACTCGATTCGTTTGGTCTGATCGTGCTCTGACAGCGGCAGTGATGTCTCGCGCATATACTTCAATGAGAGCGAGACATCACTGCCGCTGCCAGAGCGCGATCAGACCTTACTAACGAGTGCTGCACACGGTTAGACATAGTAGTGTATTAGAGTTTAAAAATGATATAAATACTGTTCGGTTTATCGCACAAACCAATCGTTTCGTGTCTTAGGACATCAATGTATCGTCACGAGCCGCAGGGTTTAATTTGGACTTGTCTAAGCAAGTTTTATTTACTCTTATAGTAGAAGTTCCCATCGACTAGCATTATTTGACTGACAGACGGCAACGGTTGGAGTTAAAAATCATAATTTGTGTTCTACTGAAGAAACAAAGTCACCTACATGTTGGATGCGCTGGGGGTAAGCAGATAAACATCAAATTTTCATTTTTGGGTGAACTATCCCTTTAAGATAGCTCAAAATAGCAACGTGCCAACAATGCACCTGAACACACCTCGTTTTCAGACCAGCACTCCCATGGGCACACAAATGGACACAAATGCATTTGCTATTTAAACAATGTGGTGCAGGACATAAAAATGATAACTGCTTCAGGCTGAAACTAGCAAAAAACACATGCGTTTGATATAATTTTACTAGTGGGTGCAGGACACTATAGTTCATTTATGTAAGTGAGGATAGCAAAATAAAGTAAACTGTGATTTATTATACCCAAAAATTCTTCATACAGACACCAGTAACATTGATAAAAATTTGGGACCATAAATTATTCAGACACTTTGACCTGACCATGTTTTGCTTAAGTGTTATCTGAAATAATTAAGGTTAATTTTTTTCTGACACAGTTCATCTCTGAGATTTTGTCATATTTTATTACCCTTTTTTAAACTATAGTGAATAAATTATTAATGAAATGTTCAAAGTGTCTGAATAAATTTTGGTTTGACCGTATGTCATTAAAAAAAAAAGTTGTCCTAATTTAAGTAAATGAATTACAATGAAAAAATAATAGTTCCAGACAGAATGACTGCTTAAAGATAGTGTAGGCAATTTCAGACATTAGCAAGCTAGTTTTGAAGGCATGAGATCCCAACCTCCCTTCAGAGCGTCTCCAAAGCCACGGCTCCTCCAAAACACATGAACATACAGCAGAGTCTGCAAAGTGTCACAAGACGAAAGACAACATTAAATTACCTCATGTCTCAAAGCACATAATAATAATGATTGTAATCAACTTACAGAGCTCTTATTTGTTTCACCTAACTGCTGCAGATTCATTTTGGCATTGATAGTGTTGACATAGAAATGCATAAATCTGAGTCTGAGGGTGTGAACTGCTCCAGGTAGAACGTCACGGGTTGCCATTTTATAATTATGGTTACAACATGGCGTAAGCTTGTTGTTTTGGTTCAGGAGGAACTGAAAAATGCTGCTGCTGTTTGTGGCTGTTGGTGGTTGGTGACTGTCTACAACGCTACATAGGTTGTGCTAAAAATAAACATTACCTTTCAGTTTGTCCAAATGAGCTGATAAATTCCTTCAAATTTTATTTTCAGACATCAGGAGAATGTAACACTTGATATTTTTAATAGGGTTGCCACCCACCCCTAAAATACTAAAATACTATAGTTTAAAAAAAGGGTAATAAAATATGACAAAATCTCAGAGTTAAACTGTGTCAGAAAAAAAAAAAAAATCTTAATTATGTCAGATAACACTTAAGCAAAATGGTCAGGTCAAAGTGTCTGAATAATTTACATAGCCTTACAGAATGTGCTGATGACGTGCAATGTCTAAATAAATTTAGAACATGCAAAAAAATATTTCCAGTTTACGGTGAATATTGTATTGGTGTGTTTTTATACCTTTTAAGAGTCAGTACAAACTTTGTACAAAAGAGTGCAAACTTGTCAGTCACTTGTCAAACAAAACTAGTAAGACCTGAATGTCAGCAATCTGCAACCTTGCTACTCTTTCTAGAGGCTTTTGTCTCTGTATTCAACTTCTCCCCAGACTCAAATCTCGCTGATCGATCAGTCAAACCCAACAGCAGCCAAAGTCGAACAGACTTGTGAGCTTCCATGTCGAATGTAACGTATAACCTCTGATTTCAAGCATTAGGTAGGTCTAATATTTATAGCATTTATAGCATAGTTATAGCATTAAATGACTTGTTAACTGTCTGTTTGAACTGTATAAAAGAAAGTTAGTTAACAGAGTTTGATTTCTGTATTTTTGTGAAATGGAAAGAGTGACACTGGCAGTGCAGTTTAGATTGCTGACTTTAAGTTCTAACTAATTTTGTTTGACAAGTGACTAACAAGTTTGTATTTGGCTGTTTTGATTTTATTGACTATATATATATATATATATATATATATATATATATATATATATATATATATATATATGAAAACACACACATACAATATTCACCGTAAATGGGAAATATTATTGTGCATTTTTTAACTTCATTGTTTTTTCTCTCACAGAGAATGAACTGAAATGGACTCTGATGTCAGTATGTTAAACTTTAGAACTTTTATTTCGGTTTTTGGTGTAACATGATAATTTCAGTTTCATTGACCTAGTAGTCTTTAAACAAAGTTTAACAATTTACAGTTTTGTTCTTGTTTTATTAATTTTTGTGTAAAGGTGTGGTCACACTTGACTTGTAAACATGGGAGCACTGTTGGGTAAGTTACTTCAAAAAAGTAATTAATTACTAATTACTAATTACTAATTACATCATCAAAGTTGTATTTAAAATACATTTCTATTTACTCTGTCTGCAAAGTAATTTAATTACTCAATAAGTAATTCAACTAATTACTTCTAAAAATCCCAATAAACATTGACCGGATAGACAATAGAAAGGAAACTCTTTTTAATAATTGAAATTAATCAAACATGGAATAGTTTAGCCTTTTATAGCTTTTTAAAACATTTTAGCTTTATTAAAACATACTATAATACTTAAAATTTTTATAGTAACACACAGGGATGTCATGATACCAAAAATCTAGTAGTCTGTGCCGATACCACCAAAAGTGCACAATACTCCAATACAATATACCAAAGTCGATACCATGGTAAAAATATTTAAAGATACAAAACTAGGCTTATATATATATATATATATATTTTTTTTTCAGGTAAGTCTAATACTGTAGTAGTAAGTAAAAATACCTCAGAAATTGAATAATCAAATATAAAATAACTCTGCATAGTCATAACTGTATAAATTAAATATAGATTAATTCTTTTTAAAGCTTTTCTTTTGTTGTTTGATTATCATTTATAATACAGACATCCAATAGTAGGGTATGTTTTGCATGCAACTAAGACCTATGGACAGAGAAAATATGCTGTTACACATGCTGTTCACATTCACATAACCAAAGCAAATATACGCCAAGACAGGCATTTATCGTGTGTATTTGAACGTTTATGTGTAATAAATCGCGAAAATCTGACTCTCGCGAGACGCGGTGTCATTTCTTCAGTGTTGTCACTTGAAAAGATAAAATAAAATATTACAAAATGTGAGATACTTCTTTGAGATACTGTAATTTCATTTATATAAACCAATAGGACTTGTTATAACCTACAGTGTTTCTCCTTGTTACCTAGACTATTGTCGTAGGAAGTGTTCCAGATCTCATGATGACCTTAATGTCAACATTGCAGCTCAGAGCAAAAGCCATATTACAGCACCTGTGCTCACTAATAATAACATCACAGGCAATGTTCAGATCATACATAATGCCACTGGTAAATTATTTACAGTGTTGACGCTAATAATATTGGATTTTTCTGATAACAAATATTTTTATATATATATATATATATATTTATACAATGCATAGCACATACAGTATAACACAATTAAAATAATACCATAAAGCAATGTTTAATCTTCTACAGGTATCACTGGGCATCACCCAAACACCCAAACTGAGAGAACACAGACCTCAGGTAAATGATGAATGATGGTTTTACTTATCATTTTAAAGAGGATTTGAATATTTAACCTAGTACACTTATGCTATATGGCATTGTTATTGACCACTAATATAACACCAATATGTCCAAATAAGGGATTTCCTGGAACGTCATAAATTTTATGACTTACTGTAAATAGGTCTTACTTGTGTGTGCACTTTCTGCAATATTGCCCCTAGCTTTGAGTATTAATGAAACATACATTACATTACATTACATTACATTCCTGAGGGGCATTGTTTAGAAAAGGACTCTGATTAGAAGTGTGCAGGAGGTTTTCTTTTTTCTTTTCTTTTTTCTTCAAGAGGCTCATATTTTGTATTAAAGCATGGTTTTAGATTTTTTTAGAACTTTAGATTTTTTGCATACCTTCTGACAATACCTCCTTAAATTAAGAAATTAATCTCTTACTGTAACATGACTATAACATATTTATAACAAAGCTGAATCTCAAGCCATGTGTAGTTTGGCAAGATTAAATGAAGGCTTATTACTTACAGAGAATCATGATCATACAGTATATATACAGCTATGGAAAAAATTAAGAGACCACTTAACATTGATTTCTGAACTTGGAGTGGTCTCTTTATTTTTTCCATAGCTGTATGTGTGTGTGTGTGTGTGTGTGTGTGTGTGTGTGTGTGTGTGTGTGTGTGTGATGTGATCTACGAAAACCAAGAACAAATTTTACCTGGATTCAAGCTCTTTCCAAATCTGTTTTTATTTCTTTCATAGAAACACTTGGCAGATTATTGAAGTAAAATAAATTATGAAAGTGAAAAAAAAGTTATAGACGTTTAAGTTTATGAAAATATAATTGTGGCAAGGGGGGCGTGGTTCAGCCGTAGACCTCCGGGTCGTCCTCAGGCCCCATTTTGTTGAGTGGGTGGTGGGCGGGCGCAGCATGCTGGATGGTGGCTTCCGGCCGAACCTCCCGATCCATCCAGCTCCGGAACCTCTCGTGGTCTTCTTGCTGGGCCTGTAGGACGGCCTGGAACCGCCTCTCCTGATCATGACGCAGGTCCAGCAGGGCTTGGTGTTGGTCATGTTGCATGACCGCGAGGGATGTAATGAGCTCCGCAAATGGTGCAGTGGAGGTCCCTGACACGGCGGCGTCATCCATCTCCCTTCCCGGGTTTCGGCACCAGTGTAACAATGTTCTTTTACTCAGGAAGGAAGAGGACATGGTCGGCTTTGACTAGCTGGCTGCTTTTGTTAACACAAAAATAAGAAATAACAAAAAGGGTGCAAACCAGCACAAAAACAATCAATCAAAGAAATCTCTGCTTTCCAAAAGCGTCGGGGAGTACAGCAGCCAGTAGTCCTGTTCCTCCTTTTATACTCTCTCCACGCCAATAGAGGGTATGCACGTGAAGTCACCGTCGACCGTTAGGACTGCGGTCACGCATGCTGAGTGGCAAAAGACTGAGCAGCAGCATTGGTTTTCAGCGTGAATGTCACGAAAAACACATTCAAAACGGGAAAGAGCTTTGCGGCTGACTGTACAAATAGATTTGACACAAACCCTGAGGTATATATTTAAAAACTAGAGAAAGCAACAGAAAAAGAAGCAAATGGATCACTGCAGTTCACATAAACAGCTGGACTCCAGCAGAGAAACATGGATTCCCTTTCGATACTTCACTCGTACTGCGTATGGGGGAAAGTCTCCTTTTTCCCCGTTGCTGAAGCCTTTTTCAATAACGCAGTGCAACTGCATCGTCATTGGTTCACTCATGAGAAGTTGTTGAACCAATGACGGTGCGGCACAGCTGCGCGGCCTATGGCGACAAAGCGCGCGAACATTCCTGCCGAAATGGGCGGGGTTTAGAGCTATATAAGCAGGCGTTTTCGCCATAGGATTCAGTTCTCTCTCCTTCAGCGACGAAACTTCTCTTCTCCTCGCTGATCTCCGGCTGAAGCCTTCGCCACCTGGGAAGAAGCTGACTGGAAGAACGCTCTCGCCGCCGTTGAAGAGGCCCCCGCAGCGGACTGCTGAGCTCGCTGGACTGAAGAGCGCCGGCGCCCTCGTCGACTGCCGCCTCGAGCGCCTTCTTGAGCCGCCCGCTTCCAGCTTCCGACTGCCTGCCAGCGCGTCTCCTGCCGCCATCCGGCGCGTCTATTAGAGCAAACTTCCCGCGGTTATTCACCGCCTAAAAGAGCATTTCCCTCGCGGTTTTCTGCCGCTCTAAAAGAGCTTTTTCTAGCGGCCTACGCCACTCTAAAAGAGCTTCTAGCGGTTCTCGCCGCTCTAAAAGAGCCCCACAAACGCCGTTCTCACTGCGACAGCGGCGTTGTTTCAAATGTCGCGCCACGCTTGTGGCACATGCAGAGCCCCTCTGCATGATGATGACTGGCACGGTGAGTGCGTCGGCTGCCTGGGCAAACCCCACACAGAGGCCGCGCTCACCAGGACCTCATGTTCTCACTGTGAGAACATGAGTCTTGCCTCGTTGCGCTCGCGGATCGCCTTCTTCGGTGAAGGCGGTCCCGCTGCTCACGCCCTCCCGTCTCCTTCCTCCCGCGAGCCGGCTAGGAAGAGACAGCGGGGTAGAGCGGTCCAGCGCACGGAGATGGATGAGCTCACGCCGGCTCAGCTCCCGCGTGCCTCACCATCTTCCCCACGAGAGCAGTCCCCCGTCTTGTTCTCCTGCCCTGACCTGCGTCCCTCTGCAGATGCGAGCGACCTCGTCTCCTTTGGTGGTTCCGAAGACGAGCCGCTTGACGATGACTCCGTGTCTCTCGCGGCTTCTGAGACAGAGGAATCGGCCGGTGACTCAGAGGAGCCCGCCCCTTTGCCATCGCTGGAGCCCATTGATCCTAGACCCGGGATGGATGCCGAACTGTTCCGCATCCTCTCCAAGGCAGTCGAGGAGCTCAACCTTCAATGGGACCCGCCTGAGGAACCGGAGCGCAGCAGACTGGATGAGTGGTACCTGCCGGGACGTAGCCAGGCCCCTCGCCAGTGTAATGACTGAGGCAAATCAGACACAATTATTGGTTAGTTAACCAATAGTTTTAAGCTCACTCTGGAGTCTGTCCCCATCCCCCGGGAAGTTTTCAGTTACAAGTTTATTGCGCTGAGGAATGTGGTTGCCGCATGGAGAACAGAGTAGAGACACAGAAAATCTGCATCTTCCCTGCATTTTCCACACAGAACACAGACTCTATGGCATTAATGTATAGACAGACTGTGCTATAAATGATTCCTTCTCAGGAAATGGTATCCATTATTACTGATGTTGTATTGTACTCATTGTATTTACATGTTTGGTGATTGTTAAATGTTATGACCTGCACGGTAACTTCAATCATGCCATGTTTAGTGTCTATACGTTCGTAGCGGGAAGATTTAAATGCTTGTGTATGCGGTACATCCATACCTGTGCAACACATCAGTATTAAAAGAATATTTAATAGTTCTGATTCAAGAACTCAGCTTGTTAATCTTTCTGGGTTGTAAAAGCCCTGACAGGAGGGGTGTTGCCACCCAGAATTACAACATCTTAATTGGTCCGGTCAACAACTGAGAGGTGTGACTTTGACCAGAGGTTAAAAACCAGCGAACAGTGCCACTCCCTCTCTTTTTCTCCTTGCTTCTGAACGACCGAATCGATCTCCTTGCGGCCAGCCTAGGCCAGGCCTGCAAGGCCTGTAGGCCTCGGCCTACAAACGAGCCATGTGCTCCTCATCCCACATGGAAAAGACTGGCAACAACTTCGGACTGAATCACCCAAGATCTCTCCTCAGATAGCAGAGCCGATGCTCCTCAACCTAAGGGCATCTTGCAAGTATCGTACATTTTAACACTAAACAGCAAGTTAGTATTAATTTGTAAGACTTACCTTGCTATTGCTGAAGAAACTGATGATTCCTTTCCAGATTGCCTTTGACATTTCATGTAGCTCTAGTAACAGCATCTCTTCCGGTTCAACACTATCATTACTCATTCTGACTTGCGTGTGTGTGTGTGTGTGTGTGTGTGTGACCCTTTATGTATGTTATGTTATGTGTTTGTAAGTTTAGTTATGTGTTTGTGAGTTAGTTAATAAAGATTGTGCACAATACACGTTTGGTTCTGACTCCGTCTGCTAATGAATTGCCTCTTAAGTGATAGATCCGGACTACGGGCTCTGAGTAGTACAGTACAATAAGAAATATTATTTTTCCATAACTTGGAAATTGACATTTCTTAGAATTAATAAACAATCAACACTGAGCGTTCACTGGACGAACAGGTTAACTGATTGTAATGTTAATTTTAATGTAGCTACGTCCAGTTAATCTGATTAACGGATTTGCATATTCATAATTAATCATAATTAATAATCATAATGAGTTATGAATAATTATTAATATTTCCCCTTTGAGTTAATTTTCGCTACACCAGCGCACCGCGCCCTTCTTCCCCGAGGTTCACACAGAGCTGACCAGGTCGTGGCGCGCACCTTACTCAGCCTGCTTACGCTCCTCTCAGCAGTCAGCTCCCACCTCAGTCGATGGATCCTCAGAGAAAGGCTACGACGGCCTTCCCCCTCTGGATGAGGCGGTGGCAGCCCACCTCTGTCCCCCCGCGGCTGTGGGGTGGAAAACCAAGAGGTCCCTCCCGTCTAAGCCCTGCAGGATGACCTCCGCCCTTGCTGGCAGGGCTTACACCTCTGCTGGCCAAGCTGCCTCTTCGCTGCTCACCATGGCTATACTGCAGGTGTTCCAGGCCAAGCTCCTCCGTACCCTGGACGAGTCTGGCTTTGACGCACCAGCCTTCCGCGACTTACGCAGCGCCACGGATTTGGCCCTGCGTGCCACGAAGGCCACAGCCCAGGCCATTGGACGGTCCATGGCCAGCCTGGTTGTGCTTGAGCGCCATCTCTGGCTCAACTTGACGGAGATAAAGGACGCTGACAAGACAGCCTTCTTAGATGCCCCTGTCTCCCCGTCCGGTCTCTTTGGGCCAGCCGTAGAGGGCTTTACGGAGCGGTTCACAGCAGCCCAGAAGTCGTCCCAGGCGATGCGACACTTCTTGCCCAAGCGCTCCAGCTCCACCTCTGCTTCTAGCCGCCCCAGGACTGCGCCGGCTCAGCAGGACAAGCCCGCTCCCTCTACCGCTCCGCCAGATGCTCTTCCTTCCCGAGGCAACGGCAGGCCCCCCGGCCCAAGATTGAGCTGGACCCCAGGCCTCCAAAGTCTTCCTGATCCCAGCGGAAGAAAGAGGAAGGGGTTAAGTCCCGCCGAAGCCGGACCACCCCCAAAGCTCTCTCGTTCTCTCTCCCCACTGCCCCGTTCAGTTCCGGGCATGGGAACCAGTTTATGTGTTCTGCGGCCAGGGTCCACTGTTGTTGCGCCCACGCAAAACGCCGTTTTCATGGCAAACACAATAAATATTTCACACTCTCAAAGAAAGAGCAATTTTCCTCTTCCACCCTTACCAGCGTACGGACCCCCTCTAAGCGGCCCGTCGTCTGGCATCATTCAACCCATAGCCTCACGGGTCGAGGCCTGGCGTGCCATCCCTGGAGGGTTCTGGGGATAATTTCTCACGGTTACTCGCTCCAGTTTGCTCGCAGACCCCCGCGATTCAGTGGGGTTCTTCCCACTTCAGTAAACACGGACGACGTGCAGGTCCTCCGTTCAGAAGTGACGTCTCTGCTGGAGAAACGGGCTATAGAAATAGTACCCCCGTCAGAGAGCGAGTCGGGCTTTTACAGCCGCTACTTCCTTGTCCCCAAAAAGGATGGCGGTCTCAGACCCATCCTGGACCTCAGACTTTTGAACGTTTCCCTCATGAGACGGAAGTTCAAAATGTTAACGCTAAAACAGATCCTCGCACAGATTTGTCCCGTGGACTGGTTTTGCTCACTGGACCTGAAAGACGCGTACTTTCACATCCAGATAGCCCCCCCACCACAGGCGATTCTTGAGATTCGCATTCGAGGGAGTGGCTTACCAATACACGGTCCTCTGAGACAGATGGGAATCCGAGTTCTCAATTATCTCGACGACTGGCTCATTTTAGCCCAATCTCGAGCCGAGCTGGAGCATCACAGATCCGTGCTACTCAGCCAGTATTTTTCGAAACAGGACGATGCACTGGCCCACGCTTGGCCCAACGCTCTTCTTTATGCTTTTCCCCCAATCGCTCTGATCCCTCAGGTCATCAGGCGAGTAGAGGATGAAAAGCACAGAGTCCTTCTAGTAGCGCTACTCTGGAGGAGCCAGGTCTGGTCCTCGGAGCTCTTCAGGCTTTCCACGAAAGCCCCCTGACCAATTCCCTTGAGACGGGACCTCCTTTCTCAGGCGAACAGAATGATCTGGCACCCTCAGCCAGAACTTTGGGCTCTGCACCTTTGGTCCCTGGATGGGAGCCTCCTAACCTCCCCGGGGACGTGCTAAATACTATTTCTCATGCGAGAACGCCGTCCACGAGACGCCTCTATGCTCAGAAATGGTCTGTCTTTGTTGACTGGTGCTCTGCACGCAACATAGACCCAACGGAGTGTGACGTATCTCAGATATGGGACGCGCCCCCTCGACGCTCAAGGTTTACGTAGCAGCCATTGCAGCGTTCCACGCTCCTATTGCTGGCCAGTCTGTGGGACGAAACAACCTTGTGGTGCGTTTCTTGAGAGGTGCTAGGCTGTTGAATCCTCCTCGCCCTCTCACCGTCCCCACCTGGGACCTTTCATTGGTACTCAGGGCTCTTAAAGGGCCTCCCTTTGAGCCGCTGCGTTCAGCCGACCTTAGGCCCCTGACGCTAAAAACCACTCTGCTACTCGCGTTAGCATCAGTGAAGCGTGTTGGCGACTTGCAGGCTCTCTCTGTGAATCCTGCGTGCCTCGAGTTCGGGCCTAACGACTCCAAGGTCGTTCTGAAACCTAGACATGGCTACGTCCCTATGGTGCTCTCGACCCCGTTCAGAGCACAGGTCATTTCCCTCTCAGCGCTTCCTCCCTCACTGGATGAGTGAGAGCTGGAATTACTCTGCCCCGTCAGGGCATTGAGGGCCTACACTGAGCGATCTCAGACGTTTCGGCAGTCTGATCAGCTCTTTGTCTGCTTTGGAGGCCGCACCAAAGGGTTGGAAAGCAACGTCTTTCGCGTTGGATAGTCGACGCTATTGCTCTTTGGTACTCCTCTATGGGCCAGAACTGCCCCATATGAGTCAGAGCCCACTCCTCTAGAGGAATGTCTTCCTCTTGGGCCTGGTCCGGTGGAGTTTCAATTAAAGACATCTGTGAGGCGGCCGGCTGGTCTTCGCCGTCCACTTTTGTAAGATTTTATAATCTGGATATTCCGACCCTACAGACTTGGGTCCTGTCGGTATGATTCTGCGGCCTCTGTCGAGCTCCGCTTCATGCCAATCCAGGAGGTTACTCCTCGTGGTAGTGTAACAATGGGTTCGGCGGCCTCGGCCTTCCGCTTGTCCACTGGTTCCCTATCGGTGCCCAAGACAAGTCCAGTCGTTCCCAGCTGTGGCACGGCGCGGTTGAATTCGTTCCCCCATACGCAGTACGAGTGAAGTATCGAAAGGGAACGTACTCGGTTACTAATGTAACCTCGGTTCCCTGAGATACGGAACGAGTACTGCAATACATGCCGTGCCATGAGGCTGCGGCTTCAGTGTCGTTGCTTCAGTCGAATGACCTGAATCCTATGGCGAAAACGCCTGCTTATATAGCCCTAAACCCTACCCATTTCGGCGGGAATGTTCGCGTGCTTTGTTGCCATAGGCCGCGCAGCTGTGCCGCGCCGTCATTGGTTCAACAACTTCTCACGAGTGAACCAATGACATTGCAGTTGCACTGCGTTATTGAAAAAGGCTTCAGCAACGGGGAAAAAGGAGACTTTCCCCCATACGCAGTACTCGTTCCGTATCTCAGGGAACCGAGGTTACGTTAGTAACCGAGTACGTTTGCAGTTATCATTTTGTGTCGAATTGTTGGATTTTGAGGTAAAATCATACCTTATATATTTTATTGTTATATATTATGTTGACGTCTCATCAATTAAATATTTTCCATCTTATATTATGCATAATTGGGTGTTTTTAAATAAAAAACACTGTCAAAAACTATACTATAAAACTATATATGTTTTAGGGCTGGACAATATGACGATATAACATTGATATATCCTAAGTGATTAAGCAGATTTAAACCTACCGATATTGCAGTTATATAAAATATTCACAGCCAGATTTGCTTTATGTATTTTCCCGGCGTCAAATCAGGCACATATAAATGTCAGGAAACACGACTCCTGGCTGCATGTCAATATCCATGGATTAGGTTTATTTGACAAGTTGTAAGAAACACTTTCGAGTCCAACCTTTAGGGTAATTCGTTAGTTTTACTCGCGTTTTCGTCGTTTCTCCTATTAATCCAGTTACGCAGCAGGTTCTTTTGCCACTCAGTCCAGCTGAGGGAGCGCGTTTTCGGCAGGAAAGTGACGTCGATGCATACCCTCTATTACTGAAACAAGAGACAGGTGTTTGTTTTTTGCGCCTAATTCACTCACAGACCGCACCTCTCCTGATACTCTCTCCTGCTGCAGACCTCGCTGAACCACGCCCCCCTTGCCACAATAATTGTTTATTTTTTATAATAATATATTACAAAACATGTTTTGCTCTTAAACTTCAAGAAAATCAAAGCCAAAAATATCAACATTTCAAATTTTAGGTTGATATATCAACAAATGAGCTTTCAGTAAGATTTTGTTTGGGCGCAGTACCAAACTTTATCACTAGATGACATCCAAGCTCCATTAATGACTATTTAAGGGTGCCTTTAAGGGTGATCTGAACCATATATTTCTATATTTTCATACATTTTATGAAGTAGACATCCTATCCAGAAGTAGTATGGGCAGTTTGGCAGCATTTGATTTGAATTCAACCTCTTATAAACACATAGTTAGAACATATGTGCATTATAGCTCGCTGCTGCATCACATGGCGAATCATTTTTTTCTTTTTCAGACTTTTTCTCAAAAATTGATTGTCATATTTTCAACATTTGGCATGAAAACAAATTGATTTTCAAATTTGTTGACTGATTTTCAGGTTAAGTACAGAGGAACGGTAATTTATATTTTCACTGCAAAAATGTTTCTTAATTTTTTTTTTTTTTTTTTGTCTTATTTCCAGTCCAAATATCTAAATACTCTTAAATAAAGAAACATTTACTAGATAAGTAAAATGACATAAGATATTATATCTTATTTTCTGAAGAAAAAAAAAGTTTTTGGTCCCACTTTATATTAGGTGGCCTTAACTTCTATGTACTTAAATGTATATTAAACATTTTATACAATGCACTTATTGTGTACATACATGTTTTTACATTGTACTTATAGTAAAAAAAAAAAAATACCTGCATGGAATTGCATCTGTAATTAATTTATATAATTACATTTATAAGTACACTGTTGATCCATCCCTTACACCTTAACCCACCCTAAAACCTACCCATACCACAAATCCTGTACCCTGTCCGTACCCCGTCTGATTTGCAATACAATACAAACAAATCCTTTAATGACTGTTCTACTACAGGATTTAACACAGAGTAACAGCTCACTACCAGTTAAAAGACAATGTAACACAGGCAATTCTAGTTGCATTTTTCACTGAATGTCTTCAATTATCCTTTGACTATGTTCTGGCCTGCCATCTTTTGGCAAATTTTTTTTTGGCCCGATTCCAAACTTAATTGCCAACCTCTGACTTAAAGGATCTGCTGCTAACATCTTGGTGCCAGATACTGCAGCACACCTTCAGGGGTTCATGTCTCCACGGGTCAGGGCTGTTTTGGCAGCAAAAAGGGGACTAACACAATATTAGGAAGGTCATAATGTTATGTCTGATCAGTGTATATAATATATGGCCATGTAGTGTACCTGTACACTGTAATGAATTGCTGTAAAAATTACAGCAATATTTTACAGCCGATGGCTGTATTTTAATAATACAGCATATTGCTGTAAATTGCAATGAATTCCGGGGGTGTGGCGGTTTGAATCAAATTTACAGAATATTGCTGTAAATTTCAAATATACAGAGGCATTATGGGATCTTCAACGGTCGAGGTTCGGGTAGCGGCAAGAGGAGTGATTTACAACTGTGGTAAGTGACTTATTATTTCATTTCATATGTATGTATCTACATTCGCGATTCATATTGGTAACCCCGGATTGACGCATCCTCCGTCCGCGGGGCGCGAAGCAGACTGGCGCGGGGTTTTCCACAGCGCGGTCGCGGTAGGATCTCACACATTCCCCGGCGCTTTAGCATAGCTATGGGCCGAAAAGTAATAATTAGAAAGTTGGAATTCACGAAAACTTCGTATTCATCAGCACACTTGGTCGTGATTATTTTATGGCATAAATCACATTTGAACATGCAGACAGTCATCTGTTAACACGGGCCGAAACGAAAAAGCCTCACGACGCGATCAGGCCACTCACGGAGGATGTGTCACACAAAATGGTGCTGCTTCATGCTGTTAACATAACCAATGTGATGTATTTGTGGACATTTGCTAACTTAAGGTAATGCAAACACTTTAACATCTCTGTTTGATATAAGTTTACCTTATATAGTTAATTTATTACCATTACCAAAACCAAATCATTTTTAACTTGAAATGAAATGTGCTTTTTACAGATATGAACAAACTGATCATCCTGTACTTGTCTTTTAGATATACATTTATATCTATTGAGTATCTGTTGAATTGCCTTTAACACAACTACAACTAACTAGTTGTTTCTCAACTAGATTAGACATTTATTTTTTAGGGTGAATGTTTTAGACGTCTCTCTATTTGACACCGGCAAACAAATTAGTTAAATAAGGTGTTTTGATTAGTGGGACATCTAAAACTTTCTGGGAGGTAAGTATTCAGGACTGGAGTTGTAGGCTAATACTGCTCTATCACATGGTATAATTTCAAAAACATGATTACATGCCTCAAAAGCTAAAACCAATCTGAATTCCTGACCCTTTAGGCACTTTGTAGGTATTTATCTGGAGAGAGGAACAAAGACGAAATGAAAAGTGCCATCTAAAACAACAGGCCAGACAGTTCAGAAGAAACGGGTTGCGTTCAGCCACTCCTCTGTGCAAAGTGATGGATTTTCAGTGGAATTTCTGAAATGTAAGAAATACACACACACACCAAGATCTATTTTTCCTTTTATTATATACTTTTATTATTCTATATCTGTATCTGACTGTATCTGTCATCCCTCTTTCAGTCTCTGAAAATATTATGTTTTGTAATATATCTAATGTATTGTCCTCTTTTTTCCTTTCAATATTTCTAGCCTCTCTTTGAATCCTGGGATGGAACATCATCTGGAGCAGAATTGTTCTTTTTTGATCGCAAGTTTGTTGGACTTGTTTGGCCATGTTGGTCTGTTCATGAAGTGATAAAAGTGATGTGGGTTTTAAGAAATGTTTTTATATGACCCTGTTGGTCAAGTTATAGTTATCATTGTATTTCTTTGTGTGAAGGGCCATGATGGCCAATAAGTAATTTAAAAACATTTTCATGACAAAATTTTGTCCATTTCAAAAATAAAATGATTTTCTAAATAAAAAATTAATTCAAAATAATACACTTTTTATGGCTTTTTTAATGTAAATTTGAAAGATATATATATTACATTTTGACCTGTTTTTCAAGATTAAGAAGCATCATTTTTTTGGGGGGGGGGGTGAATTAAGTTATGCATTATACAACACTTTATGCAGTTAAAATTTGTTTAAAGCTTATACAGTTAATAGTCATTAAGTGAGCAATAGGGAAAATATATTGTATACTGCATTTTACATATTCTACTTGACTAAACTACTTGAATGTGTGTATTTGCTATTTAAAGAAGTATGTTAAATGCAGTATACAATATATTTTTTTGTAAAAATGCAGTATACAAAATATATAAATTGCTGTAAATTTTACAGTAAAATACTGGCAGCAGGGTTGCCAGCCAGTTACTGTAATTTTTACAGTAGTGTTTCTGTAATTTAATTTACAGAATTTTACTGTATTCTCGATTACAGTAAAATTCTGTAAATTAAATTACAGTAACACTACTGTAAATATTACAGTAACTGGCTGGCAACCCTGCTGCCAGTATTTTACTGTAAAATTTACAGTAATTTTTTAACAGTGTACATTCTGAAGAATTTCATTATACAGAATCACGAACAGTATTTAAAAGTCATTACATTTTGAAACTTACTAATCTTTTGGTAATTTTATTTCTGCAGTAAGGAGATCAGTGCTTCTCACATATAAAGAGCAGATATGCAATGAGTACCAGTATGTGACAGAGTACAACTCTCTGCCTGGTGAGCATGTGCTGCTGTCTGATCGCTACATACAACCTCTGATTATTCAGAACCATAGAGATCAGAAAGAGCGAGAAGAAGAGATCTCCTCCAGAGGAGAGACTTTCCAGCAGGTCCTCGACTCCAGGAGCACTCAAGAATCCATTGGTCTAAACACTCTGTTCAACCCAGATAGCTGTGGTGTCAGTCCTGGTGCTGTCATATTGCAGGGAAACTCTGGCAATGGAAAATCCTTCACTGTGCAGAAAATGATGTTGGACTGGGCATCTGATCTCTACAGAACCAAATTTGATATTGTTTTCCACCTGAAGTGTAAAGAAATAAACCACATTTCTAGCAGCACGAGTTTGGTGGAGCTCCTGAGCTACAATTGCTGTTTAACATCAGATCAGATATCCACGATACTGCAGCAGTCACCAGAGAAAGTGCTCTTCCTTGTCGATGGATTTGATGAACTTAAAAGCACAGAGGACATTTATCACATGTCGCCACTCACAGATCTGAATCAGAAAGCCCCACCTGAGGTCACTCTTCGTGCCTTGTTAAGGGGACACATCTTGCGAGAGTCATGCCTTCTGGTCACCACCAGATCTACAGCTATTGACACCCTGAAGAGTGTGTTAAAGGAACCTCACAACTTCATTGAGATTATTGGCTTCTCTGAGAAGGCGGTGGAGGAGTACTTCAAAAGGTTCTTCCAGGATGACAGACTCTTCAGAAAAGGATACGAGTATGTCAGAGCAAATGAAACTCTCCTCACGGCCTGCTCCATCCCAGTTATATGCTGGATCATCTGCACGGTTATCCGAGAGAGGTTTAGCGATGACGCAGATGTATTGAGTGGACTGGAGACAACCACGTCCATATATGTAGACTTCCTGTGCACTCTACTAGATCATCACTGCCAAGGTTTGGGTCAGTCCATTCCCACCCTGGTGAAGAGTCTGGGTAAGCTGGCAGAGAAAGGGATACTGGCACAGCAAGTCCTGTTTGATGAGAACACAGTGTATGAAACGGTTTCTGACCCTGCCGGCAGTCCGTTCTTGTGCAAGTTCCTCTTTAAGAAAAGAATCCAGCAGGAGACAATGTTCAGTTTCATGCACCTCAGCTTTCAGGAGTTCTTCACTGCTCTGTACTATCTCCTTCTTGATGAAAAAGAGTCAAAAAAGAACCTCACTCAAATATTTTCCATGAAAACTGACTTTCACGATGTCTCTTATGCAATGCCACGTTTTCCAGCCATCTTGCACTTCATTTTTGGTCTGCTGAATGAAGATGTAAGACGCACACTTTGGAGGAGACATGGTCTGTTAGTTAAATCAAACATACATGACCTGAAGAAATGGATCTTTGAATTTTTAAAGTTGCCTGAATCTTATTCTGAGAGGACACTTTTTATTTTACACAGTCTGTACGAGCTCCATGAAGCAGACTTTGTGAAAGAAGTTATGGAAGCCTGGCCATGCATTATATTATATAATAATAGCCTAAGAAGAGGAGACTTTTGGGCCCTGCTGTACTGCGCTCAGTGCTGCCAGTGTATTCAAAAACTGTATATTTTCTACTTAACATCAGAACAGCTGGCTATCATTCGGCCTGTACTTCACAAATTTCGCTTAACGTGAGTACTTTGCCCAACAGTTCTTTGTAGTTATAAGTCTGTCTGTCTATCTATCTATTTACCTATCTAGCTAGCTATGTAGCTAGCTATTCAGGCTAAAGACTGAGCTCGGAGCCCTCGATTCCCTCAGACAACATGCCAAATATTCTTATTTTACTTTTTTTATTCTATTAAATTATTTGTAAGTGTGAACTTGTGAAAACAATTTATTTTGGATTTTTTTTTGTAACTGAACTAGTGTCAACTGAGCTTCCCAAGAGGCTATTGGCGCCGACAAGAGGAGATTATTTTCAACTTCACCGCAATGCTTTATTATTATAATTTTTTTTCTGTACATAAATAACCTTGTTATGTCATCACAGATTAAAATCTATAGATCAAAATATTTATTGCATTTCTGAAGAAAAAGCTCAGCACCCAAGGCTGTATCGCCTATTGTCTCAATGGTGTACAGTGTCTTTGGGCAGATTTCTGAGGCGGATTGCTGGCAACAACCATTTTAGGATAATTTATGATTTGGTCTTAGTGATTGGATAAATAAAATGGCTCGTAATCATAGGGGGACCACTTTAAGTGCTGTATAGCACCAAATTTGGTGCTTCAGTGGTTCTTCAGCAGTTCTTCACCAGTTCTTTGGGATTACTGAGGTGCTATATAGCACCGCTACCATATGAACCTGTTAAGCACCGATATGGTTCTTCAGCGGTTCTTAATTGGTTCTTTGGGGTGGTTAAGGTGCTATATAGCACCACTGCTTTACAAAGAACCTGTTAAGCCCATTTAAAGGTTCTTTATGAACCAAAGAACCACTGTTGGTGCTGTTTAGCACCATTTTTGTTGAAGAAATAAAATGCAATATGGCACCTCTTATGGGTTCTACATAGCACCATTTGACAAAGGTGCTGTAGAGCACCTTTAAAGATATGGTGCTACATAGCACCAAAAGTGGTTACCTTATATGATTATGAGCCAAGAACCACTTTTATTGCTATATAGTACCTTTTTTTAGAGTGTATAAGTGTTAAGACCTAATGCATGGATCTAATACAATGTTACATGCAATGCAATGTTTTTCCCCAGATAAAGAACTATTCTATTGCTCCTATTCTCTTAAGACACAATTGACTATGTTTACATGAATACTCGTCAAGACAAATATTTTAAAATAATAACCGTTCAAGTGCAATACACCACTAAAAAGAACTGAATTCTGGATTGCATTTTGTCTGAGAGAAATGGCTTTCTGAGCAAACTTCAGATGTTTTTCAGTCAGCGTGATAAAAGCCGGGTTCACACTGTATATGGTTTTAGGCATGATTTGGCTGTCTGAGACAAATTTTGCAAATCCTAAAAGATTCCTCTGATCTTAGGCTAAAATCTGTCCTGATCTTTGACATGTTCACCGACAGCTGATTAATGACCATTGCGATAAAATTTTACCTCAGATGAAATTGTTTTTATTTATTTATTTTAGCGTTGAGGCACAGTCCTGCAGTGTAACTTTTCCCTGAACAACCGTCAAATCAAAAACCAATTTGAGTGCAAATCCTGATGATGCAATTAGTGAGACAACAACAAACCACCACTTGCTCCACATACATCGTCTTTGATTTTTGTTTTCATGTTTCTTTTCAGGGCAATCCATGATCAATATTAATGCTATTGTTTTGTTTGCTATCCTCCATTTCTATCTCGCATGTAAATGTAGCCCACATCACCAAACCAAGTCTTCTTGTATGCGTCCGTTTTTAATGTGTCTTGACTGCCGTACAGTCTGACATTAGTGACACCTCAGGCCACGTTCACACAGCAGCAGAATATGGTTGTCAGTCCTGTATTTGAGCCCTTAATACGGTTCCGTTCACACGCAGTACGGTTATTTACAGGAGTGACAACCGCATTCTATAACCGAACTTACACCTGTAAATTTTCAGACTCACAACCGCATTTTCGGAATATTTGCGCAGTGTGAACGGAACAGGACTGGACTACTAGTTGTCTGTCACGTCATTCAGTGCGAGAGAGCGGCTCATGTCAGTTTTGTGCTTCTTTTCAAATGCCGTGTCATGCGCAAGATTTCGCAAAGGACGTGACATGCGTGTGCAGTGGTTAAAGACTCCGGCTAGCGCATGTTTACATGCAGCTGTTGGGTAAAGGGTAGGTTCACCCAAAAATGAAAATTCTGTCATTTATTACTTACCCATGCCGTTCCACACCTGTAAGATCACCTTCGTTGATCTTTGGAACACAAATTAAGATATTTTTGTTGAAATCGATGGCTCCGTGAGGCCAGCATAGGGAGCAATGACATTTACTCTTTCAAGATCCATAAAGGTACTAAAAACATATTTTAAATCAGTTCTTGTGAGTTCAATGGTTCAATATTAATATTATAAAGTGACGAGAAAATTTTTGGTGCGCCAAAAAACCCCCAAAACAACGACTGATGGCCGATTTCAAAACACTGCTTTAGGAAGCATCGGAAAATTATGAATCAGAGTGTCGAATCAGCTGTTCGGAGCGCCAAAGTCACGTGATTTCAGCAGTTTCGCAGTTTGACACGTGATTCAAATCATGATTCAATACGCTGATTCATTAAGCTTCTATGCTTCCTGAAGCAGTGTTTTGAAATCGGTCATCACTATATAAGTTGTTATTTTGTATTTAGGCATTGATATCTTTATCGTGGCTTATTGAGCTTAATATCTCTTTTCAACATCAAGCTCTTCTCACACTTTATTTTCTCATTGATGCATGCTTCTTGTAAAAAACTAAACATCAGACACAAGTGCTTTGCTTCCTAAGGACATACGCAACAAGAGTAGCCTACTTTATTCACAATAAAACAGTGCATTCGTATGATAGGCCTATTTAATAATATATATATTTTTTTAAATTTTCTATTTTTTATGCATCTTTGCAGAATCGTTCATCAGCACAACATTGCAATGCATCATAAAAACGATTATATTCCACAGCTCTACAATTCGGCATCCTGTTTATACCATAATTTAAATTCAGGAATTGAATTGTAATTGCAACATTGTTCTCAGTTTAAATCAGAATGACAGACAAAATGACACACGAAACACCATGCCAATGCAACCATTAAGTTTGAAATTGCTTATTGCAAACAAACATGTCTCCAACAACCAAATTGAGGAGGTTAAGTGATGCAGTGCAGACTAAATGAAATTACAGTGACTCGGTCCTAATTTTGAGATAAACCTACATTTCTCACTCTGTTATATAAAATATACCTAAAAATCATTTTGAAGTAATTTGAGATCATCTTTGTAAGGCATTGCAGTTTTCACTTGTCACATAATTATTTGGGATTATCAGTGTAAAGTTTGTAAGTTTAATGTGTTGGACTTTATATTGAAGGTCTGCAAGCAGTGATTACATATCAGACTCTGATCTTGGGGTCATGATGCAAGTTTTCACAAATGGACAGAACCTGAGCTCACAGAGGTAATACTTTTAAGATAATACTGACTCAAATGAGGAAATTTAAAGACACTTTCACAATCACCATTCATTCATTTTTTTATGCTTTTATTTGCAGTGTGAACATCCATAATTTTAATCTGGAAATCAGCAACGAACTGTCCAGGTGAAGGATTTTTTTTTTTATATGAAAATATTGTTTCTATTATCAGTCATATTAAACAGTTCAATTACAATCTGTTTTTCATCTTTACACCAGTAAGACGTCAGGTTCAAATATACAGTAAAGCAGCTCTAAAGAAAATATATTGGCACATTCAGCTAAATTCAGTTGAATTGTTCAAATACTGCATTTGATATCAAACACAGCTAAATTGATACATTTGACTAAAAATGTATTCGGTAATTATCAGTGGCAAGGAATACAATTCTCAATAAGCAAGTAGTGAAGAAAAAAACATGAGAGAAATCAGCCAGTTCTCCCCAGGCCAAACAGTACACGGTATGAGTGATAATTCCAAGATATAGAACAAGACAATGCTTTTGTAGATTGATGGCATTCAAGTGTACTGTAGTCTATTTCCAACTGTTTCAGAGTTTATGGAACTTCTTGGGGTTTTTAGACTTCTTACAGTCATGGGGCAGTCATGAGAGTCAGACTAAGGTTACGGGTTTGATTCTCAATACCAGCAGGAAATGACTGAGGTACCCTTGAGCAAGGCTCCGGGTCCATGGTTTATAGCATGTGTTCACTAATACTACCTTGGATGGGTTAAATGCAGAGGACAAATTCTGAGTATGGGTTACCATAATTGGCCTTCACATGTCACTTTCAACAACATGGTTAAATTTCATGATGTGTCTTTGTGGACAGCTGATACTGTATTTGTCTTTTATTTCATATTAGATTGGAAATAACCAGAAAACCTGAAGATCCTAAAGACCTTGTGCAAAGATTCAGCCTCTCTTTTCCACGCTCAAAGCTAATCAGTGTTGATTGGATAAAATTCTTTCAAATGCTTGTGAAATCGGGTAGAGATGCAGTGCTGTTTCTTCTGCATTCTTCGACAGCACAGAAGTTGGATCTGAATTTGACACGTCTGACAAAGGCTTGGGCTGATTCTATCCTCTCCTTCACCAGAGACTGTCCCAGTCTAACTGAAATCAGGTAAGAGAAACCTCAAGGCCAGTGTTCATCTGTGGCTTTAGATTTTAATCTAGATTTTAGACTAGCTTTGACATTAAGCACTTTGCTCAGACAAAGCACTTTCAGTTGTACATTTGCCCTCATTCACAAACACTGTGGCTATAGAAGTGTTTAAAGGGGACCTATTATGCAAAATTCACTTTTATAAGGTGTTTGAACACAGATGTGAGTCAACAGTGTGTGTAAACAACTAGCCAATAATGGTAAAAAATTCACCCAATACTTTTTTTTTTTGTAATCCCCATAGATCATTATCAATCTCTCTGAACGCGCAGTTTCCTATTTCCCCTACTTACTACGTAAGAGTAGGGAAACCCTGCCATTGACTGGTGATGATCTGCCCTGTTAGCATATATCATGGGCGTTTCCTCCGAGGAGGCAAGGGAGGCAGTGCCTCCTCCTCCTCAAAAAAAAAGAAAAAAAAAAAAAATAGGATGAGAAAATAATCCATATTACATATCAAACAACACAAATATTACAAATTATGACATTAAAAAGAGCGCAAGTCACGCATATTTCTAAAGGAACTCTGCCCAACAGTGACACCCACAGGTAAAATTACAGCAGGAGGCATGCCTCCCTTTTCACTCTTAGAAAACCATGGAAAATCATCAGACCCATGACTTGTGATGGGTTTTGCAGGGGGTAATTGAGAATGAATGGGGGAAAGTCACGTGAGAGGAGGCAATGTCTCCATCGCGCTATGATTGGATGTAATTGGTTATGATTGCATATGATTGGTTTGTGCGATAAATCCTGCCTCTTGTTGATGTGGGCGTTCCGCGTGTAGGTTTGACTGAACAAATGATGGCGTCATTGGGAAGACTAATTGAAAAGTAAGTAAACAGATCACCCAGTTAGATATCACTGCTTTATGTCATGTCAAAATCAAACTCTAAATGGACTGAAAGCACGATGACTGCAGGGTTTTTTACTGCAATCAGCGTGGTGAAATTAAAAATACAATTTGTGTCTGTGACAGACGGTGTTTACGCAGCATGACTGATGATCCAAAATAGCCTAAGTTGACAATCAAAAAGAAAAACATCAACACACAAATAAAATATATTGTTTAAATTATTATTGCCTTTAGTTATTATTTTGGAATGAATGTAGAAATGCTTAAAACACTAACTTGATGAAAGTGACTTGGTTTTGATAAATACTGTAGAACATTACATTGTTAATGTAAAATTACAAAATAGAATTGTATTTGGTTTCTTTTTTCTTTTTTGATGTAATGTAAAGTAATGTTCATTTAACAATGAAGATGTGTCAACGTTAACAGTAATGCATGAATTTACATTGATTCATAAATAAATAAAAAATGTGCCGCCTCATTTCAGAACACCACTGCAAGCCACTGGCATAGATATGCCCTGAGTGAGAAGTACAGAGCCCACCATTTCTGTTTAATAGTGGATAAAAGCAAGATGGCAGCATGAGTTATAGTTGTGTAATGTAACAAAGTAAAAATACTTAGTTACAGTACTTGAGTATTTTTTGTGAGAATTTGTACTTTACTTGAGTTTAATATCTCTGTCAACTTTTACTCCACTACACCAACTATTTAATGTCACTATTGGTACCATTCATTTGCATTAGTTTATATCCATTTGTTGGCTATTATGCATTCATTATCCAGTGTAGTTGCATATTTAAACTGTATTCTCATCATGCAGCAACAGAAACATAACAAATCACAAATGTATTTGATTTCAGTTCTTTTTTTATCAGTACTGTAACACATATTTTGATTAGATAATTATTTCTAAAATAGAGGCAAATAATGTGTGAAAGTAAAGTATACATATAATAGACCCATGCTATGCCTTTGTGTAAAGATGGTCATTTTTAAGCATGACTGTTTGGATGTATATGAAATGGTAACACTTCACAATAAGAGTCCATTTCTAACATTAAATAAGGTTAATAAAAGTATTGTTCATTTTTAATTTCAACATTTTAAAGTTTTCATTAATTATTATGCACAATGAATTAACATGAACGATTAATGTATAATTAATATATTAGTATTATATTTAAAAATTACAATAATAATAATTACGTCCCTAAATTACGTTTAAGAAACTTCACTTAAACTGAACCATACCTGTTTATCTCCATGCTGCATTTATTCTCTGGCTCTGTAGGCATCATTTTCAGATTCCGGTTCGAACTGAACACCACTACAGAGAGTTTATGACATTATTAGTCCATGAGATTGTTCTGTCACCAGAGCTTAGAGCATCAGCTCTTGAAGCTCCGCCCTCTTAGGCTGGGAGCAGCTCATTTGCATTTAAAGGGACCCACAAAATTATCTGTGGGGTATTTTGAACTAAAACTTCACATACACACTCTGGGGACACCAGAGATTTATTTTACATCTCTTAAAAAGCAGCATAATAGGTCCCCATTAAAGGTGCCCTAGAATCAAAAATTGAATTTACCTTGGCATAGTTGAATAACAAGGGCTCAGTACATGGAAATGACATACAGTGAGTCTCAAACACCACTGTTTCCTCCTTCTTATATAAATCTCATTTCTTTAAAAGACTTCCGAAGAACAGGCGAATCTCATAATATGTACGCCCCCAATATTTGCATATGCCAGCTCATGTTCAAGGCATTAGACAAGGGCAGGCAGTATTAACGTCTGGATCTGTGCACAGCTGAATCATCAGACTAGGTAAGCAAGCAAGAACAATAGCGAAAAAATGGAAGATGGAGCGATAATAACTGGAGTGACATGATCCATGATAACATGATATTTTTAGTGATATTTGTAAATTGTCTTTCTAAATGTTTCATTAGCATGTTGCTAATGTACTGTTAAATGTGGTTTAAGTTACCATAATTTATTACTGTATTCACGGAGACAAGAGCCGTCGCTATTTTCATTTTTGAACACTTGCAGACTGTATAATTCATAAACACAACTTCATTTTTTATAAATCTCTCCAACAGTGTGTAATGTTAGCTTTAGCCACAGAGCACCATCAAACTCATTCAGAATCAAATGTAAACATCCAAATAAATTCCATACTTACATGACCCGATGCATGCATGCAGCATGCATGACGAATATCTTGTAAAGATCCATTTGAGGGTTATATTAGCAGTGTGAACTTTGTAAATGCACTGTACTATAGTCGCGAGCTCTGGGGCGGGGAGCACGAGCATTTAAAGGACCCGCAGCCTGAATCGGTGCATAGTTAATAATGATGCCCCAAAATAGGCAGTTAAAAAAAATTATTAAAAAAAAATCTATGTGGTATTTTGAGCTGAAACTTCACAGACACATTCAGGGGACACCTTAGACTTATATTACATCTTGTAAAAGCTGGTTCTAGGACACCTTTAAATAAAATGCGCTGTAAGTATGCCATACCAGACTGAAAAATCTTGTGTTTATTCTGTAGCATAGAAGCTGACTGGTTACTGAAAGAGGCCGACAGTGTTTTGCAGAAGTCACAGCCAAGGCCTGGCTGCACACTGACTTTCACAGGGTTTGTACTTGTTAATCAACATATTTTTACATCTCTGATCCTAATTAAGTAGAACATAAATGGAAGTAATTTACCAAAACAGTATATTATTAAATATGACTAAAATGTATCATGTTATAACAATTTGATTGAACTTAGTAAAATGCCCCAGTTGAAGAATTCAGTTACTTGTAGTAGTTGCTTGTGTTGTATTTACTTGTACTTGCATGGTTTTTTATGAAGGTTCAGATGCAACAAATCATCTGACCAGTGCACAGACCACGAGTATCCTCATAAACCAGCAGATCTTAGCTGCAACCAGCGTGTGAAGATTCATCTAAACAAACAGGGTTTTTCTATGGAGACATTGCGAAAGTAAGTTTTACACATTTTAGATCATTTGATTTAATTTTTCAGCTAACATTTTTGTGTCGCTTTAACTGTACAAGTTTCTGAATGTGTATGCTCTCTTTCATTAGCATGCATTTTGTCATATTACATCCTGTTCCTGTTAGAAATATTAAAATAATCTGCTGTTTAAATCACAGGACATATATTTCTCTGTTTGATTACAATCTTCTTTTCTCACTTTTTCGTTTTAAGGCCTTTTTTTTTAAACTGATGACTAGGAGTGTGCTGGAGAGAGAACGAAGGTCTCATCTTTACAGTTTGTTCTTTGAATAACATAAATGTATTTGCCGAGAAAATGGTGAACGGGTGTATTTGTATTTGCATGTGATTTTATTTTATTATGCTTCATCTTTGAATTACAAATGAGTTGAATACATTTATTGTTCGGTAATTTTTTACATTTATTGACTGGTTTCCAGAGAATATGCTCTTGTCTTTCACTTTATTTGTTGATCAAGTTTAAACATTTTTTTTTTTCCCAAACAGAGAGATTGTATTTTTTGCTTTTTATTTCTTAGTTACATTGACAGCTCTAATATTTTTGCAATGTGTTACAAGTCGAAATGTTTTTGCTCTGTTGGTTTTGCTCCATGTTGCCAATAATTCTTGCCTAATCTATGTTCTGTCTTAATAGTCTGTGTAGAAGTTGTTTATGGTTATGGCTAGAGATTTGACTTTCTAATAATGATGTGAAGAGACAACTGCTCAGAACGGGACTGATCAAGAGAGAAGAGGAGCAGTTACTGATTCCCAAACCTATATGACAACTATTAGTATTGTATGTATTCTTTAGGGCTTCCAAATTAACATGTAAACTGATATTGTTAAAATGCTTAACAGCATTCATTTTGCATTCAGCATTTGGTTAATGAATTTTGTACATAATTGGATGGTTTCAGGGTGTCCATGTTCAACACATTTACATAAATGAGACATACTATAAACTTTTCAGGACTTTTCCCCTGTATTTCAGATTTGTACTGCTCACTCATTTTATTGTTTGCAATTTATCAATGTGTCTGAAAAAACATTTTTATTGAATGTAAATTTTTCTGTAAAAAATAAAAATAAAACAATTTAAAACAAATTACTGCATGATTCTAATTTGGAATGGTAACTGAAAAAATATAAAACAAAACCAGTATTAGACTAGTTGTGTTCCAATGTTGTACTGTGCATTTACACTATACGATTCATACACTGCCATCTAGTGCATGTATTTTAAAATGGAGGAATCGTCTGAAATGGGACATTTTTTTTATACTGCACAGATCTATCCAGTTAGATGCAATGTAATAAATGTTTATCAAAACAGCACAAAAATGATAAAGCAATGTGTTAAGGACTCTGAATGGAATTTCTTCCATTGATATGGTTATTATACACTTGTTATGACATACAATAATGCTAAATTTCATCTAGCTGGACAAATGAGTAAAAAATGTAAATATTTTCCAGTAAAATCTGCATACTTTAAGTTTAAAACATGAAGACATACTTCATGAAGAAACAGAACAAAGATACATTTATTTTATTTGTTTTTTACGTAGGCTATATATTTTATATTTACTTTAGTGCAAAGCAGCTCTGTACAGAACATTTTTTGTTTAAATTCTCCTCAAAATTAATTTCAATATACTAAACAGGGGGATGAGAGCGAATGAGCAAATGAACGCCGCAGTGTCCCTTCAAAATAACTGGCATTTCCAGGAAGGAAGTGTTTGTCGACAATCTCTAATAAAATCAGACACTATGCAAAACTTTGCATTCCAGTCTGAAGCACATGCAACAATTCTGAAATTTTTCACCAAAAATACATCCAATACATTGATTGTTTCTGAGTGGCACAGTAGATGGTGACTGGTGCGTTTGGTTTGCTCATCTCTGTTAGTGATGCACCCTGAAAAATGATTTTTAACAAATCATTTAAACTTCTTTAGGTCGTCAATTAAGACATTTAATCCAAATCAACCATCATTTCGTTTTTAAATGAACTGTAATGTGAGTACAGTAATTGTTTAATCTTCACCTGATTCACAGAGTCATGATTGGGTGTGGTCTGGTTGGTTTTCATGGTAATATCAGGTTGTTCTGACTCTCCTGTAGTATCATAAACTGTGTGAGGATTCTCTGATTTCTCCAAAATATACTGCGACTTTGCGTGGCTTGATGTTCTTCTGCAGACACAATGCAATTAAAATGAATGGTCAGTGTTCATATACAGACACTAACACAGATATGCCAGGCTTTTATTACAAAAAACTACTTTTTGTAGACCTAGAGATACAAAACATGCTGCATACTTGCATTTTTTTTTATTTATGATTTATTTATTGAATTTTCAAAACAACAGCAAAACAGACAGAAAATAATAAACACATTTAAAGAAAAAACAACAAAATTAGGTTACATTTAAAATAAATAAATAAATAAATAAATAAAGTTTAGTACAGTACAATAATTTGCAACCAAACCGGACATGCACCAAAATGGAGTCTAAGGCCTAGTAACAAATTATCAGCACTTGTGTGCTACTAACATGACAATACAAGTGCACAATCGGGATTCAGGAAAAACAGGAAGATAACAATAGTACAGTGTAGATGGACAATCAATCAACAGGGACTGCATCAGCTGCAGAGATCTAACATGCTCAAGGAAGGGTAACCAAATTGGTGAGAATTTAACCATGGAGCCACGGAGAAAGCGTTTAATTTTTTTTTATTTAATAATGAAAAAAAAGAGCATCTTTTATCCACTGAGTATGACAATGACTCTCTTATAAAGAAATGATCATTCACGAACGTGTGAAAATATAAAACCAGAAACAATGACAGTTCAACAGCTCAGAGTGTGATGTTGTCATCTCGAAATTACGGCAATTATGACAGGGCGTGAACACAGCACATCTGATGATTTACTAGAATAACACAGGTAAAACATGACTAACCAAGACAATGAAACTTAACAAGACCGTAACAGAAACTTACATCAACTTCTGCATATTCTTATTTCCATCTGGAACTTTCCATAGAATAATGAGTGTTACATTCAAGTTTACAGTATGTCTATGATGAGCATCAGTGGCAAGACTGAGAAATGATTACAGTTCTCCTGGAATCCTGTGGTGTTACACGCTAGATTCCATCTCAAAATATTTTAAACAGCATTGTGCAATTTTTTTATAATAATTGTGAATGTAGTTTTGATGACCTCATGTTATCTGTGAGATTCCATGGATTTTTTTTTTTTTCAAAAATGAATCACGCAATGCCACACTACATGGACAAAAATTTAATTATATTGGTGAAAAACTGTAATGCCTTAACAGTCTTTGTGTTGTGTGTAATATTATACAGTTTAGCACAAAAAAATATTTTTGACAAAAGCTTGTTATCTTGGTAACATTTTTAAGAGTACAGTGTGCAATTTCTCTGATGCAACCAAACAGGTTTCCCAAACGCATTTATGCAATAGAAAATGTTTATCAAAAGACTATGAAATGATTTACAGGACTGTGATTTCTTGTAATACACTTGCAATTGAGCATTATTGTCTTAGAATCTAGCTGCACAAATGAATAAAAAAACTACTATATTACCAAAATATTTTTGATAAAAGGTTCAAGTTAAACAAGTTCAAAACATAAGGACAGACTGCAAAAATAAAAATAAATAATGAGTCAAAAATAAAGAAACTGAACAAGAACAGATACAAGTGGGAGGAAATGTTATAGACATACTTTCCAGGAAGTGGTTTTCAAATCTGAGATTTTGCATTCCTGTCTGAGTCACATATGCAACAAATTTACATCAAAAATACATTTACTGCTGGTTTTATTTAAAGGTGCCATAGAACACGTTTTCACAAGATGTAATATAAGTCTAAGGTGTCCCCTGAATGTGTCTGTGAAGTTTCAGCTCAAAATACCACATTGATTTTTTTTTTATTAATTTTTTTAACTGCCTATTTTGGGGCATCATTAAATATGCGCCGATTCAGGCAGCTGGCCCTTTAAATCCTCGCGCTCCCTGCCCCCAAGCTCTCGACTGTCTTAGACAGCATAAACAAAGTTCACACAGCTAATATAACCCTCAAAATGGATCTTTACAAAGTGTTCGTCATGCACCATGTCTAATCGCGCAAGTACAGTATTTATTTGGATGTTTACATTTGATTCTGAACAAGTTTGATTGTGCTCCGTGGCTAAAGCTAACATTACACACTGTTGGAGAGATTTATAAAAAATGAAGTGTTTATGAATTATACAGACTGCAAGTGTTTAAAAATGAAAATAGCGACGGCTCTTGTCTCCATGAATACAATGAAACGAAAACATTGAATGAAAACAATGGTAACTTTAACCACATTTAACAGTACATTATCAACATGCTAACGAAACATTTAGAAAGACAATTTACAAATATCACTAAAAATATCATGTTATCATGGATCATGTCAGTTGTTATTGCTCCATCTGCCATTATTCGCTATTGTCCTTGCTTGCTTACCTAGTCTGATGATTCAGCTGTGCACAGATCCAGACGTTAATACTGGCTGCCCTTGTGTAATGCCTTGAATGGCTGGCATATGCAAATATTGGGGTCATACATATTAATGATCCCGACTGTTACGTAACAGTCGGTGTTATGTTGAGTTTCGCCTGTTCTTCAGAGGTCTTTTAAACAAATGAGATTTATATAAGAAGGAGGAAACAATGGAGTTTGAGACTCACTGTATGTCATTTCCATGTACTGAACTCTTGTTATTCAACTATGCCAAGGTAAATTCAATTTTCCATTCTATGGCACCTTTAAAAAAAAGTCAGACTACTTTTATTATGCATGCTTTATTCCAGTTTTGGAAGTACAGATTTATCCCCAGCTGGCGATTTATTGACCACAGCATAAATTGTGTCAGATTTTGGTTCCTTCTCAATGGTAGAGTAGATAGTGGCTGCTGCATTGGGCTGGCTCTTCTCTGTTAGTGTTGCACTCTGAAATAAAGAACAAATCAAGTGCGTTCATTAAAACATTTTTCCAACACATAATTGAAACATCTACAGGTTCTCATGTGCCTGAATATCAAGACCTATAATCCAAATGATTTTTTTTTTTGTAGTAGTAAAAGTAGAGTAACAGTTTAATCTTTACAGAGTCATGATTGGGTGAAGTCTGGTTGCTTTCCACCGTAACATCAGGAGTTCCATGTTCTCTTACAGTATCATAAACTGTGGAATGAATTTTTGATTTCTCCAATTTATCCAGCGAGCTTTGTGGATTAATATTCTCCTGCAGACGAAATCCATTCAATATCAGACTCAAGCATGTATTATCAGTGGTTAATAAAGGAAAGTAATATGAAACTTACGGCAACTTTTTCATACCGTATGTTCATCATTCTGCTGGTCAGGGGTGTAAGAATGATCTGAAAACATTTGAAATCTCATTAGACTCTCTTCAAATACAATAGATTAAAGGATGTTTATTACAAACCTTTATTATTGAAAGCACAACAATTAAACTTTCGATAAACATCATTCTAGCATTTAGAACTTTAATAATTAGGGCAATTGGTGGTTAACCGCACTGAGACTGGAGGGACATGGAGGTGGAAAAAAAATATGAGATGGGAGAGGAAATAAAAGGTCAACTGATATGTGAAAAACAATACAAGGGAAGTGAAGTTCTTTCCGTTCCTAGGTCTTGCAAAACTACTTTTGGGTCAGAAAATACTCAATTCAATTTTGATGTCAAACTTTAAGTAAGGACTGTTGAAGTGTTTTTCTTACTGCTGAAATGCTTAATGGATGCGGCATGAGTTCATGAGCTTTGCGCAAATAAATATGATAATTATATTTGTTTCATAAAATGATTAAAACATTTTTTTTACATACAGTACATATGTGAAGTCTTTTATTTTCAGACGACATACTCTTAGCATGTTAAGATTAGACAGGCTGTACCTTTTTTTCTCTTGTAGAGACACCAGCCGATCACTGATGCCAACAAACTCATTGTCAATAGGCAAATAAGGGGGATAAACCACAAGGGAAGCGCTGATTGAAAAAAAACAGCTCGTGGTATTTCTAGACATGAAAGATAAAAGATTATTATAAAAATAATCAGTTTTCCAGAGAATTTTCAACAGGCATTGTTTAGTTACACTCTCTCATTCATTTTCTGTTTCTTCATATGTGGAAGAAGTGGATAGAATATACCTTGATCAACAGGGCAGAGTTCATTAACCTTTTTTATTTCAGTCTTCCAGCTCACTGGGTTGCTATGGTTACATATGATGTAGTCATCACTGCAGTTCAGTCTTAGAGTGTAGTTATCAGATGATGTCACTTCCTCTGGAGAACAGCTGCTAATCTTATAGATGGAGTTGATAGTAATGTTACTTCCTTTACATGTAAAGCTACAGGGGTCAGAGCTGGACAAGTTTGAGTTTACAGTCAGGACCGGAGCTTCCACTGCACCTGAAACATGCATATTAAAATGTTTTTAAGACTTTTGCTACATACAAAGGTGCTAGAACTTGACAACCCACTAACACCTAAACAACTAAAATATGTGCAGCAGTTTTTAAGTTAAAGAAAAAAAAAAACATTATCAATAGAGAAATGGAAAATGTAAAAACAAGAAAAATATTTGAAAGAATATTAGAATTTTGCTCTATGTATTATTATTCAAATAAAACAAACAATACATGATCTTACAGTTACACCATATAAGCAATACAAATCATACTCACCTATAACAGATACTCTGTATATAAGAATATTTTTCTCAAATTCTCCACTTGCTCTTGCTGTATAGAGTCCACTGTCTGTCTTTTGCATGTTCTTCAGTGTGAGAGAGAGGGTTTCATCATTGAAATCAACTCTGTCCTTGTAGGAAGGGTAACGCTTTACTGTTTTAGTTCCATTAGTATATCTAACAATAACTTCTGATTTTTCATTAGTCCAGGAAAAAAAATCAAACTCTGGTAGTTCTTGTGTCTGTATATCCAGTTGAACAGAATCTCCCGTCTGAACAAACACAGAGATCTCAGCACTGATCCCTGAGGAGAGAGAACATAAGCATTTGTTTAAAGGACAAAGTTTAGTAAGTTTGCTTACTGCTGTTTTCATACATCAATCATACAGCTGCTACAGGCTAAAGGTTTTAGTTGGAATTTAATTTACTGGTTTTGCATCGTACCTATAAAAAACAAGATCTTTCTCTGTAAAGAATAGTTGAAAGCCAAGTTTAAGACCAAAAAAAAGTCAAAATTCCCAACCAACAATAACACTAACCACCAAAACAATGCTGATCAAATTACACAAGTACAAGGGCTTATGAGTATTCCACCATCATACAATCTCACAATGCAATGTGATTTGGTTATTTCCTTTATTTCTGAATTTTTGCTGATAATAAAATCCTGGCAATGTTTTAGTTAAATATTTTTTAAGTGAAACCAAGATCATTTCAACAAACTCAGTTAATCTGTTAAAAAAAAAAAAACAAAAAAAAAAAAACAACAGTAAATAAACATTAAGAATGAAGTTATTTTAGAGAGAGTCTTAAATCTGTCGGTCACTTCAGTCATTGTCAATAGATAAAAATAGCATTAATCAAAAGTTTATTTATCTTTGTAAAATAGAATTTTGTACCTGAATTGTAAGTTAGAAGAGAAATGAACAGGATCAGCCTACATGCCATCGTAGAAAACAGAAATGTCTGTTTCTGTGTGGGTCTTTCAACAGAGGAAATTAAATGTGTGGGAAGTAATGTGACTCAGTCTCAGGACCACAAATAGGAAAAACTCTGAAAAGTGCAAATATGATTTTTTTTTTTTTTTTTTGTGGCTAAAACACCTTGTGTCATGTGAGAAGAAATTCACACCTGAAGAGTCAGAATGTAATGATGGCCAGAACTACACAGGGGTGCGTTTCCCAAAAGCATCTTTAACCAACTAACATCGCAAGTTCCGTTGTTACTTACACAGTTCAACGATTTGGTGTTTCCCGAAACCATAGTTCAAATGAACATTCGCAAACTGCATCGCAAGCTTGTGTGGTTGGAACGACAGCTCTCGAGCTGTGGTTAGAAGCATAGTTTCTTGATTTTATGACTTGTGGACTTAATAAATAGTTATCTTGAGCAAAATAAGCAAGCTGACATTAAGTACAATGTATAGCCTATCTTTTATTTTGAATATATACACATGTCATTTATATGTTTTAAATCTTGTCAAGAGATTTAAATAGGGATGTCCAGATCCGAACACGTGATCGGAAATCGGGCCCGATCACGTGGTTTCAGACTCGATCGGAATCGGACGTTACCTCCCGATCAGGACTCGGATATATATGTATTAGGGCGTGCAACGGTTCTCAGTAAAAAATCGAACCGTACGGTTCTCCACTTAAGGTTCGGTACGCACTTGCACCGCGGTCCATCTCGAATGACGACGCATCTATTGGTTAATATGGTTTGTTTAAAATAGCAACGTGGAAAACAGACAGACAGAGTTCAAATAATGTATGTTTCAGTCGATGGATGCGCAAAACGTTACAACAACGATAATCAGATAGCGTGGACAAAACAGTCACTCTTTGTAAACTGTTAACTGCAGTGCCTTCTGCTCTAATGTCCAGTCATTTACGCCGTCATCACCCGGGTGTTGATAGCATGTTGACATAATTTTTGAGACCTGACAGCAAACTAACTAATTTAAGCCTTGCTGATTTAAACCTTCAAGAACAAGACGCGAAAGAGAACTCGCACGCGCTGTGAGAAGATTTGTGTGCGCTCATCCGAAGCGCGCACACGCTTATTTCAGTCAGCGCGCAAATACTGAGTTCTCTTTCAAGTCTTGCGCTTCAGCGGACAAATTCATACAAAAATTATGTCAACATGCCCGTCTTAGCGAGTATCCTAGCAAACATAGTCGGTTATGTCTTAAGTGAACGTATATTAGTCGAGAAAGACAGCGCATGTCTAACAGTATATGTACTGGTTCGTGCATGTCTTCTAGGGAAAAAAAAACTATTCCTGCTGCCTGTTTTTAATGTTAAATCAAACAACAAATAACAAAGAAATCACTCACTGCTCTTGACTGAATAGTTTTTGTAACTTCAATAATGATTAATCTTTATTTATTTTATACAGTAAAGATAATATGCAGTGATATTTTATATTTGATTACTTTATCCATTTTCTGTACGTGAAAACGATTGTTAGATTCCTGAAAAACCTGAAAAGCACTGTTCCTGGATCTGTTTTTTTCGCTCTTCTTTATTCTTTTTCATGTATTATAGAAGTATCGGATCGGGACTCGGTATCGGTAGATACTCAAAATCAAATGACTCGGACTCGGACTCGAGGGCAAAAAAACGTGATCGGGACATCCCTAGATTTAAAGCACCATTTTTGAAGAGTGCCATGTGCGTACGTGCTCTAGTACGTCAGAACAAGCATTTGATTTAATCTGGAAAGCAAAATAACTGAGGAAAATGCCCGTAATTTATAGCAGAAATTCTAGCATTAATTCGATCTCAAACTAATTCATTTAAAGAAGTTATTACGCCATCACCTGTGTGACGTTATTCACCACCGTGGTTGAACGACAGGTTTGCGACAATGCGGTTTCGGGAAACATTCGTGACTTGCTAGTTGGTATGTTCAATGAGCATTGTACTATCTTTGCGTTCCAAATGGGATATATCGCCCTCCGTAGGGCGACACGGAGTAAAAATAACCGTGGCCGCCATATTGAAGGGTCGTTCGAAGTGCCTAAGTGCTCAAAAATAACCACTTCAAAGGGCCCTTCAGAATGAAGGATTTCGAAGGGTAGGCCTACAACTGATGGACACTTTGGGGCTCCATGATCCTTTGCACAGGGAAGTTGTTTGACGTCACAGAATGGGTGCAGGAGGCTCGGAGTTCGATTTTTCCTATAAATGTATAGTATTTTTCTATACTACTGTAATATTTATACAAGTAAGATTTGGTACATTAATATGGTCAAAACGACATTGTACTTCAACAAAAGTACTTTACAGCTCCCTTAATCAGTCCTTTCAAATGTTTAAAATTCATAGATACAATATACAATATGGTGCAATAAACCAAAAATAAATAAATAAATAAACTAACGTTAAACAAAGGGCACAGCTTGCACAATCTACTCCTCCTTGATTATCACGTTAAGATGACGCAGAAGTGCGTTTGAAGGGATTAGGGCATAGGGTATGGTAGTTCAGCAGGGAAACACACCCCAGCATAGTCAAACAACACAAATATTTGAGATAAATGAACATTGTTTTTGTTCCACAGGATTTCAAACTTTTTACTACAGCCTGTAAATTTAGTTTGATTGAAGGGTTGTATTCGATCTGACTTCTTTACTTTAAACTCACCAAGGGTGTTTCTTTAGTGTTCCACTTAACGGTTCACCCCTCGACTACTACTTGACACCTGCACACATCCTGTTTACACATTAGGTTAAGGACTTTAACACATTGTGTAGCCTACATGTGGTGTTTATATCCTGTGATGGTCACACATCTTTTCCCTATAAACATTTTCACATCAGAGTTAAAAACTAATTCAGGGGACCTTTAGTCATTACTTAAATATATATATTGTTGTGAAATAAAAAATCAAGTTCTGAAATGCTGTTAGACTTTTTACTTGTAATTGTTATTTTATTGAGCTTGGATGACACACAAATTATGCCTATTGATTCGATATACTATCATGACTTAACATTTTCAGTTAATAAAAAATTTATTTAATTTTAAGTTCTGTTAATGTAAAATACAATCTGATGACGTGTAAACGTGTTTCATTGTTTTGAGTTGTATGAACACTTCTTTTAATTTAGACAAACTTAAGTTAAGTGAAACTGGGCTGGGATTTCTATTTCCCATCATGCTTTGCCCATGGCACTTGAAAGGGAGAGTAAATGCTAAAATTAAGTGTCATATACTGTTTTTTGCACAAGATTAATGGTAAGGGAGATTTAGCGTTTTGTAATTAGTGTTTTGTTATGCTAATTTAGAAGAGTTTCTGTTAATGTGGGTTTTTGGAGATTTACCATCATGGTGACAAGCGGTGCTTGGTAAGTTCATGTTACTTAGAAATGCGTTTTATTGTGTCCAAAAAGCGTCTTCACTTTACTTAAAACATTATGTTGGATCAACTCAAAATATTGCTTTGAATTAATGTGATTCTCCCAATTGGCTTAAGTTAAAAATTCTAGTGGAAAACGTTAACATTTTTTTTTTTTTGTTGTTGAATCAATGTTTTATTTTTTTAGAGTGTTGCATTCGCATCTGTATGAATGTAAATAAATGAAGCATAAAGTCTATGTGGAGCATGAAGTCTCCTGTATTCAAAATTTTATCTGAAATACTTATCTCTCATCTGTATAAAGCTTGTATTATTCATTTTATTGATTGACCAGTTTAACATAACAGAAGTATCAACACAATTTCATTTACATAAACATTTAGTACTTGTAATATACATTGTTTCTCCTTGTCATCTAGGATTTTGTGGTTTAAAGGACAACTCCAGATCTCGAAGGTGAAAACAAGTCAAGTCAAGTCAAGTCAAGTCACCTTTATTTATATAGCGCTTTTTATAATGCAGATTGTCAAAGCAGCTTTACATTGATAACTGGTACATAATTTTTGCAGCACAGCAGCTCTTCAAGAATAGTGTCAATGCAGGCAGATCAAAGCACTGTTGAATAAATGTCAAGAATACTGCTGAATATCAAATGTCAAGTCAAATGTCAAAAACAGGTGAAAACGGGTGAAGAGAATACCGTTGACCATCTCCTAACAAGGCCACATATTAAGGTGGGTAGATTATATGGTAAGACAATCAATGCTTGTAATCAAAGTATTGGATGTAAGAGAAATGGGCAGGAATAAAGATCTGAGTGACTTGGACAAGGGCCAAATTGTTATGGCAAGGAAAGGCTGGTCAGAGTATCTCTGAAATGGCAAGGTTTGTGGGTCACTCCTGGTCAGCAGTGGTGATAATTTACCAACAGTGGTCCGAGGATGGACAAACTACAAAACAAGGCACAATTTGGTGGGCGCCCAAGGCTCATCAATGCACAAGGGCAACACAAGGTATCCCATCTGATGTTCAACTGAGAAACCCTGGGTCCGGCCATTCATGTGAATGTAAATTTGATGCTTGCCAGGTAGACCAGGTACACCACTTCATGACAATGGTGCTCCCACGTGGAAGTGGCCTCTTTCAGCAGGATAATGTACCCTTCCACACTGCACACACTGTTCAGGAATGGTTTGAGGAACATGATGAAGATTTAAAGGTGTTGCCCCTGGCCTCCAGATTCCTCAATCTCAATCCAGTTGAGTATCTGTGGGATCCATGGAGGCCCCACCTCGCAACCTACAGGACTTGAAGGATCAGCTGCTAACATCTTGGTGCCACATACCACAAGACACTTTCAGGTGTCTAGTAGTGGGCCAATGCCTCAACAGGTCAGCACTGTTTTGGCAGCACACAGACCAACAGCATAGGCAAAAGAGATCTTATTTTAAACCAGTGGTGAGCTTGCAATTTGTGTTCAAAATCAGGGTATAAAACTCACAAAAACTAGGAGTTACAAGGACATACAATTTAGGTGGTATAGAAAACAACATAAATGTCATGTTGAGTCTCTGTTGCTACTGTTGATATTAACTCTGTCTTTCTTTTCGTTATAGTTTTCACATAAACAGAAGACCAGAAGCTGAAGACCTTGTGCATCAATTCAGCCTCTCTTTCCCACGTTCGGAGCTTATCAGCATTGACTTGACAAACTTATTCCGAACGCTTCTAAAAGCGGGCAGAGATGCACATCTGTTTTTACTGTGTTCTTTGTCTGTACAGAAGTTAAAATTTAATTTAAAAAGTCTGACAAAGGCCTGGGCTGATTTGATCCTCTCCTTCATCAGAGACTGTCCCAGTCTAACAGAAATCAGGTAAGAGAAAGAATTTATCATGACGTCTTGTTACTGCATGTCAAATTATGCAAAAGTTGTTACTGTGAATGTTGTCACTATAAATACATTTTGTGTACTACCAAACTATATTCTGCAGTGGCAGCAAAAAAAATGATAAAATGCATAAATAAACACACCTAATCCAAATCCTTTGTTGTTCTTCATTATATTGAATTAGGGCTAAAAAGGCTCCTGTCTTTTGTCAGGAAGTGAAAAAGAGAAAGTGAAACATGAATTTGCACCTGAGGCTTAGAATAGCTTTGCCTTTACAGGGCACTTTCAGCTGTACATCTGCCCTCATTCACAAACATTATGGTGATGGATGTGTTCGAATAAATGTTGAAAGCAAAGTATTGCTGTACTATATGCTGATTGTAAAATGTCATGTTTATACTATAGCTAGAAGCCGACTGCTTACTAGAGGAGGCAGTAAGTGTCTTGCAGATCTCACAGCCAAGGCCTGGCTGCACACTGACTTTTCAACTTGTTAAAATACATTTCCCATATTTTGTCATTTTACATAATTAAGTGGAAGCAACTGATGAACAGTGTAAGAACAAATATTACCAAAACAGTCTGACTGAACTTTGAGAGATGTCCCAGTTGTGGAAAAACTCATATAAACTTATAAAGTTATTTTGCATGGTTTGTTATAAAGGTTCAGATGCTACACTATATATATATATGTAAAGCTAACATCATATCTATTCTCTGGAAGCCAGTCAAATGTATAAAATCCTAATATGGATTATTTTTTTTAATTTTTTTTTTTTATTTTTAAAAAGTTTTAAAAATATGATTGCAGTATGTTAAAATTTGAAATGTTTTGCTATGTGAGGGTTTTGCTCCATATTGCCAGTATTTCTTTCAGATTTTTGGCCTAATCTATGTTATGTCTGTCTAATAATCTATTGTAGAAATAGTTTATGGTTATGTCTAGAAAATAGCTGACTTTCTAACAGGGACGTGCACAGGGGGGTTGCTCAGGTTGCCCGGGCAACTGCCCATATGCCCTTCTCGACTCACGTTGCCCTTCCGAGGTGGAAAAAATAAATAAAAAATCGTACAATGGATGCAGAATTTCACGTAGGCCTAGATAAAAAAAAAAAAAAAAAATCGCAAAGCCTCATTCACTTCCATATTCGGGCACCCGTCCGAAAGTTAAAGTCAGTAGGGGAAGGGCAAACGTCTCGGTTACAAAGGTAACCCTCGTTCCCTGAAGGAGGGAACGGAGACGTACGTCGGACAGACCGACGAATAGGAATCTCGCTAGAGAGGCCAATCTACTTCGAGTGTAACTAAAATGAGCCAATGCACATTGGCATGCAATCATATGCATCAGCTGCTCGCCTCGCAGCGCGGGTATATAATGAGCAGCAGGTGCGTTGCATCTTCAGGTTTTCGCTGAGGAGCGGAACCGGATAGGCGGCAGCATCAGCGGGGTACAGCGACTGTGGCGACGGGACGTACGTCTCCGTTCCCTCCTTCAGGGAACGAGGGTTACCTTTGTAACCGAGACGTTCCCATTCAGTCGGTCACGTTCGACGTACGTCGGACAGACCGACGAATAGGAATCCCTACCAAAGCGCCACAGGAGCTGCCCCCTTCCAGCGCTCTGTTGTAAGCCACCTGAACCCCCTTGCCTGAGGATGGTGGGACAGGGCTAACACAGAGAGAGTCGATCACTGCTGTTCCCCAAAACCCATTCAGTGAGACTATTGGATAACGCTGGGAAAGCGTACCCTTTCGCTGGGAAAGGAACGCTGCGGAAGCCACATCCTTCCCCGAAGGAGTTATGTGGAGAAGTACATATGGACTAACCCTGTAGGGCTGTGCTACATATGGAAGAGCTGGGGTGACTCCAACCCGATGAAGGGTAGGTTCTCCCAGAGGGAAAGACACGGGCTTCGTTTAGGAGCAACCGTGGAACCAACCATATGGGATCCCCGTAGGGTCACACATATGGAACCCAGCCTAAACCCGGTTCTCAAGGATACAACGGAGTATAGGCCTGGCGCCAGACGCTCCGCCACGTCGGCTGCCGAAGGGATATCGGAGGACTCGACAGGGTCTGCCTTGTAGGGACTCTCTGGAGAAAAGAAGCGCATGTAGCGCAGCAAGTCGACACTAAGCCGGGGCCTCTCCGTGCCTCTGACCTGTGGCGAGAACACGGGAGGAGACCGGCTCGACACGAAGGCTATAGTATCTAGCGAACGTGTTAGGTGTCGCCCAGCCCGCAGCTCTACAAATGTCTGTCAGCGAGGCGCCACGAGCCAGCGCCCAGGAGGATGCGACACCTCTCGTGGAGTGAGCATGCAACCTGAGCGGGCAGGGCACGCCCTGAGCTTGGTAAGCCAGGGCGATGGCATCCACTATCCAGTGGGCCATCCTCTGCTTGGAGACAGCCTTTCCCTTCTGCTGGCCTCCATAACAGACAAAGAGCTGGTCTGAGGTCCTGAGGCTTGAGTAAAGCCAGGGCTGGGTCTGCCTCCTCCGAGGGCAGCGCTTGCAGGCTCACCACCTGGTCCCTGAAGGGAGTGGTAGGAACCTTGGGCACATAGCCAGGCCGGGGTCTTAGTACCACGTGGCTATCACCCGGCCTGAACTCCAGGCACGATTCGTCGACCGAAAATGACTGCAGGTCCCCTACTCTCTTGATGGAGGCCAATGCAACCAGCAGCAAAGTCTTCATAGACAGAATCTTTAAGTCTGCCGATTGCAAAGGCTCAAAGGGAGCAATCTGAAGTGCTCTTAGCACCAGAGCGAAGTCCCAAGAGGGTATGGAGGGGGGACGAGGAGGATTTAACCGTCTCGCCCCCCTAAGGAACCTGACGACCAGGTCGTGCTGACCAACAGATTTGCCATCTATGTGGTCTTGGTAGGATAGCAGCAGTATGGACTTTGAGGGTGGAGGGGGCAGCCTACGCTCCAACCCTTGCTGCAAGAAGGAAAGCACGACTCCGATCGAGCATCTTCGGGGGTCTTCTCGGCGAGAAGAGCACCACTCGACAAACAGGTTCCACTTCGAGGCGCAAGCACGTCTCGTAGACAGTGCACGTGCCGAAGTGATGGTGTTAAGTACCTCAGGGGGTAAGTCACCTAGAACCTCCGCGTCCTGTCCAGGGACCAGACATGGAGTTTCCAGAGGTCTGGACGCGGGTGCCAAAGAGTGCCCCGTCTCTGAGAAAGCAGGTCCTTCCTCAGAGGAATGGGCCAGGGAGGGGCTGTCATGAGGAGTGAGAGTTCTGGGAACCAGGTCCGGTTGGGCCAGTAGGGCGCAACTAAGAGGATCTGCTCCTCGTCCTCCCTGACTTTGCACAGGGTCTGTGCAAGGAGGCTCACTGGGGGAAACGCATATTTGCGAAGGCCCCGGGGCCAGCTGAGTGCCAGTGCGTCTGTCCCGAGTGTTCCCTCGGACAGGGGGTAAAACAACTGGCAGTGGGAGGTTTCCGGTGAGGCAAACAGGTCTACCTGAGCCTCTCCGAACTCTCTCCAGATCAGCTGGACCACCTGGGGGTGGAGTCGCCACTCTCCTGGCAGCTCAGCTCGTGATAGCTCGTCGGCCACATGGCTGAGCATACCAGGGACAAGAATGGCATGAAGCGACCTCAGACGCTTCTGACTCCAGAGGAGGAGATGGCGGGCGAGTTGCGACATGCGACGGGAGCGTAGACCACCTTGACGGTTGATGTACGCAACGGTCGCAGTGTTGTCCGTACGGACCAGTACATGCTTGCCCCGTAGCGGCCCTTTGAGGCAGCTCAGAGCAAGACGTAGTGCTAGCAACTCGAGGCAATTGATGTGCCAATGCAGATGGGGTCCCGTCCAAACCCCTGACACTGCATGCCCATTGTACGTGGCACCCCAGCCGGTGGCAGAAGCATCTGTGAATACCACAGCATGCCAGGACACTTGTTCTAGGGGCACTCCTGCCCGGAGAAACAAAGGGTCCGACCACAGACTGAAGGCTTGGCGGCACTCCTGAGTGATTGGCACCCGGAACGTGCCGCGTTGCCACGCCCATCTCGGGACTCGGCCGTAAAGCCAGTGTTGAAGCAGTCTCATATGAAGCAGACCGAGCGGGGTTACTGCCGCCGCGGCCGCCATATGCCCCAGGAGCCTCTGAAAGAATTTCAGTGGGACCGCTGTCCTGCCATTGAACGTATTCAGGCAGTTCAACACCGACTGAGCACGTTCCTCTGTGAGGCGTGCTATCTGTTCGACCGAATCCAGCTCCATACCGAGAAAAGAGATCCTCTGCACAGGGGAGAGTTTGCTCTTTTCCCAGTTGACCTGAAGACCCAACTGGCTGAGGTGACTGAGCACCAAGTCCCTGTGTTCGCACAACCGATCCCGAGACTGTGCTAGAAAGAGCCAGTCGTCTAGATAGTTGAGAATGCGAACACCCTGTTCTCTCATGGGAACGAGGGCTCCCTCCACGACTTTCGTGAAGACGCGGGGATACAGGGCCAGCCCGAAGGGTAGGACTCTGTACTGATATGCTCGACCTTCGAACGCGAATCTCAGGAATGGCCTGTGTCGCGGAAGAATCGAAACGTGGAAGTACGCGTCCTTCAGGTCGATCGCTGCAAACCAATCTCGGGGACGGATGCACTCGAAAATGCGTTTCTGCGTGAGCATTTTGAACGGTAGCTTGTGGAGGCTCCGATTCAAAACTCGCAGGTCCAAGATCGGTCGTAACCCGCCGCTTTTCTTGGGTACAATGAAGTAGGGGCTGTAGAACCCGACCTCAAATCAGCTGGAGGGACCGGCTCTATCGCGTCCTCCGCCAGTAGGACTGCGATCTCCGCACGCAAGACAGGGGCAACGACATCTTTCACTGTAGTGAAGAGGACGTCCCTGAACTTGGGGGGATGCCGGGCAAACTGAATCGCATAGCCGAGCCTGATGGTCCAAAGGAGCCAGCGAGACGGACTGGGGAGCGCTAACCAGGCTCGCAGAGACCGTACAAGCGGGACCAAAGGGACCAGCGGCGTACCCGCAGCAGGGCAGCGAGGTGGAACACAGGGACGCGGCTCGGGGGGCTCTCTTTGTGAGGCGGCCCGAAGCGGCGTCACAGTGTGCTAGGCAACACTTCCTGGTTCCACGGATGGACAGAGGGAGCAGTCGAGGCTTTGGCTGCCCGCTGCTCGCTGCTGTCCGCTGGCGACAGAAGAGGGGGATGAGAGTGGTGAGGTTTTTCTCCTCCCACTGCTCTCCAACCCTCTTCAGACCTGGAAATGGAGGAACTGCTCTTTTAAATTTGGGTACCGCTGCCTCTTGGGTCAGTGGCGGAACAGAAACAAACCCAATAAAAGGATTTACCACCCGGCCCTCCTCCAGGGGTGGAAGAGCAGCCCCACCCATCTCTGGGTCGCCCGTCTCAGGGGTGATTCTCACCAACCACTTAAACAGCTGCAGAGACGGGAGGCGTCATCTACCCGCAATGGACACAGCAGAGCCTGCTGGGCCGGAGTTTCTTGCAGGGGACGACACCCTTGGCGACGAGCAGACTGAGGGGCGGCCCAAGAGGAACTCAATGGTTTGTCATGGGAAGCTCCCCGATCCGCTACTAACTGAGGAGAACCGCTGGGCTCAGTCCTCGACAGTGTCACCGAAAAGGCCACCTCGTAAGATGGGAGCATTGAGAAAGCATTTAGCTTGACAACCTCTCGCACCTCACAAGGTAAGCCAGGGGGCACTTCTGGACCACTGAGGTGGACATCGTCTGGCTGAGGGCCTGCGCCGTGACTTTGATCACGGTTAGTCAACAAGCGCAGCTCAACCCCAGCACAGAACTACCCTCATGCAAAAAGAGTGCCTTGGCCTCACATGCAGGGTGGGTGTGGTCTGTGTACAGCCACCCCATCCAAGAGGGTAGTGAGAGAGGAAAAACTTATGCAGATTTTGGCACTTTTGGCATTCCATATTTATGGCACCAATATACCCCCATACTGCCAAGTTTTCCATGCACATCTGGAAGACCCAGGAAAGCATGGCTGTAAACTCTGAATCTGAGTCAGCATAAGCACACACCATTACAGTGGGCAGCGTCACCCTCATTTCCAGAGCATAACAGCACTCTCTCCGATGCTGCAATCGACGTCTGTCCCTCAGCTGGAGCTCTGAATGAAATGCTAGGTTCCCCTATGAGAAGGACCAGCAATCCAATCCAGAAACTGCACAGCTTGCAATGCGCTAGAGAGGGAGGGGCCCTAGGGGGTTGGTTCCCCGAAGGAACCCCTCAACCTCATGTCACCCAAGCCATATCAGCAAAGTAGACCTCTTCTGGTGCACCAGAGAGGGCGCTACAATGGAGATTATGCAAGGGAACCGCGCATCTAGAGCGCAGAGCGAGCGCTGGGTTGCCGTGACAACCCGCGCTGCAGCCCGGCAGCTCGACGGCACACGACACGCAGAGGAGCGAGAGGTTTGCTCTCGTTGATCTCCACGATCTCCCAGAGTGTCGGGCAGACCCGCGGCTGTGCTTTTACACACAAGCGGCAGCTGGCCAACAACAGAGGGGACTCAAGCTTCCCGGAGAAATTAGAGTCACGACCGGCGTGTCGACGTGATCATGTTCTCATATGAAAACATGAAACACCCACGAACATCGTTTCAGCACGCGCCCAGACATGTGAAACAGTGATCGTGGCCGTCAGTGAGGACAGGAACGACCGCATCCAGAAACACAAGTAGGATGTCATCTTTAAAAAGACGCAAATCTACTTGTGTAAGCTCTTTCAGGGATTTTACTCTTTTAAAAGTGCTGAAGCACGCAGGGGAACGGCCGCCGCAACACAGACAGGGATTGTGTGCAGCCTGTCGTGTGCTCTCTCTCTCTCTCTCTTTGAAGGCGCTCACTCTTACCAGCCGTAAAAACGGCTTTTCAGCGCTCAAAAGCGCACCGTACCGGCCGTGAGAACAGCCTTCTGACGCTGTCAAACAGCTATTTGCTCAAAAACGGCAAACGAAACAAAAACAGAAAAAGAGAGGACTTCGACCCCGCTGCTGTGCTGTTCGCCCGCACTCGGAAAAAAAGAGAAGTTCAACCAAAAAGCTTGACTCGTCTTCTAGCAGACACTCGCTTGCAGAGAACAGGAACAAACACCGTTCGGCTCCGAAGCGAAAAGCTGAAGATGCAACGCACCTGCTGCTCATTATATACCCGCGCTGCGAGGCGAGCAGCTGATGCATATGATTGCATGCCAATGTGCATTGGCTCGTTTTAGTTACACTCGAAGTAGATTGGCCTCTCTAGCGAGATTCCTATTCGTCGGTCTGTCCGACGTACGTCGAACGTGACCGACTGAATGGGAACTCTGTTTACGTGGCTGCAGCGCTGCACGCGACCGGCACCTGAGCTGAGCCTGCATGAGAGCGGCACTAGAAGGAGATTGTCGCGGTTGTCGGGTGAGACGACTTAACGTTGTCGGAAAGGTGAGTAAGGTTATAATCGTTAACGAAAACGAACGAAAAAACGAAAACTAGGTGGGAAAAAAAATCGTCGTTAACTGAAATAAAAATAAAAACGAGGCATTACAAAAAAAAACGAGCCCTTTTTTTAGGTCAGAGCAACTGCCCCTCAAAATTCCTGTGCACGTCCCTGCTTTCTAATAATGATCTAAAGTGGCAAATGCTCAGAATGGGACTCTAGTGACACAAGATAAGAGGAGCAGTTACTGATTACCAAACATATATGATGCATTTTCCTATAAATGTTAGAATCGAGTTGTGTATGTATTCTTTAAGTTATGTAAGCGGATATTATTTAAATATGCTTAACAGCTTTCATTTTAATGCAGTTTATGGTTTTAAATAATTTGATGATTTATAAGTGTCCATGTTCAACACGTTTACATAATCAAAACATACCATAGACTTTTCAAGACTCCCCCCCCCCCCCCCTGTATTTTAGATTTTGTACTGCTCACTCATTTTATTTTTAGCAATATATCAGTATTTCTGAAATAATAATAATAAAAAAATTAAATGTAAAGTTTTTATATCAGTATATCAGAGCTCGAGTTGAAGCTGCTTCATCGAGCCCCTCATCAGTGGACAGCAAGCCAAATTAGCTAACCTAATACCCTAAAGATTATATGGGCAAACAAACTCGTTAACTGTCCTAGAACCACCTTGAACCATCTTCAAACAGGTTTCCAAAATATGGCTCCCCACTATACCAACGACTAGTTTTGATACAAATGATGTACTGTACATTTACACTATACAGGAACACTGCCATCTACTGTGTAAATGTAATTTTTTTTTTTTTTTTTTTTTTTTTTTTTTGTGATTGCCACAACCTAATGTAATATGCAGTGGTTAAATCTGCAAATAGACTCAGTGGAGCAAGGGGGAAAACTAAGGTAGTCCTAATTTTTTTGAATGTGACGGTTTTACATTTAACACATTTTAAATGTGATCTGGTCTTACCCAGACTGAAGTTAAACCAACAGACATTTCAGTCCAATGGTTAGCCTAATGGTTAGAAAGTCAGACTTGTAACCCAAAGGTCGTGGGTTAGAGTCTAAGTACTGGCAGGAAATGTAGGTGGGGGGTGTGAATAAACAGCGCTTTCTTCCACTCTCACCTCTTACCCACAACTGAGGTGTCCTTGAGCAAGGAACTGAGCCCCCAATCACTACCCCAGAGAATCTTATAACTCAGTATTTTTTGTCAAAAGATCATTAATCAAAGATTTATGATTTCTATTTGGTAACTGTGTACATAAGATGAACCAATGACATGAGCAGCCTGAATACCATTGTAGGAAAGAAAAAAAAGCCTGTTTCTTTGCGCTTCTTTAACCCTTTGACGCGTACGATCACACCGGTGTGATCAGTCTTGGCTGGCCCCAGGAGCGTACGATCACACCGGTGTGATTAGAACGTTCAGTGCATTACGTGATCCACTGCCAAATTCAAATGTGCGTGCGCGCTTTAACTGCCGCTAAACCAGAGACGGACGCGCGCAGCGCTTTTCATATATCACATATGCAGTGTTTTCAACCAAATAATGTTCATTTCAGGTTTCAGACATTTAAATACACATGAGTACTAACAAAACAATATATTTAGAGTTTGTAAAATACACAATGATGTCTATAGAAGCGGAAAAAACAACCCTTTCCATTATAACTTGACAACACGTTTAATTCATATCAGATACACATTGTGAAAGTAACTTAAAAGCTTACTCTATTCTTCCCCAGTTCACCGGCACACTTACTTTCATGTATTTCGGGAGAAGTGGATAAATTCACGGGTTGTAAATCCAACAGATCCGATTCTCTGCGCGGTGCAAACTAACATGGCGGCGCCCATCGCTCATATGGCTCAACTAACGCGATCGTTATAAAGGTGTTTAAACAGCAAAACACATCCACTTGCACATATTTGGCAGAATCAGAATATTAGATATTTCATGCTATAGTTAACACATTTGTGAATATTTTGAATAAAAAAGGAAAACTTAAATGAAAGCAGATCATCATTCATACAGTGCTGCGGTGTGTCACATAACAAGCAATGACGCGTCACCATGGAAACCATAAAGTGATACGTTCTAAATAAAGGTTGCCTTAAAAAACTCACGCTGGGGGCTCAGCCAGAATATTTCAAACTTACGTGCGAAAGGGTTAAATGAAAGAAGTTAAATATGTGTGAGAAGTCCTGTGACTGAGAAGTAAGTGGGGAGAAACTCTGCGTCATTTCCACGACACTCTAGCACAGTGTTTCTCCAGCGGTGGGGCCCTCTTTCAAATGTCACCCTAAATATTTGCATTTTGTGACGTAATGCCGCTTTGACTGTTCAAGGTCAAGGTCAAGGTAGACTGTTAATTTATCAGTGAGATTCTTACAACTGTGTGTAAGTACAGTGGGACAGTACTTGTGTGTGTGTGACAACCATTTCTGAGAATTAAATTTGCTTGGTTTATTTGGGCTGCAGCTTAAAGGGTTAAGCCCCCCCCCCCATTCACTGCCATTATATAGGCTTGGAAGAGCCAGGATATTTTAAAATATATCTCAGATTGTATTCGTCTGAAAGAAGAAAGTCCTATACACCGTGCACAAGCTCAGATATTGTCTATGGTAGTGAAGTATAATGTTAGTTGGGAGTGTGAGCACTAGAGGGCATGCTTGTGCAACAAGTGCTGTCAGAGTAAGCAGTGTTGTTGCCTGTGCTTGGTGGCAGATCCAGCTCATGTGTTCCAGTGTCAACATCTGTTAATGAATACACAACAATTATACAGTATCTCTTCATCTCCATATTCTGCTGCACTACAGAATATCATAATTGGTGACGAGGATTCACGGTGTTCAAGTGATGGAAGAAATGTTGCTTTGAGTGTTGAATGGCTGTATGAGTTCACTGCAGTGAAACAGACAGCGTGAGAGAAAGGCAATGACTAAAGAGTCAAGATGTTGACGCTTGTGGGAAAGGTGAGCCCGTTCGACAGTGAGTCACAGCTGTGGGAAGAGTACATAGAAATGATGGAGTACTTCTTTCAAGCGAATGACAAAGAGGCCGCTGAGAAAAAGAAGGCTGTGCTGTTAAGCGGAGTTGGGGCTAACACTTATAGCTTGTTGAGAAGTTTACTGTGCCCTGCAAAGCCAGGAGACAAAACATATGCAGAGTTAGTAAATGCCCTCAAAAATCATTTAAATCCTAAACCAAGTTAAATTGTGCAAAGATAAAAGTTTAACTCACGTACACAGAAAGAGGGAGAAACTGTTGCTGTTTTTTGTGGTGGAATTAAAAAAGTTAGCACAGCACTGTGAGTATGGGGCCACACTTCCACAAATGCTGCGGGATAGACTCATCTGTGGAGTGAATGACAACTGTATGCAGAGAAGATTGTTGGTGGAAATGGAGTTAACGTTCGAGAAGGCACTTACCATCTGCCAGGCAATGGAGTCTGCAAACAAAAACGTGAGAGATCTACATGGATTGTTAACTGAAGAGGCAGGACAAAATGCAAAGACACTTAGAGGACAGACAGCAGTGCATAGAGTGTAATCAGCTGAGAGAAAAGGGCGACAAAAAGATGTTGGCCCAGTTTCACAGACAGGGCTTAGCCAAAACCAGGGTTGCCAACTCTCACGCATCTGGCGTGACACTCACGCTTTCAGCATCAATCTCACGCTCTCACGCACATGCAAGAAATGTCACGCCAAAATCCATTTTTCTCCCCTCTCAATCTGTTACTTTCTGTTGATGACTAGACCACATTGTATTAATGACAGAAGAGGAGTTTAAGGCCCACAGCTGTTACATCTCCCTACAACGTTCTCACTGCAGTATTCTCTGATCGTTGATTGGCTGAAAACCTTGCACCTGATACGTCAGTTGCGTGTGAGAAGCCAAATTCGGGTAGATTTTCCGTTTGGCGAGCAAATCTCAAAAGGCTATCCGCCACACTGGCGGGTTAATGTTCATACCAAAATATGAAATTTTCAGCGCGCACGAGCAGAGAGAAGAGAGAGAGAGCCCCGGCCGCGCGCGCGCACTCAATATTCAGAGCGGCCAAAGCGTCAAGCTTCCCCGTACTTTTTGACAAGCGTCTTTGACAAAGCGGCCAGAACTTCTTTGCAGCTCAAGTCGGCGGCGGTGTGTACGGTACAGTTAACGCTCTATTTGTTGAGGGCGCTGAGGAAAAAGGATATGTGAAGCTCCTGCCACTGGAAGAAGCGGTCGCCGCCCATTTGTGGCCGCGCAGAACGTCTTCAGCACTCCCGGATCGTGCACACTCCGCCGCTGGCCAGGCTGCTTCTGCTTTACACACCATGGCCGTTATTTTCTCGAGAAAAGGAGTTTTCTCATAGCGTTTGCAACGCAATACTCGTTCCCTTATCTCTCAGGGAACCGAGGTTACGTAAGTAACCGAGTACGTTATATACGTTTTGTTATATAACAACCGATATGACAACTTTAGCACATTTATCAGCTATACATTCATTCAGTGTTTTCCATTAATGACCCTCTGCTGCCGCCACCGTTTCATAATGAACTGAAAATTTAAAACATACTACGTTTGCCAACGAACTAAAATCGAAACTGTGATATGGCTTTGTGCCTTTATAAAACAGCAAAAGACCGTGATTAAGTATACAGTCTGTCTGTGCTGCGTGATTTAAAGAGAAGTGAGCGCATTTGCGCACGCGATCAGCTGGTGATCAAAATAAAAGCTCAAAGATATATCTTTTAAAAAGAAATGAGTACAAAAGTATTGTAAAAAAAAAAAAAAAAAATTGTTTGAACCCTTTTTAATGTCCAGGTACAAGTCAATGCTGTTTCTTTGTTCAATTTGCACACTGTACATGGGTTGAAGCTCTTAATTTTGAGTTTCCAGAGTGCACCAGATTGATGCATTTAACCTTAAAATGTACACAATTTTCTTCCGGGGGGGCATGCCCCCGGACCCCCCTAGCGGAAGTACATCCAACAAAGTTTTACAAATGACAGTGTCAAATAATGTACATTTTCTGAACAAGAATACGACAACAAAAGCTCCTTTCATGTCAGTAAAGCTATTAATAGAAAATTTAAATGTCTTTGGACAAATATAGATTTGGGCTAAGCCCCGAATGATTACAAAGTAAGGTAACAAAACTGACAAAAAATAAAATAAATTATTTCACCCCAATGATACTAAGTAAACATGGACTGACATTGATTTTTAAAATTAGGGTTACCAAACATTTTCTCCGCGCACACGCGCAAACTGAAATTTTTACAAAGTCTCACTCCAGCCAAAGTCCCAAAGTTGGCAACCCTGCAAAACAAGGATTAGGCCTTAGTTCAATTAGGATATTTAAGTAGCTTTTATAAACGTACATCATAAAAAAACATTACTGGTGTGCATTTTGAGACAAAACAATGGCACTGACATATTTTAAGATATGTCAGTGCAAGTTGCTTTAATTTAAAACAGCTCAAACATGCATTTTAGTCTGGGACTAGCTTAAAGGAACACTCCACTCTTTTTGAAAATAGGCTAATTTTCCATCTCCCCTAGAGTTAAACAGTTGAGTTTTACCGTTTTCAAACCCATTCAGCTGATTTCCGGGCCTGGCGGTACCACTTTTAGCGTAGCTTAGCATAGTTCATTGAATCTGATTAGACCGTTAGCATCTCACTCAAAAATGACCAAAGAGTTTTGATATTTTTCCTATTTAAAACTTGACTCTTCTGTAGTTACATTGTGTACTAAGACCGACGGAAAGTAAAAAGTTGCGATTTGATATGATATGGCTAGGAACTATACTCTCATTCTGGCGTAATCATCAAGGAATTAACTAAAAGGAGAGAAAAAAAGAGAAAGGTAGGAGAACTCATCTTGTTAGAGAGGAGGAAAGTGACGAGAGGGAGGACACCAGCGATATTAACACAATATATAGTGTATCCCAAGTCCAAGCCAAAGTGGCTCCTATCAAACAGAAGATGAATGTGAACGGCATGGAAGAGGAGTTGACAACGGTTGTGGAGTGATGATCATTAGCAAAGAGCAATATTCTAACTTGTGGAAACAAACAGACATGCCAGAATGGAGACCCTGCAGTTTGAAACTGAAGACATACACTGGTGAAAAGATGGAGGTGCTGGGCCAGACTACAGGAACTGTGGAAATCAAAAATGTAAGAAAAAAAACGTATTGCCGGAGCTGGTGAATCAAGTAATGGCAGTGCCAGCACTTAAGTTAGCAGATGTGCTAGACAGACATGCAGAGGTATTAAAAGAAGAGCTGGGGCAACTTAGAGGCACCACAGCTAAGATTCATGCCAACCCAGAGGTCCAACCACTATTCTATAAGCCTAGACGTATTCCATTTGCTGTTAAGACCTTGGTGGAGGCTGAGCTCCAGAGACTACTTGATGAGAAAACCATTGAACCAGTGCAGTTTGCAGAGTGGGCAGCTCTCATAGTATCTGTTAAGAAACCAGATGGCTCTATTCGGATTTGTGGAGATTATAAAATCATGGTAAACAGAGCATCTAGTGTGGAACAATATCCTATTGCTAAAGTGGAAGATTTGTTCACTCAGCTAGCTGGAGGCCAACAATTCTCCAAACTGGACATGAGCTATGAGTATCAGCAAATGATGCTGGATGAGAGTGCCAAGAAATAGGTGACTATTAACACACACAAGGGACTGTGCACTGCAGGCTGCTTTTTGGAGTGGCGTTGAGTTCAGACATTTTCCAACGCACCATGGAGGGAATCCTGCAGAACCTGAAACATGTCACCGTTTACCTGGATGACATTTTAGTCACAGGGTCCAGTGAAGAGGAACATCTGAAAAACATGGAGGAAGTTCTGAGTAGACTAAAGAGAAGTGGATTGAGGCTGAAGAGGAACAAGTGTGAGTTTCTGGGAACGGAAGTGGTCTTCCTGGGTCACAGAATCAGTGCTGCAGGTGTCCAGCCAGTTGCAGAAAAAGTGCAACTGTGAGTGAACTGAAGGCTTATGTAGGCCTGCTGAATTATTATCACAGGTTCTGACTAATTGTTGTGTGGGATTGTGGGAGTGTGACCAATAGAGGGCAACAAGTGGCTGAATCTCTCAGAGTAAGTGGTGTTGTTCAGGGTTGGCAGGTTTTCACAACAAAACCCGCCAAGTTGCTTCACAAAACTAGCCCAATCGCGTTTTTGGCGGTGTTTCCTGGTAAAATTTGCATCCCAGGGGGTAAATATCATGTTATTTGGGGTCGCTTCAACCTGCGGATATTAAAAACAACCCACGGCAACAGTGTATAAGTAGCCCAATTCCACGGGTGTTGTTGTTGCCTGTGCTTGGTGGCAGATCCAGAGGGCTGTTTCATAAAACAAGCCAGGCTTATTTTAATTAGTCGGACTTATTGTCAATAAATCCTATTTCATAAAACAAACATAAAAGAGTTCAAACTCAGTTACTCTGGCAACTAATGCTGGGAAACTAGCCTGGTCCAGGGCAGGCTAACTGTCAGGCTAAGCTGAGCTCCTCTTGCCTGGCAAGGCCAGACTGATATATCTTCTACAAGATATATCAGTCTGGTCAGTCCGCCCTCCGTCGCGATTTGAGTCAAGTCCAAACCGTACCGTGCAATCAGATTCGTTTATTTCAGTGCAAGACGTACTGTGAGCAACTCCAGGCAATTGATATGCCAATGCAGTTGAGGCCCCGTCCATAGACCCGAGACTGCATGCCCGTTGTATGTGGTGCCCCATCCGGTGGCAGAGTCATCCATGAAAACCACCGCATGCCTGGACACTTGTTCGAGGGGGACACCCGCTCGCAGGAACGAAGGGTCTGAACACCGGACGAGAGTGCGGCGGCAAGTCGGTGTCACGGGGACACGGAATGTACCGTGCTGCCACGCCCATCTCGGGACCCGGCCGTGAAGCCAGTGCTGAAGCGGCCTCATATGAAGCAATCCAAGTGGCGTCACCACGGCTGTGGATGCCATATGCCCCAGGAGCCTCTGAAAAATTTTCAGTGGGGCCGCTGTCCTGCCTTTGAGCGAACTCAGGCAGTTCAACACTGACTGGACGACCGGGCGACCAAGTCCAGTTCCATACCGAGATAAGAGATCCTCTGCCCGGGGGCGAGTTTGCTCTTGTCCCAGTTGACCCGAAGACCCAACCGGCTGAGGTGCGCTAACACCAGATCCCTGTGTTCGCACAACTGCTCCCGTGAGCTGGCCAGGATGAGCCAGTCGTCGAGATAGTTGAGAATGCGAACGCCCTGTTCCTTGAGTGGAACAATGGCCGCCTCCGCGACCTTCGTGAAGACGCGGGGCGACAGGGCCAGCCTGAAGGGCATGACTTTGTACTGATATGCTCGACCCTCGAACGCAAACCGTAAAAAGGGTCTGTGGCGAGGCAATATCGAGACATGAAAGTACGCATCCTTCAGGTCGATCGCTGCGAACCAATCCTGGGGACGGATGCATTCGAAAATGCGTTTCTGCATGAGCATCTTGAACGGCAGCTTGTGCAGGGACTGATTCAAGACGCACAGATCCAGGATTGGCCGTAACCCACCGCCTTTCTTCGGTACAATGAAGTAGGGGCTGTAGAACCCTGACTTCATATCGGCTGGAGGGACCGGCTCGATTGCATCCTTCGCCAGGAGGACAGCAATCTCTGCTCGGAGAACAGGTGCATTGTCCAGTGACACCTGAGTGTAGTGGACACCCCTGAACACCAGGGGATGCCGGGCGAACTGAATCCCATAGCCGAGTCTGATAGTACGAATGAGCCAGCGGGATGGGCTGTGGAGCGATAACCAGGCTTCCAGACACCGAGCCAGCGGGACCAAAGGCACCACAGATGCACCGGGGGTGGGGCAGCGAAACAGAGTGCTGGGATCCGACTCGGATGGCCCGAAGTGGAGTCAGACTCTGCAGGGTGGCAGTGCAGATGGGAGACGGCACAGGAGGTGCGGCCTCGACCACCACACTGCCACCTACTGGCAAGGAGAGAGGGGGCTGCGGGTGACGAGGCAGAACCTTGGGCCCAGACAACCGCGCTCCCTCTTGTGACCTGGAGGTTTGGGAAACAGCTCTTTTTGTGAGAAAGTGGGTACCGCTGGACTCCGGAGAGCCAGCGGCGGGACAGACACACATACAGATTCCCCCCGGCCCTCCTCCGGGGTTGGGAGAGATGATGGAATCTTCTCCCGAAGAGCTGAAACCTTCCCCTCCAGGTCGCCCTTCTCAGGATTGCGACTTCCTCGATCTCTTGCCACCTGGCTTGGCCTGAGCGGGCTGGGCGCTCCGTCCGCTGCCGGCTCCCTGCTGTTTGGCGGGTGGAGGCTGCTGCTTCGCCGACTTAGCAGGGGCGGAGGATGACGCGGGCGGGCACCCTCGGCGACGAGCAGGCTGAGGTTGAGCTGCCGGCGGAGTGGAGGCAGCAGCGGACCGCCGGGGCAAGACGTGCTTGATTGCCTCAGCCTGCTTCTGGGCGGCGGAGAACTGTTGGGTGAAGCTCTCCACCACGTCGCTGAAAATGCCGGCCTGAGACATGGGGGAGTCCAGGTCTTGGTCACCTCATCGTGCACCTCCTGGAAAAATGGCATCGGAGCGGGATGCTGGGGACCAGCACGGCCCGCTCCGAGGTACCAATCATCGAGCTGAGAAGGACCGGGACATGGCGGAGGATTCCACACGGGCCCGACCTTCTCGGCCGCCCGGGAAAGCACAGCAGTCAACTCGGGATCAGGCTCGGCATACGCTGGGGCCCCGGAGGGCGGCAACACAGTCGAGTCTTCATCTCCCGCGGACTCTTGCTCACCTTCCGATGCCGTGATCGACATCTGATCCTCTGCAGGTGCACCAAAGGACAGCACTGGACGCTGGTTGGTAACACCACCGGCTGCAATGCTGTAGAGGCGGCAGGGGCCCGGGGAAGCCCTTACCGTGACCCTCAGATCACCCTGCCTACACGCCGACGAACCGCCATTCTGACCAGAGCCGGAACAAACGGCCGCACGGGGCATAGGGGAGGGGACCCCCGCTCCCTGAGAACCAAGGAACGAGAGTCTCGATCTCAGCACTGCGATAGTCATGTTCCCGCAATGAGAACATGAACTATCCACAAAAGCTGCTTCAGCGTGCTGAACACCCAAACACGTGATGCAGCGATTGTGCCTATCAGCAGGGACCAGGGAACGACCACACCCAGTAGCACACAGACAAAATGACATCTTTAAAAAGACGCAGGGTTCGTCTGGAAGTCTCTTTTAGAAGGGGAAATTTCAGCTCTTTTGTGCTGAGGCACGCAGGGAGCGTAGCCAACGTGTTATATCAACACAGAAGGAAACGGCCCAAATCGCAAAAACTCCAGGCGCAGGCTCCAACTCACTGCTTGTGCCGTCACTCCAACACCAAAGCTGAGAAGAGGCTTGAAAAGAGTCTTGAAGCTGCAGGACACTGTGTGTTTGGCTCCGAAGCGAAAGACAGAGTGCGATTGCATCTGCTTCCTATTTATATCCACCTGTTGGGGGCGGTGCGCATTATGCAAATATCGCACACCAATCTCCATTGGCTTGTTTTAGTTCTCTCAAAGCTGATAGGGCTCTCTAGTGATATCCCAATTCGTCGGTCACTACTGACATACGTCGAACATGACCGACTGAAAGGGAACTGCTATAGAGGTCTCCATCAGGTGGCCAAATAACAGCTATAGGCCTAATGAAATGGCAAAAACATCCTGTACAATGCAGCTGAATGCTATTTTAACATTGGATTGCTCTATTATTTAAATTGTAGGGCCTCGCTCGACAGAACTTACCAATGACTTTATCAATGAACAACGTGATCGAACAAAGCTTCATTTGACAAAGGATTCATTTGCTGACACCAAAATCCCTGGGGGCACTGGATAGCTCCTAATTCCAGCTAGTCAGCATTAAGAGAAGTGGTAACAGGACTTAAGAACAGAGAATATCTGTTCTGAGGCCTTCCTGATTACATTAAATTTATAGACGCTCACAAAACCCTTTTGTATCAAACGAATGGAACAGGAAACATTAATTAACGGACCTAAATGCACAACGGATCCTCACAGACCTACCCTGATTAGGAATCCCTTTTTGACCCGGTCACTCGTGACTCCGGTCAAAGTTTAAACTCTGCTTAAGGACTCAATCTTGAATCTCAAAAGGGACAATTGTCGATTATTTAAAGTATTAACTATATCCAGAATAACACTTGCTATGATGTGATTACTAACATGTTGGATTCAATGCATTATATGTTTGTATTCCCGTATGCATTTTCTTTCTTTTGTAATCATTGTTTTAATTAGGTCAGTCTAGTAATATGTGTGTAAGAAGTGTGTCATGTTTGAGCTGTAAATACAGTGTTTATAATTCTCTGTAATTCTGGGTGAATGAAACATTGAAATTCAGTATCAGGAAGATATTAAGAAACGTTATAAAGTTGTTAATAAAACAGGAGAATGTTCCACAGATATCACGCGATGTGATCAATAGACAATAGATGAGGCGTGTCTAATCTCCGTAGCAACGTCTCATTGGAGGATCGCATCTGAAGGATGGAGCCAAATTGCTCCTTTAAAACTATGCTGTCCGAACAGGTCGAAGTCAGAGTGAAGCACAGTCGTTGAAGCCCAGTAGCCGAAGCACCGCTACTTTGACCACGGCTGAAAAGTCGCTTGGGTCATGCTGAAAAGAAGAAAATGAGAACTGATCCTTTACCGGGGCTGATTTTCCATCTAACAGTCGCCGACTTCATCCACGAGCCGCGCAGCTGACCATTCAACAGCCGTCACATCCAGACTCCAAAACACTCTGTGAAACATCGGACCAAAGTCTCCAAAGAAGAAAACTGCTCAGAACAGCGCGTCCCACCAGCCGGCAACAACTTTAAAGCTTCCGCGCAACCCACGACGGGCTTTCCCGAGAAGACGTCACCTGAAAGACAGCCAATCCAAAACGGGACTCGCAGAGTCGCAGAACAACCCGATTACCTCAGCTGTCAGAGCAAACGCAGGTACAAGCAAACTTCTCTTTCTTGCTGGAAACTAAAAACCTAAAGAATCAAGCCAAAGCTCTGCTTTTGTGATTTTCCTCAGATTGCGATGTTTAGTTAGTATTTGGGACTTTCTTCATAACTCATATCAACTCTACGAATGTGTGTGTGCGTATGTATGTATGTGTGTGTGTTTAGCCTTAGTTTCTTGTAATCAGAAGTAGTCAATAAAGCTTGTTTTGATTTTCACATATACAAGTTTCTTGTGCTGTGTATCAAATTACTGTCTTAAACTCAAAGATCAGTTACCTCTTGCTTATAATAATCATAATAAAATATTGTTACTGTTGGCCACAGAATAATATTTTATCCAGAATTGGTAAAATACTTTAACCTCAATTTTTCACTGGACGAATAATTGATGAAGTGTTAAATATTAATTCTGAATCATTTACAGTGAATCAATTACAGTTGATTCGATTCTTATTCCCTGTAACTTAATTCTTTATACTTAATTGAGCTAATAAATAGGCGAAGTCCTACAAAAACATGACTGCTTACATAAGGGTAAACCTGACTTCCTGACTTTGGTAAAAAAGAAAAAAAAATCCTCTGACTCACAACACACCAAGTCATGATTTAAAGGTGCCCTAGATTATGTTTTTAAAAGATGTAATATAAGTCTAAGATGTACCCTGAATGTGTCTGTGAAGTTGCAGCTCAAAATACCCCATAGATTTTTTTTTATTAATTTTTTTAACTGCCTATTTTGGGGCATCATTATAAACACGCCGATTTTATGCTGCGGCCCCTTTAAATCCCGTGCTCTCCGCCCACAGAGCTCGCGCTTGCCTTAAACAGTGCCTTAACAAAGTTTACACAGCTAATATAACCCTCAAAATGGATCTTTACAAAGTGTTCGTCATGCATGCGGCATGTATGCGTCGGATTATGTGAGCATTGTATACTGTTATATTGTTTACTTCTGATTTTGAATGAGTTTGATAGTGCTCCGTGGCTAACGGGTAATGCTACACTGTTGGAGAGATTTATAAAGAATGAAGTTGTGTTTATGAATTATACAGACTGCAAGTGTTTAAAAATGAAAATAGCGACGGCTCTCTTGTCTCCGTGAATACAGTAATAAACGATGGTAACTTTAACCACATTTAACAGTACATTAGCAACATGCTAATGAAACATTTAGAAAGACAGTTTACAAATATCACTAAAAATATCATGTTATCATGGATCATGTCAGTTATTATTGCTCCATCTGCCATTTTTCGCTATTGTTCTTGCTTGCTTACCTAGTCTGATGATTTGGTTGTGCACATCCAGACGTTAATACTGGCTGCCCTTGTCTAATGCCTTTTATAATGTTGGAAACGTGGGCTGGCATATGCAAATATTGGGGGTGTACACCCCGACTGTTACGTAACAGTTGGTGTTATGTTGAGATTCGCCTGTTTTCCGGAGGTCTTTTAAACAAATGAGATTTATATAAGAAGGAGGAAACAATGGAGTTTGAGACTCACTGTATGTCATTTCCATGTACTGAACTCTTGTTATTTAACTATGCCAAGATAAATTCAATTTTTCATTCGAGGGCACCTTTAAAAAAGAAAAAAATTCCAAATGAATCTGCAAAAATATTACTGTAATTTTTTTCTGTTTTGGTTTTGTTTTTTCTGTTTCCTGAAACATTTCATCTCAGTTCTCTAATTGCACTGCAAGGTGTCGAGGAACAAGGAGTGAGGAAGCTTTCTGAGGAGTCATGAGCGAGAATACACAGGTGTATCGTTCCCTCGCATCCTAGGAGGGAGTAGCTAGAAAAGGAAGCGAGAAAAGGAAACGAGGAGGCACAAATAAGAAATGAGAAGCACCCACTGTCCCTAGTTATCTTCCTTGGTTGTAAAGTCTTATCGAACATTTTTTTTAAAGGGCAAGAGAGAGGAAAATATAATGTTCTCTATTTGGAACTGAGCGGGCCAGAATTTGAAGGAGAGCTGCATCTCTGCTACGGTCATTTCTGAGAAATGTGTGTTTTCCTGCTCTTAAAGTTTTCTTTATTTAGCAGATTTCTGAATTTCACTTAGTCCTTCAGCACATCCTATAGGCTCTAACACCATCTATTTATCTTAAAACCTAAAACCTCCTCCCTCCCATATAAGCCAACACATATGGGGGTTGTAAGTGTAAAAGTAAATAAAGTAAAGGGAATAATGCATGAGGTTTACTTTAATGGAACATGTTTATCAAAAGACCACAAAAATGATAAAGCAATTTTTTACAGAACTCCACTGGAATTTCTTCCATTGATATGATTTATTGTAATATACAGTAACCTTGCTAAGCCATACAATAATGCTAAATTCCATCTAGCTGCACAAATAATTTAAAAATTTAAATATTTTCTGGTAAATGCTGCACGAACAGTTAAACAGCAGTTTGAGTTAAGTTCAAATCATGAAGACAGACTTCATGAAGAAACAGAACACAGATACATTTATTTTATTAGTTTAGTATATCTTTTATACTTCCTTTAGTGCAAAGCAGCCCTGTACAGTACATTTTTGTTTACATTCTCCTCAAAAAATCCCTTTCAATATACTAAACAGGGGGATGAGAGCAAATGAGCAAGTAAAAGCCCCTAACGTCCCTTCAAAATAACTTTATAGCTTTCCAGGAAGTGGTTTGTCAGGTGTTTGGCAGTGACAAAATCTACAGAAACTATGTGAGACTTTGCATTCCTATCTGAGCCACAGGCAGCAATTCTGAAATTTTACACTAAAAATACATTCACTGCTGCTTTTATTTACTTAAAAAAGGCAGAATTTACATATGAAAATATTTCTGCTTCTTTAGAACTGAGAATAACTCTGACTTCCTGAACACATGATGAATCACTCTGAATCACTGAAAGGGTTCAGCTTTAAAGGGTTACTTTTATTTATTTTTTTATTCTGAATATGGATGTGCAGATTTATACCCGGCATACCCTGACATTTTTTTGACCACAGCATAAATGGTTTTCTCAGTTTCAGATATGAAAGATTTTGGTTGCTTCTCAATGGCACAGTAAATACATTTGGCTTGCTCTTCTCTGTTAGTGATGCATTCTAAAAAATGAAGAACAAAAGTACATTTAAAATATTTTTCTTTTTCAACATCATTTAAACATCTAGTTTGTCATTTAAAATGTAATTAAAATGTCAAACTGTTGGTTTGGCTGAAATGAGCAGTCAGTGCTCATACAGACACTAACTTTTTTCACAAAAAACTGTACTTTCTGTAGACCTAGAGATACAAAACATGCTGCATACTTCTACTTTAAACTACTACTTTAAAAAAGAGTCAAAGGCACTTCTTCCAATACAAAAAAGTTAAAAAGCCTTGATGTGAATAAAGGCTTTTTAACTTTTTTTGTACCAGAAGAAGTTTGTTGAACTCTTTTCGGTAGCACTATATTTTAATGTCCTATTCCCCATGTACTTATGATAGTAATTGTAATAACTGGGTAATAACTAGGTACTAACCCTGAACCTACACTAAACCTAACCTTAACCCATGTACTTACCTTATTTTACCCAGTACTTTCTTAGGTAAGTAAACTGTAAGTACATGTAAGTGCACGTACTGTAAAATAAAGTGCAACCCCCTTTTATAAACTACACAACTAAACATTGATGTTAACATGAGAAACATGAACTGAGAAAAAATGAGGACTTAAAAACAAAGAGTGACAAATAAAACCATGACTAGAAACTAAAGAAGACCATAACAGAAACTTACATCAACTTCTGCATATTCTTATTTCCATCTGGAACATTTCAAAGGAATATTCAGTGTTATATACAACCTTACAGTATGTCTATGATCAGCATCAGTGGCAAGACTGAGAAATGATTACAGGTCTCCTGGAATCCTGTGGTGTGTGCTAGATTCCATCTCAAAATAATTTAAACAGCATTGTGCTAATTCTTTTATAATTATTGTGAATGTAGTTTTGATGACCTTATGTTAACTGGGAGATTACACAGAATATTTTAGATTTTTTTTTTTTTTTTTTTTTCCAAAAATCACAGGACACATCACATCACAGGACCAACTGAGAATGATCATTTACGAAATAGGGAACATGTGTGAACTAATCAGAAACCATGACAGTCCAACAGCTCAGAGCGTCTCGAAATTACGAAATTACGGTAATTGTGACATGGTGTGAACACAGCACATCTGAACTAGAACACAAGCAAAAATGGAATAACATTGGTAAAAAAACTAATGCCTAAACAGTCTTTGTGTTAAAGGCACAATATGTAAAATTTTGCAGCAAAATATCCAAAAACCACAAGACCAGTGTTATATATTTTGCTCAGTTGAGTACTTACAATATGCCAAATTATTCAGAGGTTAAATCTGCAAATGGCTTCCATCGAGATGGAAATGTACAGCAATTAATTCATAACACAATTCATAAGACAAGGGAACAACTGTTTGGTTACTTTTATAGACAGAAAACAAATTATTGTTATATAACTCATCACGTTTAGTCTTATTGTTTAAATCTAGTTTTATCAGAGTACCAAGCTTTTACCATGCCACAGAGAAAAACTATTTTCGCCTTAAAATTTAAGTGAAATTCACAACGTAATTTCGGGAGGAGTGAACCCACCTAATCTTTCAATTAGTGAAACTTAAACATAATCTCAAGAAGAGGGAACCCTAATCTTTCAATTACATCCAGAGTATATAAGCTGCTACTCACCCTGCTCTGGCATCAGTTGTTTCTATATCCCTCCACCTCCCCAACTCCACCACATAAATTAGGCATCTCATCTATTGTACTCCTCTTCCAGGCACTAGTAGTCCCTGGGGGGTACATCCAAGCTCGAGTTGAAGCTGCTTCCTCGAGTCCCTCCACAGCGGACAGCAAGCCAAATACGCTTAACCTTATTAGCTTAAAGATTTTATGAGGAAACGAACTCGTGAATTGCATGCCATTTATTTTTCAACACAAGCCACCCAGCATTTATGAATGATATTCTAAAATCGTGTGCAACAAGTGTTTCACAGCAGCCGCCAAGTGAACACACAGAGTAACGTTATAACATTATTTTCAACACAGTCAAATGTCTCTAATATGATAAACAACGCGGTGTTACCTCATGAGCTTGACCGGAAGAAGTGGAAGCGGCGACTGCGGCATAATAAGAGCTCCACTGCTCTCGAGGCATGTGTCGCATTCGTCTCTCATTACCAATCACTCCAGCGGCCTCGTTCAGCTCCAACAGCACTCGCCCTGCTCTGCTTCATACTACAGTAACGTTAATAATCTCATCCATGAAAATGATTTCTACCCGAGTCCCGTCCTGATTCTTTTCCACCGGCTGTGAGGTGAAGACGACATCTCTCAAGATTCTGCGCTCAAACTCGGCGTCTTCATACGCCTTTGTTTTGAATAGGTGACCTCTGTGGCGAAAATTTACATATTGTAGCTATAAAGTGTGTGTAATATTTTACGGTTTAGTATAACAAGTATGCAAATAAGTAAGAAAAACCAGGGAGTGTACAAAAAAAAACTCTTTTATGTGAAACTACTTTCCCGCCATGGATTCAGGATCTGCCGTTGTCATGCGTTTCTGCCCTTAGAAGCGGTCAATTGGGTCAATTGGGGCCCAGTTTATATCAACCAACATTATATCAGCCAACATCAGTAATGCTTATGTGTAGCTGTATTCAGCGGTTAAATCTGCAAATGGCATCCATCGAAATGTAAATATACAGCAGTTAATTCATAAACAATCAACCCATAACTGATGCCCCCAATACAACCACAAATTGTGAAGTGTGTAATTTCTCTAGTGGAGCCAAACAGGTTTCCCAAACAAGGAACAAAAAGACTAGTTGTGCCCCAAATTATGTAGGCTACTATACTGTGCAATTACACATACAATATGTACAATGCCATCTAGTGCATTGGCTTTGTATCATCTTTGTTTCATCCCAAATGAAATATGTTCAATCCTAGAAAACTTAAATATTTACTAGTAAAAGGTGCAAGAACAGTTAAACACAAGTTCAAAACATAAGGACCGACTTAAACCCCCCCCCCAAAAAAAAACAACAACAAAAAAAAAACTGAACAAGAATAAATACAAGAGGGGAAAAAATTTAAAAGCAACATGCACAGGACTAACTGTACTAACATACTTCAGGTGTTGACTGCAAAGTTGTTAAAGCTGCAATATGTAAGATTTTTGCAGTAAAATATCCAAAAAACCACTGAGCCAGTGTTATATACTTTGTTTCCAACTATCTGTAAATCATGAGGAAAATTGCGATTTTAACCAAGGCTCCGGGAGTGAGTGAGTCGCCTGTCAACTGCGTCATACCCGTGTTACCCTCGGTTTCCAGTTTTATTTTGTAGAAACCATGGAAACACCAAAGATGTTTTAATATATTACATGTTTTATTAGACAAGGGAACATCTGTTTTGAATCATTTATAGACAGAAAAGTAGTTATTGTTATATATCTCAACACATTTAGTCATATTGTTTAATCTAGTTTTCTTGATTTTTTGCGAGTACCATGCTTTTACCATGTTTCAGAGAAAAACATTATTTTGTTAAGTAGCTAACATAGCATAATCAGATGCAGCTTTATTTTTAGTAACAGTAATTCAGAATTTTCTCCATCATACAATATGATTTATAATTAATTGTATGCCATTTATCAACACAGCCCATTCAGCATTTAATATGATATACTAAAATCTAGTTTAGCCTACTGCAGTGTGTAACAAGTGTCTCACAGCAGCCACCGAGCAAACGCACAGAGTAACATTATAACATAATTTTCAACACAATCAATTGTATCTAATATGATAAACAGAGCTGTGTTACCTCATACTCATGACCGGAAAAAGCGGAAACGGCGCTGGCGACTGTGGCATAATAAAAATTCTCCTGCTCACGAGGCGTGTGTTGCGTTCGTCTCTCATTAGCGGCCTCGTTCAGCTCCCACAAGAGTCTATGTGAGATTTTACATTCCTGTCTGAGGTACATGTGCAACAAATTTACATCAAAAATACATTTACTCCTGCTTTTATTTAAAAAAGAAAGGCGGACTAGTTTAAATTAATTTACATAATCAGCATGAATAATTTAAACTTATGTATTTGCTGCTTATTTACACTCAGAACAACAGAAAGGGTTCAGAACACTGAAAGGGTTCAGCTTTATTAAAAGACCAGTGTTATTATACTTTATTTCGGTTTTGGATGTACAGATTCATCCCCATCTGGCGGTTTATTGACCACAGCGTAAATGGTGTGATCAGCTTCAGATTTTGGTTGCTTCTGAATGGTATAGTAGATACTAGTGGCTGCTGCATTGGGCTGACTCTTCTCTGTTAGTGTTGCACTCTGAAATAAAGAAGAACAAAATCATTCATTTCAACATTTTTTTCCAACACATCATTACAGGTTCTCATGTCAAGAGTGCCTGAATGTCAAGACCTTTAAGCCAATTTATTTTTTTATTTTTTGTAGTAAATGTTTAATCTTCACCTGATTCACTGAGTCCTGACTGGATGAGGTGTGGTTGGTTTCCATCATAACATCAGGAGGTCCATGTTCCCTTAAAGTATCATACACTGTGGAAGGATTTTTTGATTTCTCCAACTTATTTAGTGACCTTTGTGGCTTGATATTCTCCTGCAGACAAAATCCTTTCAATATCAGGCTCAAGCATGTATTATCAGTGGTTAATAAAGTATAGTAGCTAATATGAAACTTACGTCAACTTTTTCATAGATTGTATGTTCATCATTCTGCTGGGCAGAGGAGTAGGAATGATCTAAAAACATTTTAAATCTCATCAGACTTTCTTCAAAAACAATAGATTAAAGGATGTTTATTACAAATCTTTATTTTTAAAAGCATAGCAACTGAACTTTTAAAAAACATCATTCTAGCATTTAGAACTTTAAAGGGGATGGCTAATGCTATTTCTGTCAGGACAGCGGTTTGATCTGCTGTTTGTCTGGAGCGCATGGCTGTCTTGTTTGTCCAGTCATATGCTTCGGTGCGTGATGTGTGTGTTTGCTCGCCATGTGCTTCAGCACGTGTTGTTATGTTGTGTTTGTCATGAGTTCAACTGTCAATTGTCGCCCCGCCCTCTTGGTACCCTGTTAGTACCCTGTTAGAGCTCTGTTTGCTTTACAGCTTTGTTTTGATTTTTAGTTTTATCCAGTTTAATTACATTTTTCTTTTTCTACATTTTTTTTTTTTGTTTGTTTTTTTTTGCTTGGCAAAACAGTTTTTTGTTTACTTTTTTTTATTTTTTTTATCTCTTGTGGCTTGCCTTCAGATTATTTTTTTCTCCAGTCTCCCTGTTTCCCTGGCTGCTGGACTTCCGGTTTGCTGATCTCCCCTTTCCTTCTCCCCGCCTCACCTGCCATCTCTGCCCGTTGCTCCTCGTCTCGTTCGCCATCCTCCTTAACCTCCTGTGCTGCAGACTGCTCTTGAGTGGGCATTACCATTCCATGGACTCTGTCTTGCTACCTGAGGCCGCCATTGGCTGTGGACATTATCCAGTCTAGCCCTTGCTGCTTTGTATCTTGATCTCCTGTTTCCCAATAGTGTAAAAGTGTATAACCCTACACACTGAATCCTCTTCTTTCTGAATCCTAACAATTTCATGCTTTCTGACTTATTTATTTTAATTTCATGCATTCTGAAGATTTGTCACTTTGTTTTTAGACCACAAAATTAACAATATCACCAAAGAAGTGTGTTTTTGGTTGTGAGAGAATGACAACCTTGCTCCCAAAGAACCCAGTGGAGCTGAGAGATTGACTGATGCGTTCTTGACATTTGTCATTAAAATAACCATAGAAACCACTTTAAATTAACTATCAAAATAAGGATAAATTTGTGTGTGAAAGTTGCAATCAAATTTTTCATTGGTTAAAATGAATTGAGAATATCTCAAGTTTTTCTGTGGCTGCTCCAGCTCTTGGGATCAGTGCTTATAGTTTTATAAACATGGCCCAGTTCGACGCTGGATTTACAGATCATTTGAAACTAAAAGATGGAGCGGCCCCAGTGATAAAAGATCATGGTCATGAGTTGGAACTACAGGTGGCAAGGAAAACTGCATCAAATGTCTGTTTTGTCAGCAATCTGTGCGTAAGTGAATATAATGTAAACAACACAAACGTATAGTGAACCAAAAGTAATCCAGGGTTAATGTGATGGTGTATGAAGTTTAGAATAGAATATCAAGTACTACGCAGGCCCTAAAGCAGGGGTCTTCAAACTCGATCCTCCAAGACAGCAGCATAGTGTGGCCCCGATCCACATCTGGTACATATGGATTACATGCAGACCAGATGCAGATGTGGGCCGGATCTGGGCTGACACTATGTTGCTCTCAGGGCGTCACTGTCCTGCAAAGTTTAGCTCCAACTTGCCTCAACACACCTGCCTGGAAGTTTCTATGCCTAGTTAGATCTTGATTAGCTGGTTCGGGTGTGTTTAATTGTGGTTGGAGCTAAACTCTGCAGGACAGTGGCCCTCTAGGACAGAGTTTGGAGACCCCTGTCCTAAAGGGACATGGTTGTGTAAAAAAATATGAGATGGGGAAATAAAAATTCGACGCTTTTGCATTCTCTTGCAGATGTTTTGCATTCTGCTAAGAAATACTTTGCATTTACTAGTATCTTGTGGGAACACAACATTTTTTGTTGTTGTTGTTTTTTTACATTTTGAAACATGAACTGATCTGTACAAAAAATAGTACAAGGGAAGTGGAGTTATTTCAGTTCCTGGGACTAGCAAAAGTACTTTTAGGTTAGAAAAAAATTAATCAAGTTGTATACTCAAGCAGGAAGTCAATTTTTTACGTCAAACTTTAAGTAAGGACTGTTCAAGAGTTTTTCTTACTGCTAAAAATGCTTAATAGATGCAGCATGAGTTCATAAGCTTTGCACAAATAAATATGATCATTATATTTGTAACAGTCTGTACCTTTTTTTCTTTTGTAGAAAAAACAGCCGATCATTGATGCCAACAAACTCATTGTCAATAGGCAAGAAAGGAGGATAAACCACAAGGGAAGCGCTAATTGAAAAAAAAAAAAAAAAAAAAAAAATTAGACAGTTTGATTTTCCCAGAGAGAATTTTAAACCAACAGGCATTTCAGAACAGTGTTTAGTTACACTCTCTCATTCGTTTTCTGTTTCTTCATACGTGAGTGTTTTTAAGTGGATAGAATATACCTTGATCAACAGTGCAGAATTCATTAACCTTCTTTATTTCAGTATTCCAGCTCACTGGGTTGCTATAGATACACATGATGTAGTCGCCACTGCAGTTCAGTCTTAGAGTGTAATCAGATGATGTCACTTCCTCTGGAGCACAGCTGCTACTATTATAGATGGAGCTGATAATAATGTTACTTCCTTTACATGTAAAGCTACAGGGGTCAGAGCTGGACCAGTTTGAGTTTATGGTCAGAACTGGAGCTTCCACTGCATCTGAAACACACATATTAAAATGTTTTTAAGACCTTTGCCACATACAAAGGTGCTAGAACTCGCCAACCCCACTCACACCTAAACAACTAACAAATAAAATATATGCAGCAGTTTTTAAAGCTGCAGTCTGGCATTTTTCCTCTTTGTCACCATCTCTGTTTGAAACCTGCAATTGCAGTCATATGCAAAATTGTTATTGTTATGTAGGGCACAGCGTGGATGAATCTAATGTTTGCTGTCAGTCACCACACTGGTGTGGGTACTGTACTCCAGAATCACAGATTCTATGTCTTGAAAGTATGACCAATATTAGAATTTTCACCGGAAAATGTTATCTGAACAAGTAAGTAACTTTTCTGCCACTTTTGTTCTGACCAACTGAGCATTAGATCTACAATAAATTGTGCTGTCAATTATGATTAAATCGATCGCTTAGCTCGGATTATTATTACTGCACTATAAATTATTTATTATACTTTGTTCTCAAATTGTTAAAGACCCCCTGTGGTAAAAAAAAAAAAAAAAAATCAAGTTTTTAATGTTTATATGTCTATGTAGTGTTTTTAATATGTTTTAAGACAAATAATGTGCAAATTCATAAGTCAGCACCATTGCTGAGTATTTTATGTTTGAAACTGCAGTGAACCAAAAATCTGCGGTTTGTGTTTGTGATGTCACAGACTACCTAGTAATCACAACAACGTGCCGGCAGGCTTTAGCATATCATTAACTATGACTGCTCTAAAGCAGGAAAGTCTCGAGAGAAGCCAGGTTATCCTGGTAAATTTTCTGTTGATATGGAAAAATTGTGTAGATTTATCAATATAGCGAGTCTATTACGATGTTATGATGAAATAAGCCTTTCTCCACGGACGTTCTGAGTTGTTCAAAGTGTTTGTAAGGATACTGATTGTTAGAAGGCAGCTGTCTGATTCTGAGATGAAGAATGGGAACGGTGTGTGTAACATTAGCATCACATTATTAGCTGTTTGATAATGTAGTCAAGCAAAAGGCTACTTATATTAATTCATATTAATTAATGACAGAACCGTCGCAAGGGCTGTGCCAAGTGTGCGAGTGCATAGTGGCTCGCGTCAAAGTAAAGTGACAGCTGACTTGAAGTAAAGCCAATAAAGTTCATGTTTTTGTCCTTTGAAATATTTTAATACTATAAAACATAGCTAAAAAAATATTGCTCCGAGAGTGTGACCGTGATTTGTGTGCATATTCAGTCAGTGTGTCCTCGCACGTCAAGTTCTAAGAGAGAGCCATTCAGTGAATTTCAGTCCATTATAAATTCTGATTTTGGCCTCCTCTGGAATGGATCAAACCATAGATTTTAACCTACCTGACAACTTCAAGTAAATATGCTGAGTTATGTAGAGTTATATGTAGAGTTACATTCAAGCTATTTTAAGGCATGAAGAATTTTTTTCACTTGAATTTTTTTTTTTAATATGTCATTTTCAAAGATGATTTTTAAGGGATAAAATAATTGACTACAGGGGGACTTTAATGTTAACATCAGCATTGCGTGACTGTGTATATCAGCGTTGCCAGATTTCAATTTCTGTAACCACTCTGCCGTCTGAAGTCTTTTGATTACGGGTGAATCTTCAGTTGTCAGTGTCAGATTGACGTTTAATTATTTCAGCTGCTATGAGAACAGGCTATAAATGATCTGCTACAAGCAGCATCCTCACGTGATAAAGCTGAGTAGGCCGGACTCCTTTTTTTCTGTGTGCTACAGACGTGACGTAATGACGCAAAGACGAACTGCTGCATGCTCAAATTTCCCGCGGAAATCCACCAGGTCGCTCTTATTATAAAACATTATAACAAGCTTACCTTTGTGAATCGAGCTAAGATAATGAGATAGTTTTGAATACTGGCTGGATATGTACTTGCTCAAAAATTGATTTTGGATAATTTTTAACCAAAAAAAGTTACAAACAGCAGCTTTAAGTTAAAGGGAAAAAATCATTATATGAAAAATGGACAATGGAAAAAAGGATGGGGAAAAATCTTTGGAAGGATCTTAGCATTTTGTTGTGCTCTACGTAGGATTGTAACGTATGAGAATTCCACGGTATGATAACCATCTCAGCAAATATCACGGTTTTACGGTATCATGGTTAAACAATCAATTATTATTATCATCAGTTAACATGACCAATACATTGATGAAAATGTTTGTTTTGTCTATTCAAATTTTAATACTCAAAAACAATCAAGTAAATTTAATAAAATGATTATGGACAACTTTTATTAAATAATTCATTAAAATTCAGAAATTCTGTTTTGACTTAATTTTTCTGGATTTTTTATTATTTAATAGAAATATATTATCAAAAAGGATGGTAATGAAATTAACTTTTTTATCCTTTTAAGTTTTGGCAAAGTGCTGCACAACAGAGATTTACTAAATTAAAGCATGGACAAAAATGATATTCCTTAAATAATATTTTAAATAAATTGCATTATTATTATTATTATTATTATTATTATTTTGAGAAGTACATTCTATTTTACAATTATGATATATTTCTGTCAATTTCTTCGCGTTAAAAACCGGTCTTTTATTTTGACGGGATATAGTGAAGAGCTTTGAGTTTCAGTGTATTTGACAATGGTTTTTCTCAAATAAAATGATGAAATGCTCATTAAGCGTTATCTCAGAGCAACCTTTGGTATGTTAGTGTTCATGTCCTCAGATAACGAGATGGCAAACACTGTAAAAACAATAGAGCGTCGCGCATACCTAAGTAGCCTATAGTCTACACGAAGCAGCGCAGCTCATCTACACAGGCAGACACGCTAAACAGATATATTTATAGCCTACAGCAGTCTATACCCCGCCTAGACCATGTCGCGATTTGATTTATTGTACAGCTCTGCTTTCGTTTTATTCATCAATCCATCAAATCCCACGTTTTTACGTGACATCGCTGCGTTATAGCTACTGTAGATTCCATTTTCATGACTGGATTCCGGGATTCCCTCTCCATCACGCACATCATACGACTTAAGTCTAGGTTTTTTTTTTTTTTTTACAGTCTATGCTTAAGTTATAAACGGAACATACCTGCATCTGCACGGATGGTGTTCTCGAATATAGGTGAACATGTTCGATGTGTTTCCTCCTTTTGCAGGTAGGCTACTTTGCGTTCGCATTTTTTGCAAACTGGATATCTACCCTCGATGACAACCCCGCGTTTGTTTTTCTATATCTAAAGTATCACTGCAAATTGTAACTTATTTTTGACTTATTTTTCAGCGGGGAATAGAGATTAAAGTCCATGTAAAGTCGTTAAAGTATGTGTTCTGAGTTTGTCACACCGCAGTTATTAACCACCCAGCCAAATTTGAATGATTAAAAAAATCTGAAAGTAAATGAAATAAGTCATCAAAATCTCGAAAAAATAGGCAGCGCTCTCTGCTCTCAAACGCTGGAGGCGTGTCCGCTGTCGGCGCTGAAACTTCTGTCTCTGACATTTGTCTCTGCTGTGTGTGGGAGGAGCAAGTTTAGAGTCCAGTGAAGGTGAAAGTTGTTGTCTATGCGCAGGTGAGATTTTTTATGGAGCCCTAATCCTGACATAGAAGAAAAAAAAAATTATATCGTGGCCACGAATTAGGAATTCGTTCCCACGATTTAACAATACGTGCGCACGTTTTATTAACTCGTTCCCTCGATTTAGTTAAATCGTTCCCACGTTTTATTAATTCGTTCCCTCGATTTAGCTAAATCGAGGGAACGAATTAATAAAACGAGGGAACGATTTAACTAGCTAAATCGAGGGAACGAATTAATAAAACGTGGGAACGATTTAACTAGCTAAATCGAGGGAACGAATTAATAAAACGTGGGAACGATTTAGCTTAATCGAGGGAACGAATTAATAAAACGTGGGAACGATTTAACTAAATCGAGGGAACGAGTTAATAAAACGTGCGCACGTATTGTTAAATCGTGGGAACGAATTCCTAATTCGTGGCCACGATATAATTTTTTTTTTCTTCTATGTCAGGATTAGGGCTCCGTAGATTTTGCATCTTATTTATTTATTTATTTATTTTTTTCAATACTGTAAGCAAATGTACACTAGCTCTAGCTCTACGTATATTATATTATATTTCAAATTAAACAAACGGAACACATGACGATCTTACATGCAGTTACATCATATAAGCAATGCAAATCACACTCACCTATAACAGATACTCTGTATGTAACAATATTGTTGTCTGTTTCTCCACTTGTTCTTGCTGTATAGAGTCCACTGTCTGTCTTCTGCATGTTCTTCAGTGTGAGAGAGAGGGTTTTATTATTGAAATCCACTCTGTCCTTGTAGGAAGAGTGAGGTCTTACTGTTTTAGATGCATGTATATATTTAATTATATTCTCTGACTTATTATTTTTCCAGGATAAATCATCAAACTCTGGTAGATCCTGTGTCTGTATATCCAGTTGAACAGAATCTCCCTTCTGAACAAACACAGAGATCTCAGCACTGAACCCTGAAGAGAGAGAAAAAATAGGACTTTGATTAAAGGACAAAGTTTATTAAGTTACTGCTGTTTTCATACAGTGATCATACAGTTGCTACAGGCTAAAGGTTTTAGTTGGAATTTAATTTAATGGTTTTGCATAGTACCTATAAAAAAACAAGATCTTTCTCTGTAAAGAATAGTTGAAAGCCAAGTTTAAGACCAAAAAATGTCAAAATTCCCAACCAACAATAACACTAACCACCAAAACAATGCTGATCAAATTACACAAGTGCAAAGGTAAATGCATTCCACCATCCCAAAATTTGGTTATTTTTCTTTATTTCTGAACACTGACTTTTGTGGTAACAAATCACTTAAATTTCATAAAATCCTGGGAACATTTTAGTAAAACATTTTTAGTGAAACCAAGATCGTTTCAAGAAAAAAACGGTAAATAAACAAAAAAGTTATTTTTAGAGAGAATCTTGAATCTGTCTGTCACTTCAGTCATTGTCATTGTCAATAGAAACAAAAATAACATTAATCTAAGATTAATTTATCTTCGTAAAATAATTATTAAATTTTGTACCTGTGTTGTCAGTAAGAAGAGAAATGAACAGAAGCAGCCTAAATGCCATCATAGCAAACAGAAATGCCTGTTTCTGTGTGGGTTTTTCAATAGAGGAAATTAAATGTGTCAGAAGTAATGTGACAGTCTCAGGACCACAGATTAAAAAAAAAAAACTCTGGGTCATTTCCACTTTGCTCTAGTGCTCGTATAAATCATGATTAGGGGATTACTAACAGGCAAAGTGCAAATATGTTTTTTTTAAATATGCAAAAAATGTTTTGGCTAAAACACCTTGTGTCATGGGAGAAGAAATTCACCCTTAACGTCACAGCATAGTCAAAAACACAAATATTTGAGATAAATGAACATTGATTTTGTTCCACAGAGTTTAGAGCTTTTTACAATAGCCTCTAAATTTAGTTTGATATGAACTTCGATTTGACTTCTTTGTTTAAATTCATCAAGGGTCTTTCTTCAGTTTTTCAGTTCACTGTTCACCTACATCTTGCTTCTACAGCTGCACATCCTGTTTGCACATTTGGTTAAGCACCATAACACAGCTGTGCATAACTTACAGCCACAGTTTATGACTATAGAGGGCACAGAGAGCAGTCAAGCAGCTGCACCCAAGTGTTGGTATCTGCAGATCAGAGTAATAGGGTGTTCACTGACAAGCTACGCAATATCGCGTTCATTATCGCAGATGAATCGCCTTCGATAATGAACGCGATATTCCATAGCTTGTCAGTGAACTACAGCTCTGTCTATTAAATGCCGCTCCATTTGAAAGCAGGTGATGGCGATTTCGCGGTAATCAGGGAACTGGCTTTACTGACGAAATGCGCGTGACAATCGCATGCCGATACTCAGTTATATATTTCATCACGGTCAGATGAAATCTCCAAATTATCCAATCTGACAGAGTGTGTTAAAGAAGTAAAACATTGGATGACTAGTAATTTTCTTCTATTAAATTCAGATAAGACCTAAGACCTATAGGACCAAAAACCTGTACACAGAATCTCTCAGACTACAATTTGCATTTAGAAGGATGTACTGTTACTTCATCCTCGACAGTTAAAGACCTGGGTGTTATATTAGACAGCAACTTGTCCTTGGAAAATATATTTTATATGTCAAAAAATATATTCCACCTCAGAAACATTGCTAAGATAAGGAATATGTTATCTATTTCTGATACAGAAAAGTTAGTTCATGCTTTCATGACATCTAGACTAGATTACTGTAATGCATGGTTGTCCTGCTTCCTCAATAAACAAGCTACAATTAGTCCAAAATGCAGCTGCTAGAGTTCTTACCAGGTCAAGAAAATATGATCATATAACACCAATTTTATCATCTCTACACTGGTTACCTATTAAGTTCCGTATCGATTATAAAGTATTGCCATTGACCTATAAGGCTCTAAATGGTTTAGCTCCTGTGTACTTAACTGATCTTCTATCGCCCTACAATCCTTCACACTCCTTAAGATCACAAAACTCTGGACTTCTGGTTGTACCTTGGATATCTAAGTCCACTAAAGGAGGGAGAGCGTTTTCACATTTGGCTCCTAAACTCTGGAATAGCCTTCCTGATAATGTTCGGGGCTCAGACTCGCTCACTCAGTTTAAATCTAGATTAAAGACGCATATCTTTAGCCAAGCATTCACATAATGCATCTCATATCAGATCAGTTGCACATGATATCTTTTCTTAATGTTTTTAACAGCAGCTATGCTAATTATTCTCCATTTGCTTTTCTGTTTTATCTCGGGACGCCTGTCCCGAGGTGACTAAAGAGTACATCAGCTTCAGTTTGGATCTAGCCTCTTAAGAAGACCTCAGATGACCAACACATGTAAAGAGACGGTGCCAACTCCTGCTAGGACTACAGATAACGCAACATCTGGATCAACATGCACATTCCTAAATTTCTATATATCCTAATTATTGTTAAAAATATACAGTATAGGCCTACTCTACATTTTCTACAGGATGACAGAAAAATATTGCGTTTTGAAGATTAGATTTTTTGTATGCAGTCTGTGATCTTTACATCCTGTGATGGTCAAACATCTTTTCGCTATAAGCATTTTTGACATCAGAGTTTACATTTATGCATTCCTGCGTTCACATCTGTAAAATTATTAATAAATGATCTATATAAAGCTTGTATTATTCATTACAAGGTTATACATTTTATGACTTACTGTGTATGTCTTTCTTGTGGACTTCCTGTGAGAGCGCCCCCTCTTGCTTTGAGTATGAATGAAACATACATTACATGAGTGTTTAGTGCTCCATAGTGCACACTTGCCCCATTGTGGAAAATAATAATAATAATAATACTAATAATAATAATAATAAAAACTCTCTAAAGAAATTTGAATCAAATAAATGAGAATCTATGATTTTTTCTCCAAAATGAGCAATTCTTTGGACTAAAAGCAATACACTTTTCAGGACTCAAGAATATTTTTCCCTGTATTTCAAATTTGTACTGCTCACTCACTTTATTTTTCGCAGCATTGTCTGAAGAAAATTTTCATTAAATGTAAAAAATAATGAAAAAATAAAATTACTGTATGATTCTAGTTTGCAAATGGTAGCTGGAAAATATACAGCTATTTATAAAAATAATTTACTCATAACTGATCCGCCCAATAGATTCAAATACATTTTGCAATTTGGACAAAATAAGTGTTACCATTGTGACATTTTTAAAAGTGAAGTGTGTAATTTCTATGTCCTAGTGGAACCAACCGTCTTCAAACAGGTTTCCAAAACATGGCTCCCCACTGTACCAACAGACTAGTTGTGATCCAAATGATGTACTGTACATTTACAATAAGAACACCGCCATCTAGTGTGTGAATTTAAAAATAGCAGAATCGTCTCAATGAAACATTTTTTATACTGCACAGATCTATTCAATCAGATAGATAGATAGATAAACACATGAAGACATGCAGACTTCATGAAGAAAGAGAACAAGATACATTTATTTTATTAGTTTATTACATATATTCTTTTATACTTTAAGCGGCTCTGTACAGAACATTTTTGTTTAAATTCTCCTCAAAATTACTTTCAATATACTAAACGGGGGTGAGAGCGAAAGGGCAAGTGAACGCCCCCAGCATCCCTTCAAAATAGGCTGACAAATGCTTTACAGGAAGTGTTTTTTATCAGCGGCAGTGACCAATCTCAAACAGAAATCTATCTAGACTTTGCATTTCTGACTGAGCCACATGAATTTTGCAATTTTACTTAAAAAAAAGACAAAACTTACATACTCAGATATTTTAAACGCACCATAAATTACCTATTAAATTGCACATGGTAAATATATTGCTTATTTACATCTGAGAATAACACTGACTTCCTGAACACATAATGTCTTATATCACTGAATCATTGAAAGGGTTCAGCTTTATTAAAATGTCACTTGGATGTACAGATTCGTACCGGCTGACGGTTTATTGACCACAGCATAAATGGTGTTCTTGGTTTCAGATTTGGGAGGTTTTGGTTCTCGTCTCTGTTAGTGTAACTTTATAATATTAATTTAAAGTTGTTCAGTTAAGCTTGTCTTCACCTTTATTCCAAATTAAGACATTTAATCCAAATTAACCATAATGTCATTTTTAAAGGAACCTCAATTCAGTGAGAGTAGTAATTGTTTTATCTTCAACCAAAGTCCCTTTAAGACAAGTCATTTCACTCGGCGGCCATCTTTGAAACACCTCTCGGGCATCCTGGGCATCATGCCCTATCTCTTTGAATGGGGAAACATCAAATTCTCCAAAACTGTTCGCCAACCTTACGATTACATTTCATATTTGAAATCACCAATGAAATCTGACAACAGCTGTCTTATAAATGTTTTATCCAAACGCTCGAATCATGATAAAAAACTGTATTTTTTAGGCTGGCTCAAGCTAATGCGCATGCGCAGACCTAAATGCGCGTCTCTTCTGCCATGTTTCAGAGGCGCGCGTCTGACTGTTTCTATAGAAACCGGTGCTTCTAACGGCTGCTGCCACGATGACTTTACCAGCCGGCGATTGGCTCTTATTTAGAAGGCGGGACTTATTCCGCCATATTGCGCGTTACACTTTCTCTCATTCAAAACAATACTAGTGACACGTCTTGTGTTATTCTATAGTCTTTGCTTCAACTGATTCACAGAGTCATGATTGGGTGAGGTCTGGTTGGTTTCCATGGTAACATCAGGTTGTTCTGACTCTCCTGTAGTATCATAAACAGTTTGAGGATTCTCTGATTTCTCCAACATCTCCAGTGACTTTTGTGGCTTGATGTTCTCCTGTCGACACAATGCAATTAAAATGTCAAACTGTTGGTTTGGCTGAAATGAACAGTCAGTGTTCTTATACAGACACTAACACAGATACTCCAGGCTTTTATTACAAAAAACTGTACTTTCTGTAGCATATGCACACGTATCAGGATAATCAATAAACTTGGGAATGTTCAGAATGCTTTTAGCATGCTGGACTGGGTTGTAAAAGCTCATCTCGGCTCCGACCGGTCTGCAAAGATGAGCCCACTTGACAACTTTGCGGCCTGGCCGAAGCTAAACAGAGATGTCCCCTTCCAGCTCTTGGGACATCAAAGGGTCACTCATGTGGACTACGGACCAGATCACATTCCAACACACACCACACACACACACAGACACATACAGAAACACACAAACATATATTTTTGACTGTATATGTAAAATACAACTATGCCAAAATATATCCATCATGTATTTCGAGCATATGCATGTTTCCTAGTGTTTAAATGAGTGTATTTGTGCTAGTGTGCATTTTAATGATGGAATTTTGTCTGTAAACCATAACTTCTTTTATATGCCTTTCTGATCTATCGAGTTTGATCTCTCCGTAAAGCTCCGGACTCGAGCTTGTCACATAGCTGACAAATGTATTTTTCTATGTGTTTAATGATATTGTGAAGAAAGTACTTTGCCGGACAAACGAACAGTTTCTCTAAATAATTATTAAACCAGAACTAATCATATATATAATTGATTACAATTCGTTGTAATTAATTCACCATATATGGTTAATTCCCCCCTTGGGTCGGTATGTGCATAATAATTCATAAAGCTTTATGAATTATTATATTCATATTCCACCCATAAATTGATTAATAACTGTACGAACCATTACATTTCTGTAGACCTAGAGATTAGTGTTGTAGTCAAGACCACCTAAACCGAGACCAAGACCAGTCTGTGTCAAGACCAAGACTTTGGGGGGTTGAGACCAAGGCAAGACCAAGACCAAGGCAAGGTGACTCCAGACTAGCACTCCTCAAATTCATCTGAAAGATCCACATTTACTGCTTGAGAAATATTTTATTTTTAATCAATAATTACAGTTAGAATAATAAGACATATAGAGCTGTTACCAATCAATCAAAATCACTAACTGAAAAGTTCATCTTTACACTGCAGTTGGAACAGTTGCATCTGAATTGGTACAATTACAAATGCATAAATAATGTTGAGATTAATGTTTTAAAAATAACATTTTGTTTATTGAACATTTGTAAAAAAATCAATATCATGTTTGCAATTGTGCTCATATTTGAGAAAACAGCCCTCTTTCTTGTGATATTGCTTAAATTATATCATATGTTATAATATAAATATCAAGATCTTATACAAGTACTTTTTTTGCAGTCATATCTTGAATATTGTGGGCATTTGTATTAATTTTGGTAACATTTCTGACACAATCCCTTTTTGATTTCTGACCCGGCAAAACAGTAACAAAATAAATGAAATTAGAAATAAGTGATTGATTGCATTTGAAGCAGAAAGTTTTACATCCAATCAAATTAATGATGTTAACAAAGAAATCAGACAATGCACCGGCAATTAAGTGATATCTTCACAGTTGTGGTCTTGACCGGACTTGAAATAAAATCCTGAGTCCTTTTAGTCTGAGACCAAGACAAGACAGAGACCAAATGCGGCCGAGACCAAGACAAGACCAATACATTGAAAAAATGGTCTTAAGACCGGTCTCAAGACCAAGACCGGTCTCGAGTACTACAACACTACTAGAGATACAAAACAAAAATACAAAAAAGAAGAAGTTCCTTGGACTCTTTTCTAAATTACAACTAAACATTGATGTTAACACAAGAAACATGAACTGAGAAGGGCTTAATGAGGGCTTAAATACACTGAAACTGTTCATTCAAGAAAAAGGGAACATATGTGAACTAATCAGAAACCATGACAGTCCAACAGCTCAGAGCGTCACATGGCGTCATCTCAAAATTACAGTCATTACGTCATGGCGTGAACACAGCACATCTGATGATTAACTAGAACAGGCAAACAGTTACAAAGAAAACCATGAGTAGAAACTAACCAAGACAATGAAACTAAACATGACTGAAACAGAAACTTACATCAACTTCTGCATATACTGTTTGTTCATTCTGCTGGGTACATGATGTTTAACATAATATCAATTTTCAAGACCACAATTTTCAGTGTTCAAGCATAGAACATATTCTATATGAACTTTTTGCTCTAAAAATTCTGATGAAAATGTTTCTTATTTCCATCTGGTACTTTCCAAAGGAATATCCAGTGTTATATTCAAACTTACAGTATGTCTGTGATGAGTATCTGTGGCAAGACTGAAAAATGATTACAGTAAATCTACTTATAATCATGTAGTCTAATCACGAGTCAGATTTGAAAGCAGAAGTGTTAAGCTTGTTTAGTTAACAAAAACAGGAAATTGGCAAGTCCTGTGACATTACATGCGAGATTCTATCTAAAAATATTTGGTAACACTTTAGAATACTGATCCTTCATTAATGAATAACTACACAGGAACAAATGAGTAATGCATTATTAACACTATAGTAACTACTATTAACTAACAATAAACTCTGATGAATTAATTAGTAAGTAATAGTGCTCAGTTGAAGGTGGTAGTTCACTATTAACTAATCAGTAACTACTGTTTTTTCATTCCTCCCAGAGAACTACTAAGAACTAGTATATACATGTTCGTAATTAATGAGAATAATGCATAATGTATAATTAATTCTAAAGTGAAAGTGATAGTAACCCATTAGTAATGACTGAAGTATTACCAAATACCAGTTTTGGATGTACAGATTCATCTCCAGCTGGCTGTTTACTGACTGCAGCATAAATTGTGTGATCAGTTTCAGATTTTGTTTGCTTCTCAATGGTAGAGTAGATAGTGACTGGTGCATTTGGTTGGCTCTTCTCTGTTAGTGTTGCACTCTGAAATAAAGAAGAACAAAATCAATTGCATTAATTACAATATTCTTCCAACACATCATTTAACCCTCTATGGTACAGTTGCCTCCAGGCAACATGGTCTATTTTAGTTTGTTTTTAATAAGGCACCAATTGATTGATCAAACGTATCTCAGGACAGAATAACTCAAATACTAATCAATAAAAGTGCAAAAAAGAACAAAACATGACCAACAGGGGTCCATTTTGTGTCCTGTTTCAGCATGGCTCCATATTTTCTCCAATGAAAAGTGCTTTTTTCACTTGTTTGTATCCATTTAATCACCCACAAAAATATGAGTTACCTTCACTGGCAAGTTAAAGAAGTATTTTTAAGAACTTTACATTATATATCATCAAATGTTTTAGAGAAAATAACAAAAAGCTGTGTGTTGCATTAAGGCAACATTGTACCATATTGAAATCTCATAAGGCCATACAGGCATAATAGGTTTGAATTAGGGCTGTCAACGTTAACGCGTTAATGCATGCGATTAATTAAAAATCCTTAACTCGTTAAAATAATTTAACGCATATTAACGCAAAAAATTACAGAAGCACGTGAAATTGCATCATAACGTAATTTATGTCACGCAGTTAGATGATCTTAAAGTCCATGTTGATTATATCAGATATGACTCTCTGTCATATTCTGTCATTGTATCTGAAGAGCACGAGCCCTCCCGCATTGCGCTGTTCCAGTCTGAACGGAACATTGAAACATCCCACCACTGTATGGCCAGATGATATGAAAACTATGTTTTTCGGCTGGATAAAGCTAACAAGCTTCTTGCTGTGAAAGTTTTGATGGCTGAGGATTGCAGTCAAAGTAAAGACGATTGCGGTGACGTACAGGAGTTGTACATTAAGCACGCGTGAGTCCGTTAAATTGATCTTAGTCTTGCACCTAAACGGACAAATTCACACAAAAATTTTGTCAACATGCCCATCTTAGCGAGTATCCTAACAAACATAGTAGGTTATGTCTTAGGAGAAAAACGAGACAGACTGAATTATGTCTTAAAGAGACAGCAGTCTAATATTCCTGCTCACTGTGTTTTAATGTTAATCAAACGACAAAGCAAGATGAAATCACTCTTGACTGAACTCTTGTAACTTAATGTTTCACCTTTGTTTAATTATTCAAAGAAGTTTATATGCAGTTATTTTATATTTGAATACTTTGTTCAATTTTCTGTACCAAAAAACTATTGTTAGATAATTAAAAATCCTGTAAAGCATTGTTTTTTTTTGTTTTTTTTTTTTAAATGGGTGCTTTGTTGTACATAAATGTATAAATTATATTAAATCATATAATTTGGTTATTTGGTGTCCTTTTTTGGAAAGACATCTAAATTTACCTTGGAAAAAGCTTAAAAATACAGTTTTGTGAAAAATCACAATTCAGTCTGATGGTTTACATTGTTGGATATAGGCAATGATGGCAAAATGGATGTGTTAAATAACAAAAATGGTGTATACTTAATTTCACGATAAGTGCGTGATTAATCGCGATTAAAGTTGTGCGATTAATTGCGATTAAAAAAATAAAGAAAATAAAAATCTATTGACAGCCCTAGTTTGAATACAAATGTATTATATTTGTAAGGAAAAGAGTTAGAATTTTCTAAATATGTTGACATTTTCACATGATTTTGTAATGCACTTATAAGAATAGTAATTCACATACTATATCTGCATGTATTATGATCTGCACATTTTCTATAGCACTTCAAAAAGGTATAAAACACAGGTGGCACTGCCAGTTGATGAGGGTGATGATGAGGAGTTAATGAGGGGTCATACTGTGATGAGGAAGATGAAATCATAATGAAAATCCATCAGGGAGAGCGTGAAGGTGAGAGAGAAGATGGAGATGAGGATAAAGATAGATATGATAACTTGATAACATAATAATATGATGGTTTGTTAATACTTTTGTTCCACTATGGTAAAGTGTTGCCTGGGCAACAGCTGGATATAAAATGTTACTTTTTATTAAATATGAACCTTTTAATACATTAAAAAATTTATAATTTTAGGTGTCTAGTTAAAGAAATTGATGTTTTCAATAAATATATTTACTTTTTCTACATGAAAATGCCAAATGTTTACATTTTTCCATTGTGGTACAATGTTGCCTCGAGGCAACAAACTTATAAAAAATAAATACATTAAAAAAATTATGAAAATGTTTATTGATATTGTTAAAGTGTCCAATTTTAAGCAGGAAAAACAACACAAATTTTTTTTTTCCTCTTTATCATATTGCGTACCATAGAGGCTTAAACATCTACAGGTTCTCATGTGCCTGAATGTCAAGACCTTTAAGACCTTTTTATTTGTTGTAAAATTATAGTTACAGTTTCATCTTCACCTGATTCACTGTGTCATGATTGCGTGAAGTCTGGTTGGTTTCCAGTGTAACTTCAGGAGTTCCATGTTCTCTTAAAGTATCATAAACTGTGGAAGGATTTTTTGATTTCTCCAACATCTCCAGTGGCCTTTGTGGATTAATATTTTCCTGCAGACAAAATCCATTCAATATCAGACTCAAGCATGTATTATCAGTGGTTAATGAAGGACAGTAATATGAAACTTACGCCAACTTTTTCATAGACCGTAGGTTCATTCTGCTGGTCAGGGGTGTAGGAATGATCTGAAAAGTGGGGGTAAACATTTTAAGTCTCATCAGACTCTCTTCAAATACAATAGATTAAAGGATGTTTATTATGTATCTTTATTATTGAAAGCACAACAACTAAGCTTTTAAGAAACATCATTCTTAATTCTAGCATTTAGAACTTAATTAAGATAATTAGGGCATTCCTTTTATGAATGAAATGTTCATACACTGTAAAAATGTTTGTAATTTTTACAAAAAAAAAAAACTTTAAAAATGCTACAGTAAAACATGTTAGTTGTTTAACAGTGTTAACAAGCATATACAGGTAAAAACCTGTAAATAGCTTAACATCAGATTATATGTAATTTTACTGATGGTTTTCGCAAGTAAAAACTATGAATAACCATATCATTTCCTGTAAAAAACAAAAAACAAACAAACAAAAAAAACAAAAAAACAAAACAAAACAAACAAAAAAAAAAAAAACAGTAAAAGGGCATTCCCAGAATTCCCTGCATTACACATCACATATGATTACATTTTTATCATTTTTTCTTATTCTTAAATTTGTGTTATCAGAAATGTACATTATAGTGAAAAATCAATTTATGTTATTTTGTTAATGTTATTTCATTATTTTAGTGTCATGTACAGTGATGTGAAAAAGTGCTTGCCCCCTCCCTGATTTTTTTTTTTTTTTTTTCATGTTTGTCACACTTTAATGTTTCAGATCATCAAAGAAATTTAAATATGAATCAAAGATAACACAAGTAAACACAACATGCAGTTTTTAAATTAAGGTTTTTATTATGAAGGGAAAACAAAATCCAAACCCACATGGCCCTGTGTGAAAAAGTGCTTGCCCCCCCCACTGTTAAAACATAACTGTGGTTTATCACACCTGTGTTCGGGTCTGATTACTGCCACACCTGTTTGCAATCAAGAAATCACTTAAATAGGACCTGCCTGACAAAGTGAAGTAGACCAAAAGATCCTCAAAAGCTACACATCATGTTGAAATCCAAAGAAATTCAGGAACAAATGAGAAAGAAAGTAATGGAGATCTATCAGTCTGGAAAAGGTTATAAAGCCATTTCTAAAGCTTTGGGACTCCAGCGAACCACAGTGAGAGCCATTATCCACAAATGGCGAAAACATGGAACAGTAGTGAACCTTCCCAGGAGTGGCCGGCCGACCAAAATTACCCCAAGAGCGCAGCAACGACTCATCCAAGAGGTCACAAAAGACCTCACAACAACATCCAAAGAACTGCAGGCCTCACTTGCCTCAGTTAAGGTCAGTGTTCATGACTCTACCATAAGAAAGAGACAGGGCAAAAATGGCCTGCATGGCAGAGTTCCAAGATGAAAACTGCTGCTGAGCAAAAAGAACATAAAGGCTTGTCTCACTTTTGCCAGAAAACATCTTGATGATCCCAAACACTTTTGGGTAAATACGTACTCTGTGGATTGACGAGACAAAAGTTGAACTTTTGGCAAGGTGTGTTTCCCATTACGTCTGGTGTAAAAGTAACACAGCATTTCAGAAAAAGAACATACCATACCAACAGTAAAATATGGTGGTGGTAGTGTGATGTTCTGGGGCTGTTTTTCTGCTTCAGGGCCTAGAAGACTTGCTGTGATAAATGGAACCATGAATTCTGCTGTCTACTAACAAATCCTGAAGGACAATGTCTGGCCATTTGTTTGTGACCTCAAGCTGAAGTGAACTTGGGATCTGCAGCAGGACAATGATCCAAAACACACCTGCAAGTTCACCTCTGAATGGCTGAAGAAAAACAAAATGAAGACTTTGAAGTGGCCTAGTCAAAGTCCTGACCTCAATCCTATTGAGATGCTGTGGCATGACCTTAAAAAGGCAGTTCATGCTCGAAAACCCTCCAATGTGGCTGAATTACAACAATTCTGCAAAGATAAGTGGGCCAAAATTACTCCACAGCACTGTAACAGACTCATTGCAAGTTATCGCAAACGCTTGATTGCAGTTGTTGCAGGTGGCCCAACCAGTTATTAGGTTTAGGGGGCAAGCACTTTTTCACATAGGGCCACGTGGGTTTGGATTTTGTTTTCCCTTCATAATAAAAACCTTAATTAAAAAAATTAAATGTGTTATCTTTGTGTTATCTTTGATTAATATTTAAATTTATTTGATGATCTGAAACATTAAAGTGTGACAAACATGCAAAAAAATCAGGAAGGGGGCAAGCACTTTTTCACACCACTGTATATTACACTGATGGTGTTTTGTGTTTGTGTGACCCCGTGCACCATCTATATATAAGTATTGAGCTTGTTTTATGAACTCTGTTTCATCATGTGACTTTCTATTGTACCACCTGTATTATTGTGGTGGTTATTAGTACATTTAAAGTAAAAAAAAAGGCAGATTTTGGTAGTTAAATTACAGGGATATTAACATTATATCACTTAATGAAATATACAGTTTTAAACTGTAAAATATACAGGCATCCTGTAAAACTGGAAAATTTTTACAGTAAATGTTTGGCAACTACAGCTGCCAATTTTTTTGACTGTAAATTTCATGTTTTTTTTTGTTTTTTTTTTTACAGTGTATTAAATTATCAAATTTTTTATTATAAAATATGTATTGTGTGTTTTATTATCATAAAATTGAATGGTTGCGCGTGAGACATTATTAATCTTTCTGTTTTACTGTAAGAAAGACTTAAGAGTTCCAACAAACAAACAAAAAAAAAACAAAAAAACAATGCCCCAAGAAGTTTAGAATAGATTATCAATTTGAACAAAATAGCTTCAGCTTTACACTGTACTAGGTTAAATGGTCAATATGATATGTCAGTTCATCCAGCCAAACATTTAATTTTACACACATTTAGTGAATGGTTAAATCTGCAAATGGTCTTCATGCTCATTTTGAAACCTAAACTGATCTGTGAAAAATAGTACATTGAAGTGTGAAGTTATTTCCAAGGACTAGCAAAACTGCTTTTGGGTCAGAACAAAATGAATCAAGTCATATACTCATTCAAATATCACTCTGGAAAAAAGTAGGATCTGATTACATTTTGTCAGACTTTATGTATGGAGTTCAAGTGTTTTCTTACTGCTGAAATGCTTAATGGATGGCATGAGTTCATAAGCTTTGTGCAAATAAATGATCATTATATGTTTCATAAAATTATTAAAAGATATTTGACACAATACATATGTAAAGTTTTTTATTTTCAGACAAACATACCATCACTCAATATGAAATAGAGATTGGAGCATTAATTAATTCTCTATAATTTGTCTTTAAAATGAATGTAAGATTAGACATTTTGTACCTTTTTTTCTCTTGTAGAGACACCAGCTGATCACTGAAGCCAACAAACTCGTTGTCAATAGGCAAATAAAGAGGATAAGCCATGAGGAATTCATTGAATTTCTTCTAGCTTCTGGCATTTCTAGACATGAAAGATAAGAAAAAAAAAAAAAAAAAAGAAAAAAAAATTGGCGGAGTGATCAGTTTCATTTTCTGTTTCTTCATATGTGAATGTTTTTAAGTGGATAGAATACCTGGATCAACAGTGCAGAGTTCATTAACCTTCTTTATTTCAGTCTTCCAGCTCACTGGGTTGCTATGGTTACACGTGATGTAGTCGCCACTACAGTTCAGTGTTAGAGTGTAGTTATCAGATGATGTCACTTCCTCTGGAGAACAGCTGCTACTATTATAGATGGAGCTGACAGTAATGTTACTTCCTTTACATGTAAAGCTACAGGGGTCAGAGCTGGACCAGTTTGAGTTTACAGTCAGAACCGGAGCTTCCACTGCATCTGAAACACACATTTTAAAACCTCTATAGGCAATGATGTTAGAACTTGCCTATTCAAAACTTGAGTAAATCAGGACAAAACATAATTGATATTGTCTTATATGGAGTTACATAATAGATTAAGCAGTACTTATCACACTCACCTATAACAGATAGGCTGTATGCAGCAATATATTTGTTTGAAAATCCACTTGTCTTTGCTGTATAGAGTCCACTGTCTGTCTTCTGCATGTTCTTCAGTGTGAGAGAGAAGGTTTCATCATTGAAATACACTCTGTCCTTGTAGGAAGGGTGAAGTTGTACTTCTTTAGTTCCACGTAAATACATAACTATATTGTCTAATTTATTTGTCCAGGATAAAAGAACAAACTCTGGTAGTTCCTGTGTCTGTATATCCAGTTGAACAGAATCTCCCGTCTGAACAAACACAGAGATCTCAGCACTGAACCCTGAGGAGAGAGAAAATAAGACTTTGATTAAAGGATGAATTTTAGTAACTGTTTGCTATTGGCTTTGTAGCATACAGTAGCTACCTTTATAAAAGGAAATAAAGAACTTTCTCTGTAAAGTGTTGAAGATCAAGTTCAAGACCAAAGACCAACCCAAATTCCCAACCAACAGTAACACTAACCACCATAATAATGATGATCAAATTATATGTTCAAGGGTTTATGGATATTCCACCACCGTAGAATCCCTTTATGTGGCATAATCTGGTTATTTCACCTGTTATTTCAACTCTGATTTTTGCTGTACACGGTAAAAAAAATGACCACGATTTTAACGATAAAAGACAGTAAAAATTCTATTAGGTGAAAAACAATTAATTGGTTTACAGAAAGTTTATATGGTGAATAACTGTAATAGAACTAATAGTACATTTAAGGTAATTTTACGGTAAAATACCATTAAATTTACAGTTTTTGGAAGTAAAAAATAAGTCATTGTATAATTTACAGTGAAAAACCATAAATTAACATTCCCACAATTCCCCGCGCGACATATTACATTTGATGTATATTCGTTGAAATAACTCTGTTACATCTAATGTTGTTAAATGAATGTTTATTGCATTTTTAAAATTTCATGTTACCATGATGCTGTTTAATGTTTGTGTGAATAACACTGTGCACCTTCTATATATTAATATTGTCCTTTCTCAGCTGGTGGAAAAGCTGCTTGTGATGAACTTTGATTCATCATGTGACTCTCTCATCATCACTGAGTTTGGTGGTTGTCAGTGTATTACAAAGGTACAACACAGATGTTAATGTTAAAGGGTTAGTTCACCCGAAAATTAAAATTCTGTCATTTATTACTTACCCTCATGCCGTTCCACACCCGTAAGACCTTCGTTAATCTTCGGAACACAAATTAAGATATTTTAGTTGAAATCCGATGGCTCCGTGAGGCCTTCATAGGGAGCAATGTAATTTCCTCTCTCAAGATCCATTAATGTACTAAAAACATATTTAAATCAGTTCATGTGAGTACAGTGGTTCAATATTAATATTATAAAGCAACGAGAATATATTTGGTGTGCCAAAACCCCCCCAAAATAACAACTTATTTAGTGATGGCCGATTTCAAAACACTGCTTCAGGAAGCATCGGAGCACAATGAATCAGTGTATCGAATCTGCTGTTCGGAGCGCCAAAGTCATGTGATTTTAGCCGTTGGCATTTTGATACGCGATCTGAATCATGATTCGATACACTGATTTATTTGTGCTCCGATGCTTCCTGAAGCAGTGTTTTGAAATTGGCCATCAATAAATAAGTCGTTATTTTGTTTTTTTGGTGCACCAAAAATATTCTCGTCGTTTTATAATATTAATATTGAACCACTGTACTCACATGAACCGATTTAAATATGTTTTTAGTACCTTTATGGATCTTGAGAGAGGAAATGTCATTGCTCCCTATGAAGGCCTCATGGAGCCAACATTTCAACTAAAATATCTTAATTTGTGTTTTCAAGATTAACAAAGGTCTTACTGGTGTGGAACGGCATGAGGGTAAGTAATAAATGACAGAATTTTCATTTTTGGGTGAACTAACCCTTTAATGAAATAGTTTTTTTTTTTTTTTTTTACCGATTTTTTTTTACAGTTTGTAAAATAAACAGTTATGAACCATAATTATTGCAATATAAACGTTTAAATTATATGGTTTTGTACTGTAAAATAGACAGTAAACTAAGAGCTGTACCGTACAACCAAAAATGTTGCTACCGTATTTTGTACGGTAAAGTATTGGCAACCACAGCTGCTGTTTGTTTAACCATAAATATTATGGGATTTTTTTAAAGTGAAAAAATCAGTTAAATCTCTTAAAATCCTGGCCACATTTTAGTGAAACATTTTTTAAGTGAAGCCAAAATTATTTTAAAAAGACTCAATCTTTCAAAAAAGACTGCCAACTAAACAAAAACAAAGCTAAAATAAACTAAGAATTAAACATTCTTAAAAGAATCTTAAAACCTACTATCATTTAATCAAAGGTATCATAGTAAAAATATTGGATATTTACCTGTGTTGTAAGTAAGAAGAGAAATGAACAGGAGCAGCCCAAAAGCCATTGTAGCAAACAGAAATGCCTGTTTCTGTGTGAGTCTTTCAATAAAGGAAAGTAAATGTGTGAGAAGTGTGACTTCAGTCTCAGGAACACAGATAGGAAGAAACTCTGCATCATTTCCGCTTTGCTCTAGTCCTCATTCAAATCATGACCGTAAGGGGACTACTGACAGGCAAAGTGCACTTATGATACCTGACTTTTTAGCTATGAAAAAAAACCCTGACTTTTGTTTTCTTTCAACTGTCAAGTATTTTGAGGTCATGTGAGAAGAAATTCACCCCTAATGAGTCAGAAAGTCAAAATGGCCCAGAACAACACAAAACTGTTGTAATATTTTACATAAATGAACATTGTTTTTGTTCCACAGGCTTTATAGCTTGTCCTAAAGCTTGTAAATTTAGTTTGATCGAAGGGTTGTATAGTTCGATCTGACTTCTTTCTTTTAAATTCACCAAGGGTCTTTCTTCAGTGTTCCACTTCACTGTTCACCCACGTCTCACTTCTTTACACCAGCACACATCCTGTTTGCACATTTTGTAAATACACGCAACACACAACAAGTCATAACAGGCACAGAATATGAATATTATGAATATGCAGATATAAAAACTGCTACATAAATGTGAGAAGCTTGGATGTTCATTCACAACTAATCAGACCTACACATTTTCACAATACTTATGAACAACTGAATTTTAGAGCCATAAATATGCATAATTGTCATGTCAAACCCATCTTTGATTTTGTTACATCTTGGACTGTTAGTTTGCCTTTGGCTCCCTGGTTTCCAGTATCACTTCATGTGTTTACTTCTTGTGTCTAGTTAGTTAACCCATTTATATAAACTGTGTCTTTTTTAGCCCCTCGTTTACCTTTGTGCCTTTTGGTTTCCATTGCTTATAGGTTCGTTCTTGCTTTAACTTAATTTAGACTGTTAAGTTGGAGCTCATTTGGATTCCCTTTCGAAAGGGAACTTCAACTCTGCGCTGATCGCGCTATGGGGAATGTCACTCGTGACTCGTGTTCGAAATGCCAAGAATCACAACACTCCAATCCTATTCGCCTGCGACAGCCTATCACGTCAAACGGCGCGAACCGTAACGTATAAAGGGAGCGCCTGGGGAAGCAGCCAACATCCTTTCGTCTTTTCGGGACTGTTTTTTGTTCGTGCCATTGTTTCACAAACTCCGGTAGGAAATTACTTCTTTTTTGTCTGCAAACGTTCAGGAGAATGTGTTCATCCGTGTCCCCTGGTTTGACACTTGATGTACACGTTTCTGGCATTTTTCTGTCTGAGAGGAGCGAACGCATAGACAATGCTTGAGGACAGCGTCTATGTGTGTTTGTCTATTATTCACTGCGAGCGTCTCTTCTGTTCGGACGCTCTGTTCTCGTTTGACACTCTTTCCGAGGGAGGAGGTGTCTGCATCTGTGTTTGTAGCCCCGTGTGTGCTATGACCTCTCCTCTGGCTGCTGGGTGTGTGAGCCGCTGCGTTTTTGGGATGCGCTTTTCGGCAGGCTGCAGCTGCCGTGAGTGCGCGTTAAGAAAGGAGCTGCGCGCGGACAGTTCGACGAACGGTTCCTTTCTGTCCATGAATATTGCGGCTCCCATAGACTTTCCATTCTCTCCTGATCTCCACGTTTGAGATCGGGAGGGCATGGAAAAACCCCTGGCCGTTCAGATTTGGATCTGAGCCAGACAGAGGAAGGAACGAGAGTAATGGGTGATCGATTGTAAACACCGTTGCGTTCGATTCCCCAGCTATTTTAGGGCGATTTATATCTACCCTCTCTCCTCTTCTTCTTTCACCTCCCGTAAATATATATATATTTCTAATTGCTCAGGTGTTTTACAGTTAAGCTGTCGGCTGGCCTTTTTTCTAAGGCCGCCTTCTGGCTTGATAGTAAAAGTGCTTTTAGGCTTTGTTCTACGAGCCGCAGGAAGGTAAGCTGGGTCCGTATTTTTATGTTTATAAAAAGTGTGGACTTTGTTTCTCCTGTATAGCTTTCCTGAGCATATAGTCAGTAAAGTTAGAGGGGGCTTCTTTGGGCAAAATAACTGTAGCATTAGGTTGGCTAGTTTCAAAACATGCAGGCCGCTTTTCGGCTGCTATTTTGTAGCCTCCTATGTTAGAGTATCTTCTCAGCTAATACTTTAGTTTGGTTTGAGTTGGCTCTTGTGCTTCAGTTATTTGTGTGCAGGACGGCTTATCGGCCGCCTGACACGGTTTGCTTGCAGTGCTTCATTTCTCCTCATATTTGTAGGTTTCTAGATGAAGCCCAAGCTTTGCTTGGCCCAGTAGGTCTTAGCTAGCGGCTAGGCTAGAGCTAGGTTAGGTGTTTGTTTGTTTACATTCCCCTGTTATTTACTATCCCCTTGTGGTTGTATAGTTCCTAGTTCTGGCCTCCTCCTGAGGGAGTTGGTGGCCGTTTTTGCCCATATTCCCCTTCATATTTTTGTATGTAGGTGCTTTAGTCAGATCAACAGCTAAGGTTTAGGTTGCTATTAGCCTTCCTGGTGCTATTTTTCTCAGGTGGCAGGCCCTTATCTCTGAGGAGATAAGTTGCGCGTTACGCTAGGCCTCACTGTTCAGAACCCTTCATGCTTTGTTTTCA